>NC_090270.1:106265813-106617313 GCF_040414725.1 Anabrus simplex
AAGGGCCCCGTGGTCACCAACCCACGCTCCCTTGAGGCCCCTTTTACTCACTTTCTACAACATATTAATTGATTAGGAGGCCGATCTTCTAACTCCCTAATTGGGGCGGCTATCAGGTAGATTATCTCTATTATTATTATTATTATTATTATTATTATTATTATTATTATTATTATTATTATTATTATTATTATTTGGCGGACAAGTCTGTAACAACAACGGGATTTCTTACAATCAGTTAAAGGTAAGGAATGTTTTTTCAACACAGAGACTGCCATAAATACACATAGGGAGGCAAGAGGCACGAGACCAATACTAGATTATGCTATTTGCAATAACAAACTAGCAGAGATGGTTTTAGATATGTGTTTTTCGAGGCCCAGAATAAAACCTCGATACCACAACAAGATGAAGAAACCAACAAAATCAATCTCTACAAAGAGCAACTTCTTCATGATCCTTGTATTACTTTAGATGGCTCTACCAACAACGACTGGCTGAATTAACCCAATCAACTCCAACGGTAGAAAATGTTGAAGAGGAATGGAAACACCTAACAACCATCTTAAAACATGCAGCCAAAAGAGAGCCTTGGCATCAAAACGAAGTGGCAGAGGAACAGGGGACTCAGAATTTGGGATGCAAACATCAAAGAAATTATCAAAGAGAAACAGAAAGTCTACATGAAGTACTTATGTACCAAGAAAGATGAGGATAAAATAGAATACTACAGAAAGCGAGCAAAGAGAGAAAGTGCGCAAATAACATAGGAGGAACTTGGAAGAATTAGTATTCCATTTAGAAAATGACATAACCAGACCACAACCACAGACTTAAAAAAATGAAACATTTAAATACGGAAACCAAGGACACACTCAGAATCAACACAATCTCCAGCAACACTTGGTCAAATCTTTTTCAAATTTATGGCCACAGAATCTCACCTATTCAGACACTTCGCTCAGACAATCCACACATCGAACACATTCCAATGGTAGAACTAGTTGCAGTTCTGGCAACACTAAAGTTCAAGTAAAACACCTGGGGAAGATGGCTTAAATTTGGAGTTATTCAAATATTCATGCGAATCTTTCCAAGAAAGATTCACCCAGTACCTTAATAGAATTTGAAAAGGAGAAGACCCACCTGAAAACTGGAATAAAGCATTAGTTATACCCATTTTCAAGAAAAGTGACAAAAATGACTGAATACTACAGAGGCATGCGTATATTAAATTCTGGTTATAAAATATATGCCAAGATAATTAAAAATAAACAATACAAACACTATGAGAACATTCTGGGAGAGGAACAATTCTGCTTCAGGAAAGGAAGATCTTGCTGCGATGGCTACTTCACAATGAAAATCCTTCTAGAGAAACACGTGGAATATAATGTAGAAACACACATTACCTTTGTGGACTTCAAAAAAGCTTTTGACAACGTAAACCGCATTACTTTACTTAATATTTCAATATCTGATCACACCCCACAACAGATGGTACAGAACATAAGTAACCTTTACAAACATAACTCGATTTCCGTAAAGGTCAGCAATAAATTATCGGAGTGGAAAAGAATAAACACGGGAGTAGGACAGGTTGTGGTCTTTCCCCTCTCCTGTTCATAATCTGTATGAATGATCTCATGCGAGAATATAGAGAAACAAGACATGGTTCCATCCGGATTAACAGAAATCTACAGCTGGATACAGTATTATTTGCAGATGACAGTGCTGGTCGCCACCTCCGAAGATGATTTATAGCTTTCAATGTATAACCTAAACCTAGTCTCAGAGAAGTACTCAATGGAAATATCCCCTGGCTCTCTGTGGGAAGGAGCCAGTAAGAATCAAGATCTGCCTAAATAATAACATTTTGGAAATTGTAAATTATTTTAAATTCCTCGGCTACAAACTATCTTTCTTTGAAGAACTGGACATACCCGGAAAAAAAATTCAAATTCAACAAATGTTTGGGAATCATCAATAAAGTTTTTATACCATCATTAGTTCAAAAACACACACGGATAAGAATCTACAAAACCTTGGCAAGACCTGCACTTTGCTATGGAAGTGAAGCGTGGACCCTGAGGAAATGCGATGAGAGAAGAATAACTACAGCTGAAATGAAATGCCTGCGGTGAACAGCAGGTGTCACTAAGTGGGAACACAAAAGAAGTACAGAAGTGCTGAATGAGCTTAAAAGCAAACCTATATATGAATACATTTATGAATACCAGAGAAATTGACTAGAACACCTAAACAGGATAAACAGAAGAAAGATCCCTAAACCAGTCATAAACTACTGCCCCGGTGGGAAGAGATCTCTGGGGGGATGACCCAGAAAGAGATGGCGTGAAAAAGCAAATCTTCTGTATAGACCGTAACAGTTCTTCTATACGACTAATACATGAGAGAATTATTATTATTATTATTATTATTATTATTATTATTATTATTATTATTATTATTATTATTATTATTATTATTATTATTATTATTATTATTATTATTAACGTATTTGCTTTACCTCCCACTAACCATTTTTACGGTTTTCAGAGACGCCGAGGTGCTGGAATTTAATCCCGCAGGAGTTCCTATACCTGCCAGTAATCTACCTACACGAGGCTGACGTATTTGAGCACTTTCAAATACCACCGGACTGAGCCAGGTTCAAACCTGCCAAGATGGAGTCAGAAGGCCAGCGCTTCAACCGTCTGAGCCACTCAGCCTGGAATTATTATTATTATTATTATTATTATTATTATTATTATTATTATTATTATTATTATTATTATTATTATTATTATTATTATTATTATTATTATTATAAAAATTGGATTATTTATATGCAGGAAAGTCTGTACCGATACGCTCATAAAATTTCCATTTTAACAGTGCCGTGTATTAAAACCGCATCACTTGAATTATAACCAAATTCGCTGTAACTGTGAGTGTACATTTAAATATGGTTGGTAAGGTCGTCATTGCTACAAAAGGTTCACCGAATTATTCAACCTTTTGCTCGACATTTTATGACGAAAAATTTTGAATACCTTTGAATTTAATCGTGGCTTTTTAACAAAGCTAATTAGCAGTTCATTAATTTGAGACGAAAATTGGCAAAACTCTCTAATCCCCAACTATGTATGAAAGAATGAGTACCATAAAACTCCGAAGAAGTCAATTAGTAAACAAAGACACTAAACCAGGGCCTCTCAGAGTACATCCAACTGGTGCTGCACTGTGCACGGTGCAAAAGACGACTTCGCTTCGTTGACCAGAGTGCAGACCCCCACTCCTCGATTCGGAGTAATAGCACTGTATCTCTCTTTCCCCATGCCTGTCTCACTCGCTACCCCGTCTTCATCTTCCTCACTTGCTCCGTAGCGCTCCAAATCCGAGCCCAGTTGAGCCGAGTTGAGCCGAGCTTAGCCGAGTAGCCCAGAGATGAAGCGTTGGTCCGAGCCGAGCCGAGCGGGACCGATGCACTGTGCACAAGAACTCTGCGCACCAGTTTGCACGCGTGAGATTTTCGGCTTTTGAGAGGCCCTGCCCTAAACTAAAAAGTAAGAAGTCAGATAGCAAGACAAAAACAAGACATTTACATAGAACATTCCATGAACAACTCTTTTATCTTCTTAGGCTGACGTATTTGAGCACCTTCAAACTCCACCGGACTGAGCCAGGATCGAACCTGCCAAGTTGAGGTCAGAAAGCCAGCCTTCGTTCTGTCGATGTTGTATTTATTAGACAAACAAGCTGATGTACCCGTGCTTAGCTATAGAATTCTCAAGAAGACTGTCTTTGTTTCCATGTGCTAATCGATCGCAGATCATTTAGTTTCTCAATTGTATCATATTTATCGCTCCCACCTGAACTCCACTTACTTATTCCGCACAACAGACTGTCATAAGGTTTGAGTAACCAACAGATCTCGATAAAGGTATGCAATTTGTTCTTTATAAAGCTTTTTTTTTTTTTTTTTTTTTTTTTTACTCAGATCAGTACTTCGAAGTTTCCTAGCAAAAAATACACACAATCGATTTTTACAAATTTCAACTTAAAAATTGAATATTTTCCTAACCCAGCAACTTAGAACACTTACTTTAAAAATAACACAACCTGTTGTTTCTGAGGAAATATGTATGGTTAACTATCCGCAGGTCTATCCTTTCAAATTTAAATCAGTAACTTGTCAGCTGTATTTTCGTACACACAAGAACTAAAGTTATACAAAGATCTGAAGAAGAACTGCTACCTACAGAGTACATATATTTAATTGAAAATTGCAATTACGAACAATTCACTTAAGTATGTTTTCATTAGTGTGTTATTCTGCTAAGTTCAAACATTACTTTCACATTGAATTCATAAAATACGTAAGTAGTATGAACAAATGTCGAACAGCGCAATAAGTACAATGTCAGTTCTGCCTTTACAAAGAAGCCGCTATACAAATTGTAATTCTTGTTCGATTAACAATTATATCATTCAGACGATTGACGCTACAGTTCTTTCATAGTAAATTTATTATGTGGTAGCAAATTCGTTCTGTCGATGTTGTATTTATTAGACAAACTAAGCTGACGTACCCGTGCTTCGCTACGGAATTCTTAGAAAGACTGTCTTTGTGGTTTTCCCAATTGAAGTCAACATAGGTCAATACAAGGACCTCTTTAGGAATGTGGCGATTAAAAGCAATATTATTTTATCATATAAAATACTCGATCAAATGAAAAACCTCGCATTTTCTCACTTTTAACGAACAATATTACGCTGTCGACCTAACAGTCCAAAGTTCCAATACTGGAATAAGCAGGCAGCAGACAGCCGCGAACACTCCTCTGCCATTAGTCAGTTAAATGTGCACAGTGGTCATTCTAATGAGTGCCTCTGAGTAGGGATTGAATAGCTGGAATGCTGTGGTGAACCAGTGTGTTACGTACCAGTAGTATCAGAAAATTTATGAACCAGAGAAATGGCATGCTAAAGCAGAGAGATCTAACTCCTCAGCTTCTTCCCACCAATATTCAGGCAGGCTGTTACACTTGGTAGCAGCACTAATCCGATCTATCGGAGATGAGTGGCAGAAGAAGACATAAAGCACATCACAATGATCAAAGTAATATTATTATTGATCAATTTTATGAGCATTTTACTAAACATTGTAGAGCTTCACGTTTAGTTTTCTTCCAAATCTGTGATATTAAGACATCTTACAAAATTATTTATAGCGTAGTCTGTAGTTCCTTATTCCCCGACTTTACATAGCGATTTTCATTCAAATCTGTTCACACATTTCTTCGTGACTCGGCGCTGATGTGGACTTAGCAACAAAAATCCAAATTCATTAATATCTCTATTATCATAGCCAGTATGGTAAAAATTTATAAATCCAGTAATCGGGAGATAGTGGGTTCGAGCTCCACTGTCGGCAGCCCTGAAAATGGTTTTCCGTGGTTTCCCATTTTCACACCAGGCAAATGCCGGGGCTGTACCTTAATTAAGGCCACGGCCGCTTACTTCCACTTCCTAGACCTTTCCTATCCCATCGTCGGCATAAGACATATCTGTGTCGGTGCGTCGTAAAGCAAATAGCAAACAAAAAAAATTATAAGACATAAATGATATTGTATAACTTTAGTTATGTAGCATTTATCGGTAGGACCACTAATAACATAAATGTTTGAGAATTGAATTTTAGGCCTTCTCCTAAACAATCGTTACATTCAGCGTGAATAAAGATATGTATGGCCTAGATTATATCGACTTATTCCGCGACTTTACATCCCGTTTTCCATTCAATTCCCTTCAGCCGTTTTCTCGCAATGCGCGTACATACATATAAAAAAAATAGACAGACAGACAGACAGACAGACAGACAGAAATTATGGAGAATTAAAAAGTGCATTTTCTTGTTACTGTGGACTCGACCAATACAGAAATACAATTCTTTTTAAATTCTGAGCAATGTACAGACAAAACTCTTATTATATATATATAAGAAAATGCAACTTCTTTATCATTAATGATTTTCAAGCTGGCGATGGTCTTGCTGATTACTGTCTTGGAGAAAAGTACAACTACACGAACATCCTAAACTGACGAAAAACTATCCTACCGATTGTGTTGTTTGAGTCATCAGTTCATAGACGGATTTGATGCAGCTCTCCATGCCACCCTATCCTGTGCTTAACTTTTCATTTCTATGTAAGTATTGCATCCTGCATCTGCTCTAATCTGCTCGTCATATCCATACCTTGATCTACCCCTACTGTTCTTAACTCCTACACCTCCTTCGAAAACCAACTGAACAAGTCCTGGGTATCTTAAGATGTGTCTTAACGTTCTATCTCTTCCTCTCGTCAAGTTAAACCACAACGATCTTCTCTCACCAATTCGACTCTGTATCCCTTCATTCGTGATTCTATCCATCCATCTCACCTTCAGCATTCTTCTGTAACACCACATTTCAAAAGCTTCTATTCTCTTTCTTTCTGAACTAGTTATCGTCCATGTTGCACTTCCATACAACGCCACGCTCAAGATGAAAGTCTTCTGAAACATCTTTCTAATTCCTATATCAATGTATGAAGTGAGCAAATTTCTTTTCTTAAGAATGAACCTCCTTCCTTGTGCTAGCCTGCATTTTATTTCCTCCTTACTTCTTCCATCGTTAGTTGTTTTAGTACCCAGGTAACAATATTCATCTACAGACTTCACTTCTTAATCTAATATTTCCTGCATCACATGCCTTCATTCAACTGCACTCCATTACTTTTGTTTTGGACTTATTTATTTTCATCTTGTACTCCTTACCCAAGACTTCGTCCATACCATTCAGCAGCTTATCGAGATCGTCTGCAGTATCAGATAAAATAACAATATCATCGGCAAGTCTCAAGGTTTCGATTTCCTCTCCTTGGATCGTGATTCCCTTACCAAATTCCTCTTTGCTTTCCTTTACTGCCTCTTCTATATAAACATTGAAAAGGAGGGGGGAACAAACTGAAGCCTTGCCTCACTCTTTTCTGTACTGCTGCTTCTATTTCAAAGCCCTCGATTCTCATCATTGCATAATGATTTTCATACAGATTGTAGAAAATTCTTTGTTCTCGGTATCTGATCCCAATCACCTTCAGAATCTTAAATAGCTTGGCCCAATGAATATTATCGAATGGCTTTTCTAGATCTACGAACGCCATGTACGTGGGCTTGTTCTTCTTAATTCGATCCTCTAAGATCAGACGTAAAGTTAGGATTGTTTCACATATTCCTACATTTCTACTAAAGCCAAATTGATCTTCTCCCAACTCAGCTTCAAATTGTCTCTCCATTCTTCTCTAAATAATACGTGTTAAAATTTTGCAGGCATGAGATACTAAACTAATGGTGCGGTAGTTTTCACACTTGTCAGCACCGGCTTTCTTGGGAATGGGTACAACATTCTACCGAAAATCGGATGGCACTTCTCCTGTCTCATGCATCTTACACACTAAATGGAATAAATTTGCCATGTTGGTTTCTCTTAAGGCACACAGTAATTCAGAGGGAATGTCATCAATTCCAGGTGCCTTGTTCCTATTGATGTCACTCACAGCTCTGTCAAACTCTGACCTCAAAACTGGGTCTCCTATTTCATTAGCATCAATAGCCTCTTCTTGTTCCAGAACCAAATCATCTACATCACTATCTTGATACAACTATTGGATATGTTCCTGCCACATTTCTGCTTTGTCTTCTTTCCCTAGAAGTGGCTTTCCATCTGAGCTCATAATATTCACACACCCAGATTTCATTTCTCCAAAGGTTTCCTTGATTTTCCTGTATGCAGCATCGACCTTTCCTAGGATCATACTACCTTCGACGTCCTTACACTTCTCCTTCAGCTTTTCTTCCTTAGTTACCTTGCACTTTCTATCCATTTCATCCTTTAATCGCCTGTATTCTTTTCTGCCCTCTTCATTTCCAGCATTCTTGTATTTTCATCATTCATCAATCAGGTCTATTATCTCCTGAGTTATCCACTGATTCTTAGTTGATCTTTCCTTCCTTCCTAACATTTCGTCAGCAGCCTTACTGACTTCATTTTTCATGACTATCCACTCTTCCTCTATTGTGTCCTTCAGACTTTCATTTAGTCCTTGTGCAACATGTTCCTTGAAACAATCCCTCACACTATTTTCATTCAGCTTGTCTAAATCTAATCTCCTTACATTCCTTCCTTTCTTCAACTTCAGGTGGCATTTCATGACTAACAAATTGTGGTCAGTGTCCACGTCTGTTCCTGGGAAAGTTTTGCAATCCACCACCTGGTTTCTGAATCTCTGCCTAATCATAATGAAGTCTATTTGATACCTTCCAGTGTCTCCAGAACTCATCCACGTATACAGCCGTCGTTTGTGGTGTTTGAACCAAGTATTGGCAAGGACTAAATTATGATTAGTGCAAAATTTTACCAGGCGACTTCCTCTTTCGTTCCTTTGCCCCAATCTGAATTCTCCTACTGTATTACCTTCTCTTCCTTGGCCTACCACTGCATTCCAGCCTCCCATCACTATTAGATTCTCGTCAACTTTTACATATTGTATTAAATCAACTGTCTCTTCATATTTAACAAAATTGGTTCATTATAATTGCCCTATAATATTAAAAAGGGTATAAAGTTACGGGAATAATGAAGTGGAGTTACACAAGAAGCCGGATATATGTTGTAATCCCGCTTGCTCAAGTCAGTAGTCAGATAGTACACGTGTCATGGTCATTTGATTGCACAAGAGAGAAGCAATGGAATCTTCCACGCTAGAGAGAGAGAAAATGTTCGACAGAGCTACTCATAATTTAAGTTGGTAGGACTTCTGAACAACGAATCTAAGCACAGCGCACTCGAAGCTGAGTAAGAAAAAATATGGACGCCAACATGAAAGCCCCACTATATTGATAAAAATCCGCAGGGAGATAGTATAGAAGAAGATTCAGACTTCCACGTAGTCGGAAAATTAAGACGATACATCCTAGTAAAAAATTGTAATTTATGAATGTGGCTATTAAAGGCAGGATGTTATGCAACTGATTAGGGGATTCCCTAAGCTCTATGCCGCGAGACATGCGAACGACAGGAACCCACGCGCAGTCCAGGAGACGCATTCTGCTTTTTGATTTGGAACGACCCGGACGGAGATGGGTGGTGTTCGCCGTGGAACGGGAATTTGAGCATTTCTCAGCCTAATACATACTATATTGAGAACGCATAACTGAACCCGCTGGATTTATTATTATAAGAGAATTTGGAGTACAAATTGCTAATATTTTTGGGATATAAAGTCTCACGTTTACAAACCTGTTCGTCGGGCAGTAAGGGCCGTAATGGCGTAAAATCACGGGACGCTTTGCAGTGCCAAGAGGTGAAAATCGCGGAAGTTTGCAGAGATGGAGTATTTACTAAACTGTGACAAGATTGTGATGTGAAATTGTGTATAATTTATGTATACTTTTTGTACCGGGCGGTACACCTCCACGCCGCGAATTCAAATATTGCGCCAGTTGAAACTTCTCTACAGGAGAAAGCCTGAACTTTAACAAACTGTATTAACTCAACGGTTTCTCTAACAGATGTCACTACCAAAACTTTGATAACGCACTCTGGTGTAAAGGAATGAACTTTCTTGAAGAAATTTAGCATTCATAAGTTTCGTTTTTACTAAATTTTGTTCTGTGGTTTGGGGTTTGGCAACAGTTATCCTTTCTTTCCGCCTGTTTTGAATTTAACCAATAACTAATTTTTGTAAATAATTTCTGACCAATAGTGTCTTTCTTTCTCGATGTTGATGTGTAACTTTTAGCGACCCTATAAAATTGAGGGGGTGTGTCTACTCATTCTTGAAAGGTCTCGAATTCTCCACGAGGGTATAAAAACTGCCGGTTTTCTTGTCTCGGGGCCACTTCAGTAACATCTCTTAGTGTGTGAATATGTAGCAGGGGGCGGGAAGCGCCTCTTTCTTCAAGCAGCAGTTCATCTACAAGGTAATGAAGTTTGTTGTAGCCATTGATAGGCTTGTAAAATTGAGAGCGGGTCTGCTCTTTTCCTTAACATTGTAATTAGGAGCAAGTGCTCCTTGTACTTAGGGGTTTTCTGCCCTTTAGCAATTGTGGTTGTGAGCTGTGAGCCCAGAAATTAGACTTGGGGCTCGAAGCCCAAATCTTGTAACAAACTGTAAATTGTTAATTCCTTGATCTGCTACTTGGTACCTGTTATACTCTGTTAATTGTTGATTTTGAAAAGAAAATATAACCTTTGTTAAAGTTTTAAATTAACTTTAATTCTGTAGTTGAGACCTATTCCAGCCCGCACCTTCTTTCACCTCTAACTACCACGGATATCTCCGTAACACTTTTCTTTGCGTATTTTAGTGTAAAAATGCGAGTGATGTCGTGTGCAATGTTGTACAAAACAAGAGTCGAGGAAATGGACGTCGAGGAAGGCAATTATGTACACGGTAACGCTACCGGTATGATGGTGTGAACCAAGTAATGGAGGCCGATCTGAAGCCTTAATGCTGTATGGCTGACATGCAACGACGCCGGATTCGATAAGTACCTCCTGATTTATTTTATTTCACATATGCATGTCGGCAATAGTTATAAATAATTTCCTTGCATGAAATGGTTAATTTCAACTTTATTTTTCAATGTAGTAAGGGTTAGCTAGATATAGGGAGTAAAGTTTAATACTGATGCCTTGGGGGAATGAATATGTGTACAATAAGAAATTTGTGTTTAGATATGATCTTCTATAACAATAAGAAACGTGTGGTGAGTTATGATCTTTGATTTTTTAAAAATGACGTGTGATCTTCTAACATGATATTCGTGTGTGTAAATATATTAATTAGAATAGATGGCATTCAGTACGTGTTTATAGTCATTGGGGTACGTTAGTGATAGTTTATTTATTTATTTATTTATTTATTTATTTATTTATTTATTTATTTATTTATTTATTTATTTATTTATTTATTTATTTATTTATTTATTTATTTATTTATTTATTTATTTATTTATTTATTTATTTATTTATTTATTTATTTATTTATTTATTTGGCATGTTGCATGAATAATTGTAATCGGAGAGAGAGAGAGAGAGAGAATTCATTGACATCATGAGGATATTACAAGTAATAAATCTCATTGTAGACCGTATTGGACATCAGATATGAACATTAAAACAAGAATAATAGTTAACACCACCTTTCCAATACTTATCTTTCCTATATTTAGGAAATAAACATTACAACAGGCGTTGTAAGATGGGACATTTTTCGCTTAACAGTCGTAAGTATCATCAGCCGAAAATAAATCTTAGCCTAAAGTTAGGTCAGGGCCCTGAACCTAGTGTCCTTAACATATATGACACCCTAAGAATCAACATTTATATTTATAAAATGAAAATAGGCTTAAAACTAGTGTGAAAAAACATGGAATGTTACAACATGGCTAAGAGAAAAAACACAATCGAGTTGAAACAGAGGATAAGAACAGAAAGTAGGCTACAATACAGAGCTGGTAGTGAAATAATTCTAATAATTAGGATATCATTGTTACCAGTCAGTCAATCAGAATGTTCAAACATAAAAACAAGCGTGAAAATATATAAGAGTGTTCATCATGGCTGAGTTAACTTGTTTTTATGTTTGAACATTCTGATTGACTGACTGGTAACAATGATATCCTAATTATTTTAATTATTTCACTACCAGCTCTGTATTGTAGCCTACTTTCTGTTCTTATCCTCTGTTTCAACTCGATTGTGTTTTTTCTTTTAGCCATGTTGTAACATTCCATTTTTTTCACACTAGTTTTAAGCCCATTTTCATTTTATAAATATAAATGTTGATTCTTAGGGTGCCATATATGTTAAGGACACTAGGTTCAGGGCCCTGGCCTAACTTTAGGCTAAGACTTATTTTCGGCTGATGATGCTTACGACTGTTAAGCGAAACATGTCCCATCTTACGACGCCTGTTGTAATGTTTATTTCCTAAATATAGGAAAGATAAGTATTGGAAAGGTGGTGTTAACTATTATTCTTGTTTTAATGATCATGAGGATATGAACCAGTGACCAGTCATGCACATTACAGTGGATATTTAGAGTCCGTTTCATCTATAAGTAACATGTATTTGACAAGTAAATTAAAATGTGCTGTGAGAAAATAGATATTCTGTCATATATTTCATTTTTGTGATTTAGTTGAGCTTAGCTTGGAAGTAGAACCTGTAACATTCAAATGCCAGTAGCAGGTAACGAACCAATGATATTATGGAACGAGATATTTGAATATAGTGCCGGCAAACGAAGTAAATTGTTTCTCGATAAGTTATGACGAATCCTGGTGAGAATTTGAACAAGTGGACATGTAAAGTGTGTGATAGACATTGTGTATTAAAAACGTTGTATGCTAATGAAATTGATATTGTAGGCCAAAGGGAGCTGAGTTATATGGAAAATGATTTTTGAGGGGAACATATGGAGTTAATTAGAACGGAGATATATTAGTTTGAGTTGACAGAAATAAACGCCGTGCGTGTGAAATAAATGAATATTACGCGTTCCCAGATAAGATGTTCTTACTTGCTCTGCGTGTTTGTTAAAGAGAGATTTAAACTACGTTGATTAGGGTCATAAAATGAAAGAATAATAATGTAATTTATTAAATAATTCAGATGGAATGATTTAGGAGCAGCACATTGAGATTAGAGATTTAAAAATATTATTCGCGATATTCCATTGAAAGATAGGAAATTATAAGTCACTGTAATGTTGCGATCCAGGTGGTCGGAACTTCGATTCCCGACCAGGTTAATGAAGATGATGTTCGTGGTAATTATGAGTAATGACTGATTTATATGCCGCATATGTGACTTGTATTTACTGTGTATTTGACAACGCAAATTTTGATTTGTGGTTGCAACCTTTGTGTTTGATTTTGTGAATTAATTTCAAGTGGTTGTTATGTTTGAGGCAAAAAAGTTTCGTCCTATTGTCATAGAGTCAGTGTAGATTAATTTTTGGTGGAAATTCAAGTTAATGTCCCTTCGCTACAATTTCATGTTTACTTTATGTATTAGTGAAACAGCTGAATATGCATATGTGAAATAATTTTTTAATTGATAAAACAGAATGGTAACTTAATTTTATTTACGTCAGGGGTAATTATCGATCCGGGTTGTATTCCGTGTTAGGTGTATATAGATGAGTGGAGGAAGCCGATATAAAAGAATGATTTAATAATTTTAGATTTAATAATTTCGAACAGTTTAATTATTTAGTGATTGAACTTATTGTAATGATTTAATAATTTTAATAATAATATTTTTATAATTTAATAATTTTGAAAGTATAATGATTTAATGATTCAGTATCAAATTCAATAATTTATATTCAAAAAAGAACTTTATATCTTCCAATGATTCATGGATAGAATGAAGAGTGGATACGAAGTAAAGAGTTCATGTATAGAAGGATGTATTTTGATTTTTTTAAAGGACATTCTAGTAAAGGTGGCCGATGTAATAATGGTCAAGTATAATATTTCTTTTTAAATATGGTGATAATCAAATATAATAAAAACCGAGATGTATAAAAGGAACAAGTTGCTTAAATTAATGTCGGTATATGATAATGAGATGTAATAAGAGTTCAAGTAAGTGAGATATAGTTGGATGAATTTGGAATTCAGTAACAAGATTGTTGTTCTTCATGGTATAACTGATGACGGAAGTAAATTAATTTGATACTTAGGCCGACGAATTTCAATAGATAAAGATATTAATGAATGACTTGGAGTGATTAATTGAGTGAATTAAATAAATTTTACAGATGAATTAGACTATAATATGGTTCTAGTTGACCCGATGTTATGAGTGACGTATCCATGTACAGCAAATGGTAGCCAAATTCTTTTATTTGTGTAGGGATTTATTTTTTCTTTGCCAAAGTTTAAATTTTATTTTAATAAAATTGTGTTTTTACCAAAGGTTCTCATTCAGATCTTTTTATTTAATTTATCTTCTCTCTTATCCCTCCAGCTCAATAATTTAAGGTTAATTATATGATTTGAAGATATCTCTGTGGGTATTACCCGTTTAGCGACCCTGGGATTCATTTTTGCCGGTGCCACATTCAAAGGCTGGAAGGTTGAATAATTATTTCTATTTCCTCATCATCCGTTGAACTAGTATGCATATTGACCTGCACTATTGTGGTGGGCATTGGTATGGTGTATATCTTGACGACAATAATTATTTCACTATGATGGTCGTAGTAGCTTACCCGGTGCCTTATTTTATTCATTATAAAACCAATTCCTGCATTTCCCCTGTTTGATTTTTTGTTGATAATTCGGTAGTCGCCTCGCCAAAAAATCCTGTTCTTCCTGCCACCGAACTTCACTGATACCAACTACATCTAACTTTGGTCTATCCATCTCCCTTTTCAGATTCTCTAACCTACCACAACGATTCAAACTTCTAACATTCCACGCTCCGACTCGTAGAATGTCAGTATCCATCTTCCTGATGATCGCCCCCTCTCGTGTAGTCCCCACCCGGAGATCCGAATGGAGGGCTTGTTTACCTCCGGAATATTTTATCCGGGAGGAAGCCATCATCACTACATCATTCATACAGAGAGAGCTGCATGTCCTCGGGAGTTAGTTACAGCTGTAGTTTCCCGTTGCTTTCAGGCGTGTAGAAGTATCAACATAGCTAAGCCATGTTGAGTATTATTACAAGGTCATATCAGTCAACCATCTAGACTGCCACCCTTGCAACTTCCGAAATGCTGCTACCCCCCTTTCGATTAACCATTCGTTAGTCTGGTCTCTCAACAGTTCAACTATGTTTTTTTTACAATTTGCTTTGCGTCGCCCCGACACAGATAGGTCTTGTAGAGACAATGGGATAGAAAAGTCCTTGGAGTAGGAAGGAATCGGCCGTTAATGTACAGCCCCAGTATTTGCCTGGTGTGAAAATAGGAAACCACGCAAAACCATCTTCAGGACTGCCGGCTGTGGGGTTCGAACCCACTACCTAAGTAAATTTATATTATGTTATCATTGTATTGGTCAAAGCAGGAAAAACAATATTATAGTCTGTGTTAAACGGGAAGATGTTTCCATTGGGTGTGTTGTTATAAGATGAAATATTTAGTCCAAGCGCAAGTGATATTTAACTCAATTAAATGTACCACAGAGTGCAATACAGCGACAATTTATCAGCCACTTAATTGGACAATTTTCGCAAAGGCTTTCTAGGACCAAACGCTTTCCATCTGACACAGACTATAGTGAACTAATGTAGATTGACCCTTAAAATAACACACATCAATTTATTTCAAAATACATTACATTAAATATTCAGAGCAAATACTACAAAATATCAAATTTTAGGCACTGGCGAAGCATATAAAAGTAAATTCATTCACTAACACAAACAAATAATTTGTCCATCGTAGCAAGTCACATAAAATAACATGTTCACTTTATTCAATCACAAATTTGCATTTATACTACTTGCACACATATGCCCTGGTGGTATCTTATGAAAGAATTGTGCTAGTAGTTTCGAAGTTTTACTCAGTGGTGGAACAAAATAAATTCTGTTACTAAAATTGGACTTATACTCTTTTGGCCGAATTATAGAGATATTCTTCCATTTTGAACTACAGTCAGAGCAGTGATAGTGGTACTATGGAGCCCTTAAACCGACCTGTATGTTAAATGCTAAAGTAAGATAGTAGATACCTTCCGGAATAGAAAAGCCTGATCTACAGCTATTGTGATGGAACTCCTTATACCACGAGTTCTAATATGAAAACTATAAATGAAACACACACGCCCAACAGGTAGACAGTAAAGATACCCTCTAAATGGTTGAGAGAGAAAGCTACTCTTGTATCAGTTTTCGAGAACGGTCTCATTCTATATGCTAGTTCTTCCAACCACCATTTCAGAAGAATTCCAGATTCCTTTAGACTGTAAATAACATAGTTAAAGCGTTCAGTGTAAGGGCTACTTTTTCTTAAATACATTACAACATAACTATCTATCTGCCCATCCTTCAACTTTACGAAACCTCCCTTCGTTGTCTTATATTCACGATAATAGAGTTTTCGTTCGAAATAAGAAGACTCTATATACAATGCGCAATCCTCATCTTCTAGAGCTCTACGAACACAATCAGTAAAGGATTCACATTCCTCTAATTTCTCACTTAAAATCTTTGATAGAGGATCATCGATTCTACCTAGTATATTGCGCATCATTTGTAAAGATATACAACGATATTTCGAGTTTATCAAATCTTCAATGGTAGAGACTTGCTTTTCCCGCCCTGGGTTTGTTACGATCCCGACAAGTTTGGACTGATAGGCAGAATTAATTGAAAAACTATAGAATATCCACAAGAAAAGAATAGATCGCATTCTTATTGTTTTTGGTAAAACTTTTAACGATATTCCCAATAAGATCGACCAATGACTAAGCCCAGGAATGAAACTAATATATGACATTTCAGATTTATTTTCCCTGTTTTGGAAAATACGCATTACTACTGAATGCATGGCGAATGAGAGAATCACTAACATCCATGTCTGGAAACTGAAGATGACGATGAGTGATTCCAAGGGAGGGATTTCCTTGGCTAAAGGAACAAACCATACCCAATTATCTTTAGCATAACTAACAGTGGTATCCATTACGTTCATACGTTCTTCCGTCATTCCAAAGCCAGAAAAAGCGATATCTACCACCTTATCCATTATATCACCCAGAATTCCCACCTTAGTCAAATTGTCCAGCCTTGATCCCCATGGATTTGTGGTAGGAGGATCCTTGTAATCGATGTGGTAACCAGACGATTCAGCAATCATATTTAACAGTTTAATCTCCAATCCTCCGACGTAAATAAGTCTGGATGTATTTTGAGTGTGCTCACACATTTCTTTTCCTACATAAGGTCCTGCAACGGCGGTAGAAACCTTGATTTTGCAATTACTTTCTTTATAAGTTACTTTCTTCGGAAATATATTCGCATTATTTTCAAATCCCTTTTCCAGCATTACATTGATAACAGCCAATTCCTTAATCTTTTCGCCACAGTCCCCTAAACGGCTGAATGGGAACCACGTGTATGTTTGGATTGCTGGATTCGATACTGTCTGCAGGTGTGGAATCAGTACAACAATGTTTAACACATAAAACTTCCAAGCTTCCTCCAAAACATAGCGGGCTATCCTTTGTTGTTCTGTGGTATTCAGGGGCTCCATAACGACAACAAGAACTTTCACTTGAGATTTCAGAACATGGCATTGCTCCAAACCTCTAAGTTGCTCATATATATCATCCCTTTGAGAGTGGTAATCCAGTAGTATTAGTACACCATTCAATCTATTTAAAAATGCATTGCCATCAGCTGGCATATATTGTTCTTTAAGTTGTGCATAATTATGGCTCTCTGTTGTTCCAAATTAAGTTGTAGTAACAGTAAATCCGAGTGGAAATTAATATCTAAACCAGATGCGGAGAACGCTACATAGGTACTATCGTTCACAAAATAAGCTTTGCAGATAGCTTCAATGCCGTTTATAACATGAAGATCATTTTTCGCATTCAGTGAGCGATATATTTGTGAAGCATTTGTTGTTAAGAAAAACATTAATAATAAGTTGGTGTAGTCCATATCCCCGCCTACCTGGAACGTGAGTCCTCAATGAATAGGTAGGTACCTGAAATAAATAAGAATAAATTACACAACATAAAGTATACATATTATATGGACGGAATGAGTAGTTTGAAGAATCTGATGAAACCTTCAAGAAAAACAATCATAAACTTTCTTCATGGAAATGAAAATCAAGATAAATGGTTACGAGGCAAGATAACCCTTTTGTGAAAGTACAAGACGGTGAGTTGAAAATAGTAGAGATAGACGTGTATGAGGAAATGGCGAGGTACTTCAAGGACTTACAGAACACTAAAGCACCTATAAGAGGGATGACACTAAAGTACACCAAAGGCATCAACCAAGGTCGTGCACCCACCAGAACGGAAGTGGTGAAGACAATTAAGGTTCTCAAGAATAATAAGGCGGCAGGTAGTGATGGTATCTGCGCAGAGGAGATCAAATGGGGTGGTTGAGCATTGGAAGACAGCATGTTCAACATAATAATGAACATTTGGATGAAAAAGAAGATATCCAATGAATGTAAGGTAGCCATAATCATACCAATCCACAAGAAAGGAGATAAAGAGATACTGGATAAATAAATACAAAAGCATCTCACTACTGAACATTGGATACAATATACGTTCGAGATTATTACTGAATAGGGTCCAAGAACAGTTTGAATCGAGCATAGGAGAATATCAAAGTGGTTTAAGGAAAGAGATAATATAACACAGACATACGAAAGGAAAAAATAATATAGTGACATTTGTAGATTTCGCCAAAACTCACGACTCAGTAGGAAGGAATACAATACCCGACGCCCTGTGTGCCAGAGGACTGGATACAACAACACTTTCATCAGTAAGGGGCACTCTAGAATTCATGGGCTGCCTGGCCGAGCCGGTAAAGGCGTGTTCGGTTCTCCCGGAAGGACGTGGATTCGAATCCCCGTCAGGAAGTCGTAAAATTTAAAAAAAGAGATTTCCACTTCCGGAGGAGCACATGGCACTGAGGTTCACTCAGCCTACAACAAAAATGAGTACCAGGTTAATTCCTGGGGGCAAAGGCGGCCGGGCGTAGAGCTAACCACTCTACTCCATGAAGTGCCGAGGTTACGGATAGTGGAAGCCTTTACCTTCCAGCCCTCCAAGGGCTTCCATGGCCTGCACGGAGATGACTTTGCATTTTTTTACTCTAGAATTCACAACTCTCCTAGTAAGATGACACAATACACTGTCTAACAGCTTCGAAATTAAGACATGAGTCCGACAAGGTGATGGACGTTCACCAATACTGTTCAACTTGGTTCTGGACAAAGTGGTGAAACAATGGAGACAGTTGAACCAAATCATGGGTATCAAAGGTGTGCAGATTGGATACAAGATCAAACACAACGCCACAGTGGACTGCTTAGCCTTCCTAGATGATATGGCATTGCTACACGAGAAGGAAGAAGATGCGAAGCTTGCGCTAGCAAACGTAGCTGAGAATGCGGCGAAGGTTGGCCTGACGATATCGTACATGAAGACCAAGGTACTAAATGCAAGGGCCAACTGGAAGGTTGGAGATCATGTATAGAAAGAGTCGACAGCTTCCGGTAACTATATGAGAATATAACAGGTAAACTACAGAATAATAACAGAGCCGGAGACAAAGCACAAGTCCTGCAGAAACTACGAAGCACGGCCAAGACGACTTATGGAAAGAAGAACCTATCGAGGAATGCCAAATTGCCACACTATACGATGAACATCCGGAACGCTGCATGATATTGGACAAAAGAGCTTTTATTAGATTGGAAAAGGAGGAAAGATATATCCTGAGAGATATATGGGGTACCAAAAAGCAGGATGAAATATGGGTGCATTAATCAAGGCAGGAGAGTGTAGAACCAATTTCAAGTGCATTACGGAAAAGAAGGTTGAGTTTCGTGGGACATTTGCTGAGGGCGTATAATAACAAGTTGACAAGTAAGGTATTAAATGCGACAGGTTTAACGGAAAATAACTGAATGAAGAAAGTTAGGGAAGATTAGAAGGCTATTAGCATAATGGACTGTGCGGGATAGATCTATTTACAACAAGCTCATCGAAAGTCACAAATGGATCGATACGAAGACCGAGGTCCACATCACAGAAGAGGAGAGAAATAGGAGGAGTGAAAGAATGAAGAAGTACTGGGAAGAACGAAGACTTGCTGAACAAGTCACTCGAGATCCTAAGGATGGAGATGAAAAGAAAATGTAAGATTAGGGATAAAGACCGCAAAGGTAATATTAAATAACTGTGGAAGGATCATCAATTTATCATTTAACGGCAAGGTTTATATGATTTAAAAGCGGCCATTAAAATGTAAAATTACGTTGATAGGTGGCCAACTGCGTGGCTAGTAATTTCAATAGTGGAAGTGAATTGATCTTCCCCAGCATGATTAGTCCCGCAGACATGCGTGGTCGCTCATGTGGATCCATGTTCTCTACTCATTTCTATTGAACAATAGATCCTCCACCAACTCCTCCAATTTCAAGTGCATTACGGTAAAGATGGTTGAATTTCGTGGGACATTTGCTGAGGACGGATGATAACAAGTTGACAAGGAAGGTACGAAATGTGACAGGTTTAACGGAAAATAACTGGATGAAGGAAGTTAGGAAAGATTGGAAGGCTATTGGCATAATGGACTGTGCGGGATCCATCCTGCTATTCGAAAAAAATATATAAAATCGCTAGCATTTCCGTCGTCATATTGTCTACGCCTAGATAAGTGATTAGGTTTCTCTGGAATGCTTTCTCCTCCTCCATGTCTTTTTTTTTTTTTTTTTTGCTTTACGTCGCACCGACACAGATATGTCTTATGGCGACGATGGGATAGGAAAGGCCTAGGAAGTGGAAGGAAGCGGCCGTGGCCTTAAATAAGGTACAGCCCCGGCATTTGCCTGGTGTGAAAATGGGAAACCACGTAAAACCATCTTCAGGGCTGCCGACAGTGGGGCTCGAACCCACTATCTCCCGATTACTGGATACTGGCCGCACTTAAGCGACTGCAGCTATCGAGCTAGGTCTCCTCCATGTCACTATTTTCAGGGGTAAAGGGGTTGCACATGACTTCTTATAACATCCTGAAGTGAACACCACCCACACGTTATTTGGCATCTTGCCGCGGGATTGCTCACGCTTGTGCTGTGTTAGATTATTTCTAAAATGTGACCTACGCCGTCAACATTCTTTCTGTTTACAGTGTCGTGACGTATGTGTAGGGGATTGTGCACCTACAGATATTAAAACAACCTTTTTCTTGGAGTACCGTTAGTGCTGGGCGTAGACCTCTACTGAAATGTGGTCTACAGACGGAACAGTGCCAGAATTTTTGTTGCTTGGTGTCCGAGAGAATATTTCACATTCTAATGCGGGCACCCAAGACTTGTTTAGATGGTTTTTGAGGGAAGTGTAAGCCGTAAAAATGGTAAGGGTAGACCAAGGTATGAATATGACAAGGTGATTATAGCAGATATAGGATGCAGTAGTTACGTAGAAGTCCGACTCGTTGGCTGAATGGTCAGCATACTGGCCTTCGGTTCAGAGGGTTCCGGGTTCGATTCCCGGCCGGGTCTGGGATTTTAACCGCTTCTGATTAATTCTTCTGGCTCGGGGACTGGATGTGTGAGTCCGTCCCAACACTCTTCTCTTCATATTCACACAACACACTACACTACCAACCACCACAGAAATACGCAATAGTGATTATATCCCTCCATATAGGGTTGGCGTCTGGAAGGGCATCCGGCCGTAAAACGGGACCAAATCCACATATGCTACGCAGTTCGCACCCGCGACCCCACATATGTGGGGAAAAAGCTGTAGGAAAACAAGAAGAAGAAGAAGAAGAAGAAGTTGCGCAGAAGTGAAAAGATTAGCACAGGATATGGTGGCATGGAGGGCTGCATCAAACCAGTCTATGGACTGATGACTCAAACAACAAGGTGCGGGCATTAAGATATGATGAGAAAAATTCTCGACTGCCAGACTAACTAATTCTCATTTTGACAGGAAAATTTTCTACGCTACTCGGAGGAATTTATTTCATTAATAGGGTGTGTTAGATCAGCCTATAATAGTTTAAGTGTTTTTCTCCAGAATGTGTAAATTTTTACTTATAATAAAGGCACGTTGAAGAAAGATTTAGGAAGACATTGGGGGAACGGTGCTGATAGCAGGCAAAGATAACATCATTGAAAATCTAGGGCACCTGAAGCTGCTATTAGTAATATTTCTTAACGCCCCAAGTTTCCGAAGACACCGAGGAGCCGAACATTTTGTGCCGCAAGAGTTTATTTACGTACGGGTAGATCTACCGATACGATTTCCAGCTTCCTACGAGTGACATCTCTTCACATACCTTCGAACTGATGTAGAATCAAACCCACTTCCGGGTTTGAAATTTGGAGCTCAGTATAAGAACGCAAGTGTAAACATTTCTTCCACCCAGTGGAGGAGAAATTTATCCAAAATGATGACCTATAGTTTTCATGGCCTTAATACTTTCCTGAAATTCCTAAGTTTTAACACCCCCTCCTCCGCCGAATTAGCCAAATGAGCTAGAAAATTAAAATTTGACAAAATTATAACGATTAGCCTGTATCCGACAGAAAAAAAATCCAATATGTTCAAATATGTAACTTTTGGCACCGAAAAATATCGAAATATGGAGGCAATTTTAATGATGGTGCATACCTTCGGTACAGGATAATTGGTGGCTGAACGGTAAGTTGTATCACAAAACAGATAGCACAATCGTTGCTCAATTTGGAGAGATCTACAACTTTAGTCCTGTAACTTTTTGACTATCTCGATCCCTTATACGTTAAATAGACCTGCATTTTGTAGGTAAAGTTTGTAATTTTTACACGTACATTTTATAGTTTGCAAGGATACCAACCATTGTCATCAAAACTTCCAATGTCGATTGTGACTGCCGGTAAGCAAATGTGGCTGCCATTTTAATTAAAACTCCCCAGCTCGATCGTGACTGGCATTAGGAAGAGGGGCCTGTCATTATAATGAAATGTCCCAACTCGATTGTGAATGGTAGTAGGCAAGTGAGCCTGCCGTTATAGTATAAACTCCCGAAACTTGATTGTGAATGGCAGTAGGAAACGTGGCCTTCTATTATCACCAAAACTCCCCCAACGCGCACCTTGCATTGGAAACAACGTATGGGGAGCTCCATGTCGTGTTTCTCGGATACCGCTAAGAGGCATGCAATTTAATAAAATCTTACTCACTGCTTGTACAGTAATTTACGTAGAAATCCGTATACACTGTTGAGTACCGTAGCGAAGCACTGGTACATTAGCTAAAAAGAAAGAAGGTACTCGGATATTTGTCTGCAGTCTGAAGGTGGTGAGAGTTCCTAGCCACCGAGTTCGATAGCTGCAGTCGCTTAAGTGCGGCCAGTATCCAGTATTCGGGAGATAGTGGGTTGAAACCCCGCTGTCGACAGCCTTTAAGATGGTTTTCGTGGTTTCCCATTTTCACACCAGGGAAATGCTAGAGCTGTACCTCAATATTAAGATCTGGCCGCTTCCTTCCCACCCCTAGTCTTTTCCTGTCCCATCGTCGCCATAAGACCTATCTGTGTCGGTGCGACGTAAAGCAAAAAGTAAAAAAGAAGTTCCTAGCCGCCGTAACCCCCATGCAAATTGTATCCAGAGTCGGTGAACGTCACGCCCCCACAATCCTCGCGGATGTCCATTTGGAAGTTAATACTTCTGTCATCTCCGGGACTCGGCTGTAGTCTCGTAACCAAAGAAAATGGAATATAGGTATATAAGCACTCCACTAACATGTACTTAAAATCAACTGAGGAGAATTCGTCCAGTTCTAGCTTAACTGACTAAGGCAGCAAAACATTGCATTGGTGACGACCATGCAAAGAATGGATGCGCTTTGTCGCTCCCGAAATACTCTCGTACGCGAACCATACCCATCTCCTAGGGACAAAACCTCTGGGCTGTCACATCGAGGACATCATCAAATACGATGAGGGGATGTTGCTTCCTTGCGTAACGCAAGAAGCTTATTATAGCGGTGACGACCTCTCCCCGCCGTCACCCGTGGCGATCATCCAAAAAGTCGGTGCGCTTTGTCGCCTCCGAAATAATTTCGGACGCATACCTTACCTCGAATAACAAGTGCCGGTACAGTGAACAACTCAGCGAGCATCACAGTGGTGATGGCACCTCCCCGCCAATACCCGTGGCGACCATCCAGATAGTTTGTGCGCTTTGTCGCCTCCGGAATCCTTCCGGACGGGCACCGCCCCTATGAATGCTTGCTTCGTTGTTCGCTACCAGAACACAGAATGCTTGCCTTCTTATATAAAATCAATGCGGACTGCACAGTAAGCGACATATTCAACACTAACATGCCTCTGCCTTGTATAATTGTTAACCATGAAACATCGAATTGGTTCTGACTTTAGAGTAGAATGAAAGCTTCTCCTCCTCCTACTATTTCTTATGAGAACTTAAGAATACATAACTCTAAGGAGTAAGGTCATAAGAACCAAAAACTGAGTTTATCTCGTAAATTACATTGTTTGTCATCATGGAACTGGTGATTTAGGCAGTGAAATACTCTCTTCTGGTAGTCCATTCTGAACATATGTAGGCTACATTTCAGAATATCTAGCGTCACTATCTCATTCATGTCGATGATGCATCACGCTCAATTGATATAATATTCTACATCGCTTGTATTGAAAGCTGTTTTATTTGCACACAATAATATATTTCGTGTCAATAATAGGTTAGTTCGTTTCCTTAGAAACAGTTTCGACAAACGGTAAAACGTAACTATTTTCAATTATTCAGATTCGTCATGTGCAGGTCGTATTACGACTTTCATCTGCCCAAACGTCCACACACATTTTTCTTATATAATCGAAACAGCTACAAGAAATATTCCCAACTTCTAATATCACATGCAACCGCAAATAACATGTTACGTAGGGGTTTGAGTTATCCTTTATTTCGGTTAGACCCCGACGGCATTGCCGTTGCGAGGCCTAGGGAGTCTTTCATGTTCACACCCATCATGTCTCTGGTCTTCGTTTGGCTGCTACCTTCATTTTTCGAAGTTTCAGACTCCTTCCATTTCTTCCCTCTGATTAGTGTTACTAGGCGATGGTTAGGTCAGGTTATTTCCTCTTAAAACAATAAACACCACTACTTCATTACGGTTAATTTCAAGAAGCGTCAACTGACACACACTAATGAATTCCTTTCGTTAAAAACTTATTTATGTAAATCTTTGATATTACCGGAAAACATGTCCGACTCGTTGGCTGAACGGTCGGCGTACTGGCCTTCGGTTCAGAGGGTCTCGGGTTCGATTCCCGGCCGGGTCGAGGATTTTAACCTTAATTGGTTAATTCCAATGGCACGGGGGCTGGGTGTATGTGTTGTCTTCATCATCATTTCATCCTCATCACGACGCGCAGATCACCGACGGGTATCAAATAGAAAGACCTGCACCTGGCGAGCCGAACCCGTCCTGGGATATCCCGGCACTAAAAGCCATACGCCATTTCATACCGAAAAACACGAAAGTAATTTACTACGTTGATACACAGTCATTATTCTGTCCCATTCTCTTGCTGGTACAGCTATTTCAAGATCTAGAACAGGGATTTCTTAACCTGAGCTCCGTGGATTGGCTTCGGGGGTCATTGAAAGTCAAATAAAAATGTAACATTTTCACAGACTAAAATTTTCTTTCATTTTTGTCAGTGACTGGTTATAATATTATACTGTACTAAATAATAAAAGCTGTTAACAGTCAGATTATATTAAAAGATTGACTCCACTACGTATCTCAGAGACTTCGCTGGAAGTAGTCTGCACCAAATTCGACACAGCTTTGGCTAACAGGTTTTTACTTCGGAAATTGTGAACCGCGTGTTCTTTCTGGTAACAATCCACATACGCTTAGCAAAGTAGCATAACCACGTGGTGAATGTACACTCAATTGTCGAGGTCGCCCTCTACCTATATAAATCGATTTTTTAAAAAAGCAGCTTGGGATTGGTTCGATGCCTGTATTTCCACACACATTCATCAGACAGCACCAAAATTAGCCACAACATCAATTTAGAAGGTATACTGTTCAGAGTTCTGTTTTCAATCACTTTCTTTTGATTAGTCCAATAGCGCACAGTATCATCCCCTTGATCTAGCCTATCAAGGGCTTTAATGTTAATGTTATCCAATTTACGTCCCACTAATTACTTCCATGGTTTTCGGAAAATATATCCACTATCATAGCTCATACGGCAATAATCTATTAGATAATTATAACATACTGAAAATTGCCTTCCCTTTTTTTACAAGTTAGGTACTGGAACGAACTGATAATTACAGAAATGATTTATTATCTCCATCATTATTATAAAATTCAAATGAAATATAAAATATTGGCAATTTTATTTCCACTAATTTTGTACAGTTTTTCGATTAATAAATAAATTTGTCATTTTTTGCATTGCCTACTTAATATTGCTACGTATCTATGCACTAATCAAATAATATATCCCATGGCCTAGTGCGCAATGTGGATATCCATGAATTTACTGTAAGCGCAAAGCTACTGGAAGTTCCATTAAGCCGTTTTCCCGTAATATCACCAAAAAATGAACAAATGAGCTGGACCTGCTTTCTAATTTTTTTTTAGCCTATTCCGAGATGAAACGAAAGTATAAGTAAAAGATGTCTGAAGTCTACAGATCAAATTATAATTTTATTTACATATGTATAATATACATTGTCCGTGTTGTAGGGGTAGCGTGCCTGCATCTTACCCGGAGGCCCCGGGTTCCATTCCCGGCCAGATCAGGGATTTTTACCTGGACCTGAGGGCTGGTTCGAGGTCCACTCAGCCTACGTGCTTAGAATTGAGGAGCTATCTGACGGTGAGGTAGCGGCCCCGGTCTAGAAAACCAAGAATAACGGCCGAGAGGATTCGTCGTGCTGACCACACGACACCTCGTAATCTGCAGGCCTTCAGGCTGAGCAGCGATCGCTTGGTAGGCCAAGGCCCTTCAAGGGCTGTAGTGCCATGGGTTTTTTAATATATAAATTGTGAGCTGGATTCTATAGGAATAGCCATGAAGTCCAGTTAATATAACGGATAATCTCCTTAATGGGCTGACACACCTTCTGGTGCCACAGCAAATGATGTGACTGGAGACGAAGCATACAAATTTCTCAACAAGGAAATCAACTTGTAGCTTATTCAGAGGAGCAGGAACAGCTGAAGTAAAATGAAAACGATGCCTTCAATCAGATTAGTAAACTCCCCACGTCTATTTATTTAGCGTGTGGGTACTACACTTTTAACAACAAGAACTGCATACAAATATACATATATACGGTACAGTCAAGAAACAATGAACTGAGTAAGGTTGTATGTGCTTCACAATTGAATGTCCTGTCCTTCAATCCATAGCACAGGAAAATCTCGAAGCAGATGTGCGTGAAAATCGCAATTTGGTGGAAAATACACGTTGTACAGCATTGTCATTACTGGTAAGGCAGTGCGAACTGCAACTGCGTCCAGTTGGGTTGGTAGGTGCGCTTCTTCGCTGAAGATATTGGAACAGACTAGGGTACAAACGTCCCCCACCGTCGCACCATCCAGAGCTACTCGGTCCTTGGAATAAAGATAGTACCCTCTCATACTGGCGTCGTGTCCAGGTCTCAGAAGAGATTCCTGTAGACAGACTATGGTGGCAGCATAGCTGATGCAACTCAAGTAGGCGACGCTGATAATTATTATACTTCCAGTGCCACTGTGTGGACCAAACAGGTGACGAAATTAGGACAATTGGTTGCCCCTCTTTCGTCCAGCTAACTGCGATTTTCCACCGTCGTCGTAGTCAACATCTCCGTTTATTATTGGCTCTACCTCCATGTTTTCCCCAGTATAGGGAGACACGGCGGCTAAGCAATCTTCACACGGTGAGTTCGCTGATCGGAAACGGTGAGCCTTCTTCCTGGGAGAAAGGGTGTCGAAGGATTTCGGTCCTGATCCCTCGATTTCGGGCCCTTAGGAGGATAGCTGGAAGATGGTTTGCAAGACTTCTGAGGGGATCGTGTGAGGCTTCCTCTTCTCCTCCTTTTTGGTCTGAATTTTCACAGGTGAGGGTGACATATACCGTGTGCAATCGTTATAGGCAAAACTTTCTTTGAACACTGTGTAAAGACAGAGCAGGTTTATATAAATTTGTACACATTCTGAAATAATACTCTAGAACAAGTTGTACCACTAGAGTATTTTTTTAAATGTTGGGTAAATATTGTTTAAATGTACATAATATATCATTAACAAGGCGTTACCTTATGTGATATTTTCCGTTAATGGTTACTTTCATAATTTTCATATCATATTTTAGTTATGTAATAATAATTAAAGTAGCTGTACTGACACATTAATTTGGCATTCTAAACTGGTCTCAAACAGATCTAGAAAACATCAATCGCACAATCAGGACAATGCTTACTAAGCACAAAATGATGCATCCTAATAAATTCATATACAGAATTACAATAGCGAGAAGAGAGAGGATAGCTCTACACAACCAACAAGTAATAAAAGTGATGAATTACTTTCATTGCAGGACAGATGACAGCATTCTACATAGAGCTGTTGTTTAAGCAGATCTAAACTACATCCCTTTGAATTTGCATGTAAACCTCATAAATATCAAAGACACGAGCATCCTGTACAGGAAGAAGATAGAGAGGTGAACTAGTAAAGAACTTCATGGAACGTATTATAGCCAGAGCAATGGTGAGAAATTTTATATAAACTACTTTCAAATTCATGGCTGCCTAGCGGAGAGTTTCTTCCAGAAAGCGAGTGATTCAACCAGGCGATCCAAGATAAAGTGATTTCAACAAAGAGTTACAGGAAACACATCCTTAAAGATCCTACTACTAAGAATGACGAGTGTAGGAAATGCAACAGCAGCCCAGAAACCACTGAGCATTTCATGAGGAACTGCAGATTACTAGCGCCAACATTGTAAACTGACAGACGTAATGATGTAACCAAAATTATACACCAAGACATTGCCCTGACCCGATCTTTGATCCAGAACAGAGTGCGTTACTACAAATACTCCCCACTAAGTGTAATGGAAAATGAAAATTTTAAACTCTACTGGCATCGAACGATACAAACAGATAAAACAACTCCGCACAATAGACCAGACATAACATTAACAGACAAAAAAATCAACACACATACCTGATTAACATCGCTATCCCGAATTACTACAGTATGAAACAGAAATACAGGGAGAAGGTCGATAAATATACTCCTGCGGCTATGGACGTAGCAAGGATCTGGAAACAAGACAGAGTGACAATTCTTCCTTTTCTCCTTTCTCCGACTGGACTCCCACCAAAATCATTTCCAGAAAACTTAATGATACTACAGCTCCCCATCTACACTCACAATGTGGCACGAAAGGCTGCGATTTTGGAGATCTGCAACGTCGTCAGGACATTCCTGAATGCTCGGTACGGACCTTAAATAGAAAAGGCTGTAACCTCTGTAATGAAGAGAATAATGAAGACGTATATTATAAAATTGTGTAAATTATAATTAAGCTCTATTTCTTACATGTAAAATATCGAAATACGTGCTATATTATCAACCATAAAATTGTTAAATTAATAATAATAATAATAATAATAATAATTGTTACCGTATTTTGGTGGTAGGTAGAGGTGAAAGAAGGTGCGGGGTAGTGAACAGGTCTCAAGCTACGAAAGTAAAATTAATTTAAAATTTAACAAGGTTATATTTTCTTTTCAAACTCAGAAATAACAAGAATGGCAGGTACAGAGTAGCAAGGCAACAAAGAGCAACAATAGTATTTACAAGTTTTGGGCTTCGGGTCCCGAACTTCACAATGCTTGGGCAATCAGCCCAACCTTACTTCAAAATAAGTATTAACAGAGGGGCAGAAAACCCCATTCATGCTCAGGAGCACTTGCTCCAAATTACACAGAAAAGCCTCCTCGAGGCATACAACACTCAATTTTCAAGAAAGAGCCGCTCGCTCTCAAACTTTAAACATCTCAAAAGGCCACACCAAACTCCACCTTCAAGTTGTCCTCTCTGGACATAGACACAGGGGTAAAATACCCAACCTACTGAGGTCTATTAAGTGAGAAAAGATTAATTACATGACCTCTAAAATAACAATTTGAGAGGAGGCGAACTTGCGCTCCTAATACGCTGTGTTTAAAACCTACTTGGCACTAGGCCGTTAATACAAGGGCTAATCCCATACTAAAGAGGTGACTTAAGAAGGAAACAATTTACATTAAGTTAAAGAAGAATAGGTTGAGAAAAAAAATAAGTTCACCTCAAAACAATATGAGTGGGAGCTCGAGAGGGTTAAGCACTCTCTATCCCAATATGTAGTTTAAAAGATAGAATAGATACAAGTTTCTTTACATTTTAAGGAAGGTTACATAATGGAAAAACTTCGGACCCGCCCCGAGAGTTAAACTGCTGAGCAAGCAAGAAAAGAAGTAATTAATCGGCCATTACCTTGTTGTTGACCGCTGCCGGAGAAAGAGGCGCTTCCCGCCCCCTGCTATGTACTTTACACACAGAAAGATGGAACAGAAGTGGCCCGGAGACCCTAAAATCAGCAGTTTATATACTCTCGCGGAAAGTTCGAGGCGTTTGGGGAATGAGAACACCCTCCCACAAAAACTTTATTGGCTAACCAAGAAAACCCCTACACAATTTGAAGAAGAAACACATAATTGGTGGAAAATTAATTCAAGAAATTCGGATTGGCTAAATTCAAAACAAGGGGAAAGAAAGGGTTAATATTGCCAACTTAAACAATGACTGAAAGAATTTTAGCAAAGAACAAACTTTTGAAATTAAATTTTCTCCAAAAGAACAGTTCTTTCACTCCGCACTAGGGTGCACTATTGTTGATATTCAGTAGTGTCCTGTAGAAGAGAAAGTTCACACTTCTTACTACAAGCAAAACAAAAATACGTCGAAAATGACACAGTTCAAAAACTCCAAAATTTCCAGGTAGTGACATCTTCTGAGAAAGTAGAAAATTAATACCGTAGATAAAGTTCAGACTTCCTCCAGCAGAGGAGTTTCAACTGGCGCAAATTTTAAATTAGCGACGTGGAGGTGTACCGCCCGGTACAGACCTCCCCCCCCAAAAGTTCCTCCAGGGGTGACACATGCAATTTGTTTGGAAACAAGGTCCAAGTTTTGATGTTGATATGGAGATTAATTGCAGAAGTATTTATAAGATTTTCTTAATGTGGTTTGATTCAGTTTCAAAATTTTTGTTGTAACTGGTGTAGTACTGTCTTAATGTTTGTAGAAGGTTGAATTGAGAAGGAAAACTTTAGTTTTAAAGTTGAGGAAAAATTTGCTAAGTCCACCAGATATTGTTGTTGAATTCTCAGGTGTAGTAATTGCTGATAGTAATTGTCCATGTAGTTAATTAAATTGGATGGCCAGACCGGCCGTTGCAGCTTGTGTCCAGAGGAGGCCGCTCGGACCCCTCAAGTACCCTGAGATACCGCTCGCCCGCACTATGAGGGGAGCAGTGGTGTTGAAGCACGCCGCGCCCGCGGTGAACATATACAGGCTGCGGGCAAGTAGCAGGTCGTGTGCCGCACATCAGCCTTGGCCGGGAGGAGGGCTCCGGCTCGCCGTACACTGGTCGACCTCGCTGGAAGAGAGGGGGCCCTTCCTCAATTCCAGTAGCGGTACAGCGCCGCGCGGCTGCGGGGGCACTGAAACATTAAAGCTAGGCGGCAGAATTTTGTTGGACCACCATTTTTTTTTAGGGCACAGGCTTTGTGGAGAGGTTGAGGGGCCAGCGGCGTGCAGAAATTCATTTCAGATGCGAGCCACTGTGTGTAGTGGAGCAGGAGACGGGAGCGTGGTAATGGCCGTGGGAAGGACAGGATGGCAGTTTAACGGTTCGGGGCAGGTTTCACAAAAATGCTTACATATGAAACAAAATATAATAGAAGGGGCAGAAAGCCTTAAAAGTGAAACTCAAAAAAATATATATATAACCTTCATATTCCTTTTAAATTATATGCAGCAAGTTAACACAAAATTTACACTTGTTTCACCTGTGACAGGTGAACACTAAATATCCTCTCGGTGGCTGGATTACTCAATAACAACGTAACCTGCGTAAGGAAATCGAGAATGACACACGGCCCATGGAATCTGGGGGCAAGCTTGCCCGCGGGAACAAAATTCTTGACCATTACTTGGTCACCTACCTTCAAATGGGTGGGTCTCCGTCCACGATCATACCTTTCCCTAACCTTTTCATGAGACACTTTAAGATTGGCTTTAGCCTTCTTCCACAGATCTTTAATGTTGTCCGGATCTATTGTCTCAGGTAGAATGTCACTCAGAGACCAGAGGTTAGAGAGCGGCGTGTTGGGAACAAACATGAACATCAAAGAGGCTGGAGTAAATTTATGTGATTCATGAACCGCCGAATTCAAAGCAAAAGCTAACCAATGCAGGGACGTGTCCCACCTGGAATGATCTTCATGGTGATAGGCAATAAGCGCGGACCTGAGATTACGGTTAACCCGTTCAGCCAGAGATGGTTGAGGGTAATAAGCAGAAGTAGTTACATGAGAGATGGACAAGTCAAAACAGAATTTACGAAAAAGATTTGATGTAAACGCCTCAGCATTATCAGACACAATATATTGGCACGGACCAAAAGAAGCAAAAATAGAATTTAGGCAGGTAATGGTGGACTGAGCGGTAGCCAGCTTAGTCGGAAATAACAAGGAAAATCTCGTAAAGCCATCTACGCATACAAAAAAAAACTTGTTAGCATTTCCCTTAGACTGGGGGAAGGGTCCTACATAATCAATATACAGGCGTTCCATGGGGCGCGACGCTTGATGAGAAGACAAAAGGCCTACCTTGGTGGACATGGTGGGTTTACTGAGCAAACAAGATTTACAAGTTTTTACTAGTTCACGGATTTCACCGTGCATACCCTTCCAGATGAACCTTTCACGAATCTTTTCACGAGTTTTAAAGATTCCAAGATGCCCCCCTAATGGGGTCTCATGATAGTATTTGAAGATCATAGGCACAAGCACAGCCGGAACGACAACCTTCATCATCTTATCATGCCTCGAAGGGCAACATAAAACACCATTCCTCAGAACATAAGGGACAACATGTTCCCCAGAAGAAAGGGTTTCCATTATCGGAGCCAGCGTCGGATCTTCACGTTGGTATTTCTCGATATCCCTAAAGAGCATGGGAGCATCTGTTAAGATGGCATTAACATCAGATAGCATGGACTCGGGAGGAGTTGAACTATCGACCGGTTCATGGTTCTCAACGTCGTTGGAAAACATTCAGCTGAGTCCATCAGCAACAACATTTTCGGTACCTCTGATATGCCGGACATCGAATTGGAAGGCAGAAATACGGATGGCCCAACGGGCTATACGACCAGTACGACGCGGCCTACCTAAGACCCAGCTTAAGGCTTGATTATCTGTCTCCAGGTCGAATTTGACATGTTCCAGATAGAGACGGAACTTTTCTAAGGCGAATAAGACTGCCAAACCTTCGAGCTCATAGATGGAATACTTGGCTTCTTGAGCCGACAAGGTCCTAGATGCATAGGCGATGGGTCGCCTCCCTAGTTCAGTCTCTTGAAGAAGGACTGCAGCTACTGCTGACGACGACGCGTCGGTTTGGACAATGAATTTCTTTGAGAAATCAGGCATAGCAAGGACAGGGGCATTACAGAGAGCTAATTTAAGATCTTCAAAAGCGGCTTGTTGAGAAGGTCCCCACTCGAATTTGATGCCTTTCCTACGAAGAAGGTTCAAGGGCGCCGCTTTATTAGCAAAGTTAGGAATGAACTTCCTGAAGAAATTCACCATTCCAATGAACCTGGCGATACCTTTGATGTCCTTAGGGGGTTTAAAATCACGGATGGCCTGTGTTCTCGAATGATCGACTGCTACACCATCAGGTGACACAATATGCCCTAGGAATGACATAGAGGGCTTAGCAAAGGCAACCTTGGACAACTTGACAGTTAACCCAGCTTTACGAAGGCGATCGAGAACTTCTTGCAGATGATCTAGATGTTCTTCAAAAGTCTCTGAAAATACGACGACATCATCCCAGTAGTGGTACAAGTACTCGAATTTGATGTCGGAGAAGACCCTATCTAGCAGCCTAGTGAGTACAGCTGCTCCCGTGGGGAGCCCGAAAGGCACGCGGTTGTATTCGTATAAATTCCAGTCCGTGGCAAACGCTGTAAGATGTTTAGACTCTTCGGCTAGAGGAATTTGATTGTAGGCTTGATTCAAGTCCAAGATGGTGAAGAACTTGGCCTTACGGAACCATGAAAAACAAGAATGAAGGTCGGGAAGGGGCACAGATTGTAACACCACCTTCCGATTGAGAGCCCTATAATCAATGACAGGCCTGAAGCCCCCTGGGGTTTCGGGACTAGAAAAATAGGCGACGAATACGCCGACTTAGAGGGCCTAATAATACCATCCTTCAACATCTGATCGATGATTTCTTTCAGAGCCTTCATTTTAGGTGGCGATAGCCTATAAGGTGGAAAACGGACAGGAATCGAATCCGTGACCTCAATTTTGTATTCGATAAGGTCAGTAACACCAAGAGTATCAGAGAACACCTCTGGAAATGACTGACATAATTTACGAATACTATCAGCCTGCTCCTCAGGTAGATGTCTAAGGTCTAACAACATCTCATCCTGGGTAGGCGAAATAGATGAACATGATACAGAATTACATTTCAATAATGGGATTTTACAATTAAACGCAAATTTGAAAGAGCACGACCTACTCTGGAGATCGAGCACAAGACTAGTGTGAGAAATGAAGTCAGCTCCCAATATAATGGGGCAAGACAAGTGCTTGGCCACAAACAATTTGATTTTCCATCTAAATTTAAAAATACGAATTTTGACCTGTAAAGAACCTAGAATTTCTAATGGGGATGAATTAGCCGAAACATATTGAACAGGAGATGAGTCATAGTCAGGTAGTTTACAAACAGATTTCAATTTTGCATACCATTCGGCCGAAATAATAGAACAAACACTGTCTGAATCTAATAGAGCTGTTATAGGTTCGTTATTTACCTCAATTTGAGAAACGGGACCGGTGCGGGGGTATCCGCCGCAATCCTAAGACACTCTTTAGGGCATTCAAAAGATGAATTTGAAGACTGATCGTTCCCTGAATTTTCGACCTGTTTACAGGGGCTGAGCCTCGGGAAGAAGGATTAGTCGACTCAGCCGAAACCACTAGTCGTTTTTTATTATTGGCATTGGTGGAATTTACACCAGAAGTTGAGCAGGAGGGGGTGCTATTTGAATTTGGGCAATTCTTGGCGATATGTGAGAAAGCCCCACATTTAAAACAGCCTTGTGATGAACCAGCTCCATTATTTGCCGTACTAGATTTGATCAATGGACACTTGTTCCGCAGATGGTCAGGCGACCCGCAAGCGTAACATTTACGAGGAGTGACTGATCGGCGAGGTGGAGGCCGAGTATTACTAAAGGAATGTGGGGGTTCTTTCGCGACACGCAAGGAATCGGCGTATCTAACCCCTTCCGCTGAAACGGCCAATGCTTCAAGTTCCGAGAAGGTTTGCGGGCACGCCGCGAAACACAAATATGACCTATAGGATGGTGAAATTCCTTCTACAATAGCCTGTACAATCTGGTCTTCAGGAAAATGAAGAGCAAACACCCTAGTATAGAATTTAATATCTTGGATAAAGTCTGCCAAGTTTTCATCCAAACGCTGTACACGATAATAGTACTTCTGAATAAGGGAGGACCTGGCCCTAGCCGGGATGAAGTTAGCTAGCAAGTGGGCGTGGAAATCCTCAATAGATGATTGCTCGGCAATGGCTCTTACTATTTTATCAGAGAGAATGCCAATTGCATAGGGATAGATAATTTGCAAAATTTGACATGGAGAAAGAGAAAACACAAGGGCATGATCCTGAAATTCAACTAAAAATCTTAAAAAGGAAATTACTTCACTGGTGGTATTAACGGAAAACTTAGAGATACCTCTGAGCAACATTGCCAATGGATGAGGCAAACTGCTGAACCCGGGCGACATAGTAGGTAAAGGTTTCAGTGGCAAGGAAGTTAATTCAGAACGTACATTATTTAATGAGTTACGGCGTTCAGACTCGTCCAATGGGGCAGAGGTTGTTTGAGCAGCGATGGTTTTCCTATTTACTTCTCCCTTAGGAGGCTCTTCCTCGCTACCTACATTCACTGTGGTGGGTAGATCGCTTTTGGGAGGAACCTCCCCAGTTAACAATTGAGTGACCTTGCTAGATAACTCAGAAATATTTTCAAGCAGCGTACTAGCTTCCTTCTTCTGAACATCATTCAACTTTAGAGACAACAGATCGTTAACTCTATTTGAAAAATGAAACAGCCTGGCTTGCACACGCTTAATTTGATTAGGAGAAGGATCATTTTCATCAAAAAAACTAACTACAGATGCTAGCCCAGTAATATTCTCGACGATCGTGGAAAGAGAGTCGTCAATTTCTTTCTCTCCCAAGGTGGGGATGGAAATGGGCAAATCAAGGGACTCTCTAAGCTTATTTGTGTCTACTGCAACCGTGCCTCCAGATTGCACATTTCTGATAGTTAACTCATAGATCAACTCCTCTTTGCGCAAATAGTTAAGATGGAGAACATCGCGAGGGCCGGGCATGATGACAGAACAATTTGGAAAAAATCAGAAAATTCCAGCAACTGGGAAAATTGTTAGACTTCGGAACAAAACAATATTTAGCCGTCAAAAGAGGCTAAATTGAGACCCATTCAACCATGCTCTGCTACCACTTGTTACCGTATTTTAGTGGTAGGTAGAGGTGAAAGAAGGTGCGGGGTAGTGAACAGGTCTCAAGCTACGAAAGTAAAATTAATTTAAAATTTAACAAGGTTATATTTTCTTTTCAAACTCAGAAATAACAAGAATGGCAGGTACAGAGTAGCAAGGCAACAAAGAGCAGCAATAGTATTTACAAGTTTTGGGCTTCGGGCCCCGAACTTCACAATGCTTGGGCAATCAGCCCAACCTTACTTCAAAATAAGTATTAACAGAGGGGCAGAAAACCCCATTCATGCTCAGGAGCACTTGCTCCAAATTACACAGAAAAGCCTCCTCGAGGCATACAACACTCAATTTTCAAGAAAGAGCCGCTCGCTCTCAAACTTTAAACATCTCAAAAGGCCACACCAAACTCCACCTTCAAGTTGTCCTCTCTGGACATAGACACAGGGGTAAAATACCCAACCTACTGAGGTCTATTAAGTGAGAAAAGATTAATTACATGACCTCTAAAATAACAATTTGAGAGGAGGCGAACTTGCGCTCCTAATACGCTGTGTTTAAAACCTACTTGGCACTAGGCCGTTAATACAAGGGCTAATCCCATACTAAAGAGGTGACTTAAGAAGGAAACAATTTACATTAAGTTAAAGAAGAATAGGTTGAGAAAAAAAATAAGTTCACCTCAAAACAATATGAGTGGGAGCTCGAGAGGGTTAAGCACTCTCTATCCCAATATGTAGTTTAAAAGATAGAATAGATACAAGTTTCTTTACATTTTAAGGAAGGTTACATAATGGAAAAACTTCGGACCCGCCCCGAGAGTTAAACTGCTGAGCAAGCAAGAAAAGAAGTAATTAATCGGCCATTACCTTGTTGTTGACCGCTGCCGGAGAAAGAGGCGCTTCCCGCCCCCTGCTATGTACTTTACACACAGAAAGATGGAACAGAAGTGGCCCGGAGACCCTAAAATCAGCAGTTTATATACTCTCGCGGAAAGTTCGAGGCGTTTGGGGAATGAGAACACCCTCCCACAAAAACTTTATTGGCTAACCAAGAAAACCCCTACACAATATGAAGAAGAAACACATAATTGGTGGAAAATTAATTCAAGAAATTCGGGATTGGCTAAATTCAAAACAAGGGGAAAGAAAGGGTTAATATTGCCAACTTAAACAATGACTGAAAGAAATTTAGCAAAGAACAAACTTTTGAAATTAAATTTTCTCCAAAAGAACAATTCTTTCACTCCGCACTAGGGTGCACTATTGTTGATCTTCAGTAGTGTCCTCTAGAAGAGAAAGTTCACACTTCTTACTACAAGCAAAACAAAAATACGTCGAAAATGACACAGTTCAAAAACTTCAAAATTTCCAGGTAGTGACACCTTCTGAGAAAGTAGAAAATTAATACCGTAGATAAAGTTCAGACTTCCTCCAGCAGAGGAGTTTCAACTGGCGCAAATTTTAAATTAGCGACGTGGAGGTGTACCGCCCGGTACAATAATAACAATAAGCCTCACGAGATTGCAATCAAAAGTGGTCTCCACATCTCTTATGAAAAAACGCAATACATGGACTCCAAGTGCACACACCTAACATCACTAGCGACCAAATATGGCAACATTTTGCAAGTCAAACAGTTCCAGTTCTTGGGTGAAATTATTCGTGATTCAGGCAATGAAAAAGCAGCCAAAAAAATGCGCGCAGAAAAACTACGTAAAGCATATCTAATCACCTGGAACTTCTACAATAAGAAATCAATATCCACAAAAGCCAAACTGCGACACTACCACACTGTTGTCCTCCTTGAGGCAGTCTACGCAACTGAGACATCAGCACTTACCATTAACATCAAGGACATTGAGAAAATTGAACGACAGGTACTGAGGAAGATATTCGGGCCCAAGTTTCAAGAGGGTATATGGATGCAAAAAAGCTCGGAGAACTCTATGCATTAACTGAGTGATTCACTTCAGTCGCACGCAAACGGCGTATGAAATTTTATGGACATTTAGCACGAATGGATGACTCACGACTGACTAAGAAAATATTTCTTATTATCAATGAAAACCGACAAACCAAAGTTCGCTGGCTAGTGGATGCACAAAAGGACCTCGCAGAAGTCGACGTTGATCCAATGGCAACCACAAGGAGTACATACAGACAAAAGATCAACAGTCATAAATTTGCACCCAAGAATCCATCTGAGAAAAGCTTGAAACTCAAAAACTCATGGACACAAGAAAGACGGCAGGCGCATAGTGAAAGGATGAGGAAGTTTTGGGAAGATAAGAAGAACAAGAAGATGAAGAATACCAGTGCTATTTAATGGTTCCACGTGCTCCTTAAGGGGCTAAACGAATGTATATATATTGTACCGGGAAATGATTAGGGATCTGGGCATGAGAATCTTTACGTAGGGGTGGACGGCTCTTATGGAGCAGGTACAGAGAGGCGTACGCAGAGCAAAATAATAGGTGGGCTTAAAGCTCTTTTTATTCACTATCATGTATTTATGGGCAATGTTTCCTACTGTATTATTTCTGCTCCATTTCACGAAATATTTGTTTCGTTGGCAAATTATTTAAACATTAAAGTAAGTTATTTTACAAAATTTTCGTAATGCAATGTTTGCCTGATTTAAAAACATGATATCCACAAAAGATTGCCTTTATCTTGAGGTTTTGAAAATAATTTGTTTTTACGTAAGTCACCATAAACTAACTGAAATGAATGTCTGTCACCAGAAGATCAAATTCAAAATTCCAAATACTGAATTGTTCCCCTGCAGTCTTTTTAAATAATAAATTTCACTTGTTTCCTACAGTCTTTTTAAATAATAAATATTACTTGTTTCATACAGTCTTTTTAAATAATGAATTTCACTTTAAAATAAATACTCTTTCACTTTCAAAGTTTGTGAAGTTCTCCCTAAAAGTTTTTATACGTGTGAAAAATTTTACACTTCGAAAATAACGCAAACTAGAATTTAGTAAAAGTCTAGTTTCCAATGAGCGTTGTAATAATTGTTCGTAAAGCTGCTAAACGAAGTCACTGATTTTACTATTCCACTTGGCAAGAAGAAAGTTTGTTTTGTGGAATTTTATGCACTTGTTTTGAAAGTGGTTTAAAATACACTTCATATCACCTGTTTTTACTGGAACTCAGGACTGGAATGTAGACAGCTTCTGGTCAGCGAACAGCAAGTTGTCACCATAGGCAGCCGGTGTCGTCAAGTCATCACCATAGCACCACGTTCCATATCCCATGTTGATACTGCAGTTCCATTCCCTTGTTGACACGTCCCACGTCGACTCGAGAATCAGCTTGTGTAGCGGCAGGCAGATATGATAATTACGAGAAATAGGCACTCGTCAGGATTTCGCGCGTCACTGTGTAGTGTAGCGAGCACGAGAAAATTCAACTGACTGTGATTGCTTGGTAGTGTCCCATTCAAAATAAGTCGTATTTGCACTTCACAAATGTATGCACGGTATTTTGTTATGTGCACTTGTTCACTGTTCTTAACACTAGCAGCAAAATTACGAAAGCTCATTTATCGGAATAACTGTTCAGAGGAAAAACACAGTTCTAATATAATCATTGGTATGACACGCGAAGAAAAGGTATATTTACAACAGTAGAAGTGTTCTAAACACATGCATGTTTGTATGTTCAAATAGCTACAGTGTTTTGAAGAAGTCGTCTAATGCGGCAATGTCTTGTTCACCCGAGACGAATGCTTTAAGGCTGTTTAGAGTTAATCACACTTGTATTAAATACCAATCTTTAAACACTTTCATTGCGTTACTTGCTTTAAAAGACTAAGTATTTATGTATTTCACTGGAAAATTGCGTTAATATGCACCCGCTTTTAAATTACAAATGTTCCAAGTTAAAGATAAATCTGGTGGGAGTACAAGTTCCACACACTTGCTTTCGACTGAGTTGAAGTTTAAAAACATTATACCACAGTTTAATTTACTGTCACACATTCTCGAAATAGTCCTAGTAGTTCGTGAAAACTAAGTTCGTATTTTAATTTTCGAAAAATTTGTAAGTCCAAAAGTAGCACTTTGAATACAAGTCTTTTGACGACAATTACGGCAGAGTTCTTACCGGCGAACCTCACTCGTAGCGGCTATGTTCGAACCTCAGCGTAGTCACTCGCGTACAACATCGTGTTGTTCCTTCAGCTGCGAGTTATGAACTGACTTACTTGGCGAATCCCTGTCCTTTTATACCATTACTTTCCATGCCATCACGCGCTGTACACGTGATCGGCGCGTCATAGTAATGTCACTTCCTTGCGTGAAGCTCGGGACGTAGTTACTCGCTCTCTCTCGAAAGTTCCAGCTGTGACTTTGTTTATTTCGCAGTACCTCATGCTGAAATAAATTATGTTCCAGACCGCTGGCGGTTCCTGGTACAATATATATATAATAACCGCATGGCCTCAGATACCATACATCATCTTAAAACAATAATCACCACCACCACCTCCTCAGCTAGCGGGTGCAGACATCTTAATTTGACGCCAGCCGGCTGTCTGCTCGTTAATTTCGACGTCCTGTTTTATTCTAGGCCTACTGGATGACAGAGTAAACCAAATTTTCTTGGGCTGTCTATGGCTGAGTTTTAAGGAATTTTGTAGGGTAAACACCAAATGTGTCAGGTGGTGGTGGTGATTATTGTTTTAAGAGGAAGTACAACTAGGCAACCATCCTCTTTATAACACTAATCAGAGTGAAATAATGGAAGGGGTCCGACACTTCGAAAAATGAAGATATCGGCCAAAGGAAGACAAGGGCCAAGGGCATGAAAATGAAAGACTCCCTGGCCTTCGCAAACCTAATAGCGTCTGGGTCTGAAAAGAACAAGAGTTGACCAAGGGAGGTCGGATAGGATAGATAAAAGTGAGGAGCCTGGCACAAGTAAGTGGAAGCAATGACAGGACTCAGCTAAGGGCTCCGTGGACGCCAACCCGCGCTCCAAAGTTCAGAGCCCCTGGAGCCCCTTTTAATCGCCTCTTACGACAGGCAGGGAATACCGTGGGTGTTATTCCACCGCCCCCACCCACAGGGGGACCAAATGTGTCACCAGAGATATTTCACATGGTGACATCGTACGACATGGAATGGACTTTATTTCGGCCCTTCAAAAATCTAACTTCCTCTGTCGGGTGTGAATCCGCTATCTTGGGATCGGAAGACCGACACTCTACCACTGATCCACTGAGGCAGCTAATATAGTGATTAATTAATTAAGTTACGAAATAAACAAAGATAATGTTAAAATGTTACATCAGCTCACCATGAATAGGGGTGTGGTGACACGAGCTGCTTACCTCGGAATAAGGTCAGGAGTTTGCTTATTCTAAAATTAAGAACAATTCAGTTACGTGCAATTGGATTAGTGATAAGCTCAAACATAAAAGCCATACTGACTGAATTATAAATTGTATGAATGAAGGTCAGATAACGTAATTGTCACAATATCAGCACTGCCTATAGAAGTGATCGCCGTTTTCGTGCGGCTAACAAGTATATTATTCAGACGGTCGAGGCTACAATTCGTACACAAAATGTTTCTTTACGGGAATTAATTATGAATTTGTGTTTGCGTTAATAATGACCGATGAAAACACGTTCGATTTCCTTGTATTTTCAAACAAACCATGCCATCGATCACAACGAATCTATGACTGTAGAAATGACTTCAGACCCATTAGCACAGTTCTAAAAGAAAAACTATTTTAATTTCTCCACGACAGTATTATATATCTGTGTAGTTAATTTCTCGGAAAGAGTACCTCGCAACGCACCTTTAAAGATATTGTGTAAACTTGTTACTTCAGTTATAACTAGAGCTAGAAATTTTAGGTGCAAAATTTGGCTCATAAAAAGGTACGAAAGTTGCAATAATTTAGTTTTAAAACGTGAAAAAAGGGCAAATTTAAAAGGTAAGTACTCATTACAAACTGTACCAAAACCAATTCGGACATAAATTCGCATTAAAAAGGCTGCTAACAGCAGTTCCAACTCACAGTTATTTATTATTATTATTATTATTATTATTATTATTATTATTATTATTATTATTATTATTATTATTATTATTATTATTATTATTACTATTTTTACAATTTGCTATACGTCTCACCGACACAAAAAGGACTCAAAAATTACAACCGTTTAAATTCGTTCCTCACTAAGCAGTGGTGGGATTGCTAATTGGTCTATTTGACTTCACCTTCCCCCTTTTCTTCCTGTTCGAAAGGTTTCGCCTAACTGCAGTGCGATAAAATGCAAACTGATTTGTTGACTTTTGCCTTTTGAATCTCAAATTAATCTGAAAGCTTTCGCCTAACATATCTGCGCGGAAGCTTAAGTAATGTGATACCACGTTGAAACCCGTAACGTCTAACAAAAACATACAGACTAAGAGAGTTTGTCCATTTATAAAGCAATCAACGAGAGAAAAGTACATTAAGCCACGGACGTTCGATTTCCTTTGTTGGATTTTTATGGGAATAAAAACGTGGCAAAGGAACAAATACATGAGGTGGAAGAGAGTGCTAAAAGGTGCTGACATAGAGTTGAGGTGCTGGCATTTAGAAAAATTGAAAAAAGAGGCAACTAAAACACAGTTAAAACTGATTATCTCATGTTTTCCTTGTAAGACAAGTCAATTTGAATATTTTAATAGTAACAAAGCATTAAGGTGCAGTACATAAAATTCCTAACTCTAGCTGTAAAAGTGATTGTTATTTATAATTCATGAATCCAGGTCATTTCTGCAGTCTGTTTGAACACTGTAGTGAGCTTGCATTCAGGAGAGAGTGGTTGAGAATCTCACCGTCGGCATCCCTCAAGATGGTTTTCCGTGGTTTCCCGTTTTCACGTCAGGCATGTGTTGGGGCTGTTAAGGCCACGGATGCTAGCTTCCCAGTCGAAGCCCTTTCGCATTCTTGCGTCGCCGAAAACCTTCGATGTGTTAGTCTGACGTTAAGGCACTAGCACAGTGAACTTATTAATGCAGGCGAATGAAATGGAAATGGCGTATGGCTTTTAGTGCCGGGAGTGTCCGAGGACAAGTTCGGCTCGCCAGATGCAGGTCTTTTGATTTGACTCCCGTAGGCGACCTGCGCATCGTGATGAGGATGAAATGATTATGAAGACGACACATACACCCAGCTCCCGTGCCATGGAAATTAACCAATTAAGGTTAAAATTCCCGACCCTGCCGGGAATCGAATCCGGGACCCCTATGACCAAAGGCCAGCACGCTAACCATTTAAATTCATGTAACGTACAAGCCAATTCTATTAACTGCATATCAAAAAGGGAACTAAGGGGAAGACAGATATATCAAAATTTATAAATGTATTCATTATTGTGCCACTACAAAGAGCATAAAAATTTAAAGCTGCTTCATCTTTTAAAGGCAGTTTACCCTTTCACTTTAGCTATCTTTATTTTGTTACGTTTGTAATCAGCACTATTCGACACCCTTCTCTTGCATTTAATTGGTGATTGAGTATCTAGCCCATCATTCGATTCCATTCCGTGTTTAGTGGTCGGAAACAACGTGAACTGAGTATATGAGTGTTACAGCGTTGGTCATACTTATAACAAATACAGTAGAGACAATATGTGACACTTCCGGATTTAGCCTTGTTAAACTGGGAGACAATTCGCAAGTGGCGTTCCTAGTGACGTGACATGAAAATTCGCTCTTTCAAATATCAATGGGAATGCGGAAATGGATAAATAAAGTACGTCTAGAAAGAAAGTGTTATTAAGATACTAACTTCAACGTTGCTAAAGCAATTCTGGATAAATGAATGAAGAATTATTTAACAGGTTATTATTTAAAGACTAAAATTAGACATATAATCAAGATGTGAAATGGACTGCTGTGTACGTATGCATTACTTTTTTAGCTTTAGCATACCTGCCTGAACTTTCATGGCTAGATTTGTCTTTTTACTCATTTAAAAAACATTGTAACATACATTAAGACACTTGTCAATAAAAATATCGGCACATTCCTTACGCACATGATTCAATGAATTAACATTTAAGAGCTGGACAATTTTCCTCTTAATTTGAAGCCTACTAATAGAAAGAAAATCAATAAATTTAGCCTAAAAAACATTCAAAATTTTCCTATAAGCAATATTTGCCATTACATTAGTGTATAGCAAATTTATATCATCATATTGTTTCAACAAAATATGTACATTTCTTAAGTCACCCATATTTTCTTCAGTGCTTGACAACGCATTACGGCACTCCAAATGGGGTAACTTGGAACACAACCAGCCACATATATACGCATATGATTTTATCTGAATTAAATCAAAACTCACAGATTACACCTACAAAAACACATCGACATCGGTATTGATGGTTAACTGCTGCACTATACAATAAAATAAGCTGATTATATTTTAAGCCAGTTAAAATATGTGTCGCGCATGTCAGAAGTTTAGGAAGTAATATAAAATCTCTTTTTAGCTGGAAGAATATATATGTAAACACAATATTTACTTACATTTCATTGCAACTGGGGTAACAGAAGAAAGAACGCGAAACCTTCTGCACTTCGTAGTTGTTGGAGCCAAACACAGCACATATCCTTCCAGTCATATCGAGAGGAGATATAAAGGAATGACACACGCTACTATTTACTTATGTCAACTTAATGCAAACGCATAAATAACGCCAAAAACTTCACTAACAAATACACGTGCTCTTATGGCAGAATCAGTAACTCCAGGTCACTCCGCTAGACAGAGCTCTAATCACTGTCCCCTCGATATCTCGGAGACTGTCGCGTATTGTCTCTACTGTATTTACTCATAAGTAATTTGAAAAAATTACGTCGATATCTTCCGCCGTTGTCGTTTTGTCGGCTGCTGAAGTTAGCAAGTCAGATCGTTAAGCGGGCGAATTTAAATGGGCTGTACGAGGCGGTGTTGCCAATTCTGCACGTGGCTTAGTCGGGCTTGAGTGCCATGCCGAGAAATGAGCATCAAACACTAACACACCGTAGGTTTCAGCCAATGCCACTGTAGCGTGGTTTCTATGGGCCAAGCCTATCAACAGGGAGGTCCTTGTTCAAATCCCTCCCCTAGAGAAGTTTATTTTTCTATTGGCGCTCATAAACCACATGCAGATATAGCAACACAGCCTCGCAGAGCCCATCTGAAGTCGCCCGCGAAGCTATCTGATTGGCTGACTTCAGCGATTAATAAAATGACAACGACGCGAGATATCTATTCTTTTTCAATTATGTATCAAGATGGCCAACCTTCTAAGGCTCATATACACGGTTCACGTTGTTTCCGACCACCCTGTGGAATCAAATGCTTCACTTTATCGCAAAACAAGGAAGCACTCAGCAACATACTGAACCCATAATTCTAACCCTGCTAAATATTGCAACTAGACAATTGCAGCTACAAAATACAACTACAAGCGCAACCACAATTCTTTATTGCAAGCTCATCTCATCCTCCGTGGCGGACAAGTCACCATGAGAACTCGCCGTGGTAGCGAGCGAGCCATCCATTCGGACGGTATCGGAACACTTCGGCCGAACTCGTGTAATTAATAATTAACTTCCACATAATAAACCTTTATTGCGACAGATTTCGGCAAAATCATTAACCAAGAAATAAATGATTAAGAATTGTAAGAAATATTAAATGAAGCTGAAATCCACAGGGTTGAAATGACTTTCATTAATCCTGGAGAAATCACGGCATCCATACTGACAGCCTAGCGGCACGTGACAAGGTCAAGCATCAGAAAACGCGCGAAATCACCTACAAGAAATTAATTAATTACGCCCGTTAAGAGCACGGGAAAAATCAGTAAATAACACCATCATGACTTGGAAATTAGGTGGAATTTCTGGGGTGAGTTTCAAAGAAATCGGTCCAGTGGTTATCAAACTGTATGATTACATCACCATACTTCATGACCAGGATAGCGTCATTGGAGAAGCTATAAGTATCCCTTCCACTGGACAGTAGCAACACCCACTTGGTCGGTCGTCGCGAGGGTGGATCCGCCCTGCGTTAATATCAAGTAGAGGTCTTGAATTTCTTCAAATAAACTTGTGATATGTATTGAGTTAGCTAGCTTGAGATAAAATATTTACCGAGTGGTAAAGTGGCAAAAGACATTTTCTTAGTTGAATTAGTAATAGAATTCCTTAACTTCTGCAAATGAAAACCGCGAGTGCATAGATAGCTTTCATTAAATTATCGTGTCTTTTTAACCAGTAGGGGAGTTGTAGACTAGCCAAAATAAGCTTCAAGTCTCATATCTCGTGGCCTCCTGACATAACAAGGGGGTGAGAGCGAGAAAGATTCTCACGGAGAGTCGAGTGTCGCCGATGGAACGGTGAAGTCGTACCAACAGAGTGCATCTAGAATAATTCATTATTTACATGTGTTGTACCAATTGAAGTGTAGTCTGGGTAAATTATAAATGGCATAATCAAAAAAGAAGAATTCTCTCTGCAAATATGAGTTGTTAACCTCTGAACGAGCTAGCTAAAATGTAGTCAGGAGCCCTGTAGCTACGATGCAGTTACCAGGTCTGTCTAATTTCAATAATCATGTTTTGTAGATAGAGATTGTAAATGCTCGTCCCATTAAATTACTACGTTGTGTGTGTAGAAATTAAATATATTATAATGTTGAGGCGAAGTGTCTATTATTTATATCGGTGCGCGAAACTCTAAAATGCGTTTCAAATTTCTTTAGAGAAATGTAATATGCGAAGTTTTAAATATTGTACTAAAAATCAATTAAATATGTTTAGACTGATAAAAGTTACAATAATGATAACGATAAAATAATCATGGTGAGCGTGATAAAGTCAAATATCAAAATAATAATAATAATAATAATAATAATAATAATAATAAAATGAATATTCACGTCAGGATATATTTGAGATGATGAATCATGTATTCAGCAGTAATGTCAAGCGAGATGTGCGATTTAGACCGAGATACAGTGAAATTTGATCAAGTTAGCAGTTGTTTGTGGAAACTTAAATTTTGTGACACCGTGTATTTGTGATACAGAAAATCACGGTATGTTGTTTTGTTCAGAAAAAGTAACGAAGTTAATTGTGAGATTCTTATAAAGTAGTTTCTCATGGGATTACGTATATTTGAAAAGTTTCGAACAAGAAGGAGTGGATTGTAATGGAAATGAAATATTATGAGAATAGTTAGGAAGATGTTAAAGCCAAAGTAAGCCTGCATTTTATCAGTGATATGTAATGAACAGGAGACTTGATGATAAGAATCCCTGTTTTACGATGGAGAGGAATTTGTGTGACAGATTATGTCAAGATGTAATATTTCTGAGACAGGCTGGATAAGGTAACGATGTCCCGTAAGCAATCCAAAACAGTTGACTAATTTAAAAGTGGTCAGAACCCAAGTGAGCGTGTTATAACGCCTATTCTAATTACAAGTCGATGTTTTCCCGTGGTTACGACTTTTGTACGAGACCGTAGATCTTGGCAATTAAGTCCAAGTGACCATTCTATGTAGAACCTGCATTGTGCATTTTTGTGATAGACGACCTCACGAACAAAATTTATTCTGACACACGGTCAATGTAATACTTGATTATTGTAAACGGAATTCTATTCTGTATTTTACGAGACGAAATTACTTTTGACTGGAAACATTGCGGGTGAAAAAAATTTAATGTTATTAGAATGATAGTCTAGCTTGAGTAGATTGATGGAAAGTTGATTCACTGGATAGTTCACGGCAACGGTGAGACAAAAGGCCGTTTGAAGCCTCACGCTTGAGTTATGCTATGGATTTCGTGATAGTGGTGATTGCTGTTTTCAGCGATATTACGTAAAATTAAACGAGAGTTCAATTTATTTTCATTTACCGACATTCACTGCATGTGTTCAGATTGTATTGAGGAATAGATTAAACTATTCGAGCATGTTGTTTAATTTCCATTTCACATTACAATATATTGTAAGAAATGGACATAGTTATATTTCCAGGTTCGAGTTCACTCTGTGGCGAATTTCATTTCATTGTTTTAGAGTTTCAGCGAGGATTGAATTTCAATATCCGGGATTGTGTTTGACGTTTCAATTTCACCTGACAATATTGAGGATGTGTAGATATCCCAAGTTTGGCTCAACGACAGATTTAGGATGCTGCATGTATTATATAAATTTAAGGATGTGTAGACACTACGTAGGCTCAAAGACAGGATTAGGGCGTCGTCTGTATATAGTCAAGCCATAGGTTAGTCATTTTTGCGAATCGACTTGAACGATGTTAGTGTCTGCAGTAGTGAACACGGAAATGAAGAGTGTTAGCAGGTAGTATTCAGACCATGTTTCGGCATAATTCTTATTAGCCATAAGGTGCTCCCACAATAGCGTTGTGGCATGAATGTGAGAAAACCTAGTTAATGGAGATTGATCATTACTGCCTAGCCGAACTTGTTCAAGTTAGATGAACTTTCGTTTTTTTTTTTCTATTTATTTTCTTTACTTTTAAATTTATTGTTCGGATGTTTGGTATCTTATGATAGTGCTGTGCGTTGACACTTAGTCAATTTGTGTTGGATTTACGCTACGAATGCGGTTTCGAATCGTCTGCTGTTAATATATGTTATTTTCAATTTTCGCCATCTCATTTTATATTAGGTGAGACGTTGGTCTACCGATTACTTGTAGTCTGGTTTAGTGGGACAAGTGTAGGTAGACAGATTTGTAATGGTAGTCGAAGTTATAGAAAATTGGAAGGATTTCTGTCATTTGTTTTGTCGTGTGGACTTGTAAATTAACAAACTTAATGGCATTGTTATTTTACAACTTGAAAGTCGGTTTAGTAAGAATATTTTCAAGTGACTTATCACTTTTCTTTAACTGTAGTGTTTGGCATTTCTTCCCAAATGCATGATGAGTTAACACAAAGAAATAAATGAACTGGATTAAAGCCACTATATATATATATATATTTATTAATAATAAAGCCAAACTTTCTGCCAAATTACATTGGCCTTCATCAGGGCATGTGAAGTTTTGCCTCCGACAGTGAGCAAAGAAATTATCTGAAGGAACATGGAAGTCATGCCCGTACCATCCACGGCCTACCCTACTAACTGGACTCAAGGATCGTGGCTCTGTGCTGTGGTGGTTGGGAAGGAAGTTACTGATGCACCGCCCTCTGTCGACAGTTTGAGTGCGTCCCGCTATGCCATGGTGGTGTTATGCATGTATTTCTGCAGTACAGGTCTCCATGTATTTGATAACTTGAAGCCGTCTTCCCTGTTGATGTTATTTGGGCGCAGCTCTATCTCTATGGCTTCCCTCACAAGACGAGCATAGAAGTCTTTTACAGGCGCGATGACCTTCGCCTGGTCAAAGAGGATTTCATGGTCTGTACTGTAGAAATATTCTGCTATGGCAGACTGGCTTATAGCGTTCTCCGTGGAGGATGAAAGAGCGACATTCTTTACTGATCTGACGTGCTCTTTCACCCTGGTGCTAACAAGCCTTTTTGTCATGCCAACATATGAACAACCACAACCACATGGAATTTCATATACGCCCAGTGTTTCAAGACGTGGCTTCTCTTTGACTGGTCGAAACAGGGATTTGAGCTTCCGGTCTGCGGTGAAAACTGGAAGTATATTGTACTTCTTAAGAATGCGCCCTATTCTGTCAGTTATACCTGCCACGTAAGGAAGGAATACTTTTTTTCTTTTTGCTGTAGTCCTGGTTGGTGCTATTCAAGTTAGGCTCCTTGATCTTCACAGCTCGTGTTATGTCTCCAGATGTATAGCCGTTTTTCTTCATGGATGTTGTCAGTTCTCTCATTGCACTCGAGCAGTTATCATCGTCTGCAACATTATTCGCCCTAGTATATAACGTTCGAAGGAGAGCTGCTTTTTGGGAGGGGTGGTGATGTGAAGACTTATGAAGGTATCTTTCAGAATGTGTAGGTTTCTTGTACATTGCATTGCCTAACAATGGCAATGCAGTGTATGACACTTCCCTTGTTTGTACAAATTGTAATATTTTATGAGGTACACAATTATTTTGAAAAATAGACGATGATTGAAATTTTAGAATAAGGCAACAACAATCATACAACACATGAAAATTATATGTAGGCCTACTTTATTAGGAAATTAAAAACGGTCTGAATGATATGGTGGTAGCGGTAGTATTGGTTGTGGTTGTGGTGGTGATTACTGCTTTAAAGGGAAGTACAACTGAGCAACCATCCTGTATAAACAACAATCAGAAAGAAAATAAGAATAGGTCCGACACTGCGAAGAATGCAGATATCGGTAAAAGAGGTAAAGGGGCACGAAAGACAAGAAAATGAGAGACTCTCCAGACCTAGCAAAAATAATACTGTCAACGTCGGGAAAGAAGAAGAGTTGACCAAGGCAGGTTGGATAAGAAAGATGAAAGTGAGAAGCCTGGCATATTTGGAAGCAATGCCAGACTCAACTACGGGAACCATGGTCGCTAACACACACTCCCAAAAATAAAACCCTGGGTTCCCTTTTCGTCACTTCTTACAACAGGCAGAACCCCCCCCCCCCCCCGCCCGGTGCTACTTTATGTCGTCTTTTACGTCAGGCAGAGGATACCGTGGATGTATTCTACCACCCCTATCCTCAGGGGTTGGTCTGAATGAGTGTGAATTAAATAGATATAAATGACAACCAAAAATCAGGTCTTCATCAGTTTGAAATAATTTGTAATTTCCACTTGTAATGTCCCTTTAAACAATAACCACTGGAACAATGATTTGTAACAATCTTAAACAAGTGAGGAAACAAAGCAGAACACAGTCAGAAGCATAAATTCCTGCGGTCAGGGCAAGTTTGGATCGAAATAAAATCCTCCTTGAGCTCGTCAACTCGTGTGAGCTCTATGTAGGACTGAATGTGTGGCGACCACGAAAGTTGTGTTATAGGTGTTATAGCGACGATGGGAGAGGAAAGGCCTAGGAGTGGGAAGGAAGGGGTCGTGGCCTCAATGAAGGTACAGCCCCAGCATACGCCTGGTATGAAAATGGGAAACCACGGAAAACCATCTTCAGGGCTGCCGACAGTGGGGTTCGAATCCACTATCTCCCGAATGCAAGCTCATAGCTGCGTGCCCCTAACCACACGGCCAACTTGCCCGGTACCACGAAAATAGCGGCATGATGATGTCTTGCGTACTCTGCAGTAACGGTTCTTCTCAATAAGTAGACCTGTCTCCACGTCGATCTTATAGACCATATTTTCGTGGGACTCCACAAGTAATAATCTATTGGAAAGAGATCCGAAGACCTCAATGGGATGCGTTGAAGTTCCCCTAAAACTATCCAGCGATTTGGATACCGTTGGCCAATTTCTTAAAAATGCGGATATTTTTCATTGTTGTGTGTCCGACTCATTGGCTGAATGATCAGCGTTGAGGCCTTCGGTACAGAGGGTCCCGGGTCGGGGATTTTAGAAGTGTTTGATTAATTCTTCTGGCTCGGGGACTGGGTTTTTGTGTTTTTCAAACGCTTTCCTCTTCATATTCAGACAACATACCACACTACCAACCACCACAGAAACACTGAAAAAAATTAAATGTCGTATGGCTTTTAGTGCCGGGATATCCCAGGACCGGTTCGGCTCGCCAGGTGCAGGTCTTTCTATTTGACTCCTGTAGGCGACCTGCGCGTCGTGATGAGGATGAAATAATGATGAAGACAACACATACACCGACCCCCGTGCATTGGAATTAACCAATTAAGGTTAAAATCCCCGACCCGGCCGGAAATCGAACCCGGGACCCTCTGAACCGAAGGCCAGTACGCTGACCGTTCAGCCAACGAGTCGGACACAGAAACACTCAATAATGATTACATCCTTCCATATAAGTTTGGCGTCAGGAAGGGCATCCGGCGGTAAAACAGGGTCAAATCCACATGTGCGCCACAGTTCGCACCCGCAACCCCACAGGTGTGGGAAGAGCGGTAGTAGAAGCATAAGAAGAATTTTCATTGTTGTGTGATCATTTTTGTTCTATTTTAGCACTTCGTATTACAGAAATCGCAGTCAGATTCCGAAGTTTAGACTTGTTAATCTCACTAATTATTATAAGATGCACTGAGGTGTGTTGGGAACTGATGTAGAATTCATCAAAAAATATGTCTTTAAAGTTGTGCACATAAAGCTGTATGGGCGATCTAAAAGAGTCCACTCGCCGGAAAAATACGAGGGCTGTGAATAAAGTATTGGCGACGTGGTCCAGACACTCGCAGGAGATTGGCTATGCGCAAATAGGATATGGGAGCGATCAGGTGGCGCTGTGTAGTGTGCATTTGACCGACATCCTGTTGGGAGTGTTGTAGCTGTGTGGTGTTGAAGTCAAGAGTGACGGTTTCGCCGCTCTAAAGCATGTTTTCAAAAAGTGGTGGTGGTGATTATTGTTTTAAGAGAAAGTAAAACTACGCAACCATCCTCTATATAACACTAATCAGAGAGACAAAATAGAAGGGATCCCACACTTCGAAATCTGAAGTTATCGGTCAAATAAAGACAAGGGCCACGAATGGCGTGAAAATGAAAGACACTCTCGGCCTCCACACATAATAACGTCGGGGTCGGAAAAGAACAAGAGTTGACCAAGGGAGGTCGGATAAGATAGTTGAAAGTGAGGAGCCTGGCACAAGTAAATGGAAGCAATGCCAGGACTCAGCTAAGGGCCACGTGGTAGCCAACACACGCTCTCAAGTTGAGAGCCACTGGGGCCCCTTTTAGTCGCCTCTACGACAGGTAGCGGATACCGTGGGTGTTATTCTATCGCCCCCACCCACAGGGTGATGTTTTCAAAAGGTGATCAACGTACGTGGATTAAAATCTAGGTTGTCCGTTGTAGAAATGCATCAGAATGTTACGTGAAGCCTTTGGCGAGAATGCATTACCATATAGGACGGTTGCACGATGGGTCAAGGCGTTTCGTGCGGGCCGGAATGAGACTGAGGATTTGCACCGCACAGGTCGGCCGTCCATTCCTCAAGATCAGACTGACATCGTGGGTGGTCTCGTTTCTGTAGACTATCGATGGACTGTACAGAAATTATCCGTAGAGGTTGGTCTTAGTCATAGAACGGTGTGGCACAGACTGACGAAATGTCTTAACATTAGGACAATTGCGTCCCACTGGGTTCCACTTTAACTCACCGACGTGCAGAAATGCCACCGCTGTGCACTGACTGGCATCCACCTGGACAGATACCACAAAAAAGGAGACGCATTTCTCTAGTGCATTGTGGCGATTGATGAGACGTGCGTACGAGACTACGAGACTGAATTAAAGTTTCGACACGTCCACAGAAATTTCGACAGGAACCGTCCGGCTCCATGGCTATATGGTTAGCGTGCTGGCCTTTGGTCACAGGGGTCCCGGGTTCGATTCCCGGTAGGGTCGGGAATTTTAACCACCATTGGTTAATTTCGTCGGCTCGAGGGCTGGGTGTATGTGTCGTCTTCATCATCATTTCATCCTCATCACGACGCGCAGGTCACCTACGGGTGTCAAATCAAAAGACCTGCACCTGGCGAGCCGAACATGTCCTAGGACACTCCCGGCACTAAAAGCCATACGCCATTTCATTTCGACAGGAACCCAGTCGGCTGATTGTGGCATACGACTATAGGGGTGTTATTTTTACGCTTGTTGTGTCTGAGGGACAAACCGTCAACAGTGACCACTATTGCCGATTTCTGGAGCGACATCTACATCTGGCTATGCGGTGCAAACGTCCACATTTATTGCGAGACGATCGTCCTGTCTTGTTGCATGACAAGGCACGTTGTCTTGTAGCAAACAATGCCAAACTCTTATTGCAACGGTGGCAGTGGGAGGTCTTGGAAGACCCTCCCTAATCACCATACATGAGTCCTTGTGACTTCGACCTGTTTCTGAAGTTGAAGGAACCGCTCCGAGGTTGCCGATTTCCTGACATGGCATCTGGACTCCGTGCAGTAGGGCGCTCTGTCGTTGTCATCAACAGAGAACGCCATGCCAACGGTCCTCTAAGGCTTCCCGACATTTCGTGAAACGTAATAGACTTTGCGGATGACGTCATTGAAGGAGTGTAATGTAATTGTACTTTTTAGTGCATTAAATATTGTGTTCTATCAATATTGCCAATACTTTATATACAGCCCTCGTATTTTTACTTTTTTGTTAAATGGAAGTCATTTCGTACAGTATGTAATCTGAACGTAATGATAGTTTGTTTTATTACCCATACTAAATTATTTTAACAAATATGGAGCAAAAATATGGAATGAGACTGACAGGAAAAAATAAAACTCTAAATTTAATCATGACATCCCAAGGCTCTGGTGCAGGCCAGATTGAAGACGAAAAAAATTCAGTTCTCCCATTATCTACCTGAAAGTGTTTGTTCCTTTGAGCTGTTTATTTTCCAAATGTGCCGTTAACTCTAAAAGTGCCACTTTAACAATGATAAACCCGTCACTGATTCATGAATACGACCTACTGGCGATTAATATCACGTAATTAGTAGACAATTGCATTCGAACAATGAGACAATTGTTGTGCGTGTGATGGGCTGACAAGCACTATTCCCAATACTTTGTTCGCATTTCACAACAATTATTCTCCTTTTATTGCCGCTAATAGTCCATTTAACTTTCTAACAGCACTCATAAACATTCTAAATTACTTGACTGTTTACAGCTTTGCCATAGTCGGCATCGGAAATCCATATATGTCTCTTACAAATGACAAACAGAACTACCGTCACCGTGAACAAGAACTGAAATGCAAGAACCCCCTAGTCTCGCAAACCTAGTACCGTGGGGGTTGGAAGAGAAGAAGTGTTGACTGAGGGAGTTCGGGCTGGAAAGTTGATATCAGAAGGCTAACACAAGTAAGGGGAAGTAAAACCAGATTCAGTCAAAGGACCCACTATTCCAAGATGAGAACCCCCGTTTCTCTTACGACAGTCAGGAGAGTTGTGGTATTCATGGTGGTCGTGGTAGTGATTATTATGAACGACATCCTAGGCCTCGAAACCTAATATCGTCAAGGTCGGAAAAGAACAAGCGTTGACCAAGGGAGGTCGGATAGGAAATATAAAAGTGAGGAACCTAACACAAGTAAGTAGAAATAATGCCAGACTCGGCTAGGGGACCAGTGGTCGCCAACCCACACTCCCAAGAATAAAACCCTGGGTTTCCTTTTCGTCATCTCTTACGACAGGCAGGAGATACCGTGGATGTATTTTACCACCCTCACCCAATGGGGGTAAAGATGGAAGAGTGATGGTGGTGGTGATTACTGTTTTAAAAGGAAGTACAACTGGGCATCCATCCTCTATTAAAATTAATCAGAGGGAAAATTGGAAGATGTCCGGCACTTCGAGCCACAAAGGAAACGTAAGCCAAAATTATTGTTCAAGCTAAAAGATCATCTGATCTTACATAAGGAAACAGACGGTGCGGTGAACATAATAGAACAGAAAGATGTTTTGAACATTAAGGGGTTGCATATTTTGTGATTCAAATGAAGTAAGTACGGTATATGGGGGAAGAGGTCCAATGGCTGAAAATTAGTCGGTTTATTATTCAGTACAATGAATTACTTAAGATTAAGTTCTAGTACAGCCTTAACGAAATGGAAGAACATAAAATCCTTGATATTTCACCTTCTCGAAAGGTCAGGTCATCTGTAAGGTACTGTATTCAGTACCTTTAGCATTAATTATATTATATTTTCAACCTGGTAATGATCTGTTAGAGCGAAACACCCAGTAAGGTGGAGATGGGTAACTGAGAAATAGTGACGGGTTTCATTCAAGGAGACGGGTTATCCCTTACCCTGTTCAATTTTCCCTTGAGAAAATCATACGTGAGGCTTTCCTAGAGAACTTCGAAGAGATCCAAGTCGAAGGGAAGAACCTGGTGTACTCAGCCTACACAGACAATATCTGTTTACTCACCAGCTCTAAGGAGGAACAAATGACCAGAGCACCCAGTAATGGCCGCCAGCAGATATGGACTACTCATTAAGACTAAGACGGAATAGATCAGACCTACAGCAGAGTCCGCAGGTTCAAATACCTGGGAGCGCTCTTCGCGGAGGACTCGGCATACGAGGCGGAAACAAAACCAACGCCAGGAGACAGGTAGGAAACCGATCCTTCTACTGCTTAACACAACTGCTCCGTTCCAAAACTCTCTCGAAACAGTTCAAAATCAATCGATCACCATTGATATGCATTTAGGACTGCCGGCCAGGTGGCAGATTCCCTAACATGTCGTTACCAAGTCTGTTCTTAAATGGTTTCAAAGAAGTTGAAAATTTAACAAACAACTTCCTAGGAAAAGTTATTCCAATCTCTAGTTCCTCTTCCTGCAAACGAATATTTGCCCTAATTTGTCCTCTTGAACTCCAACTTTATCTTCATTTTACGCTATTTTCCACTCTTAAAATGTCAAGCTTATTCGTCTACTAATGCCATTCCAAGGCATCTCTCCACTGACAGCTCGCAACATTCAGTTAGTCGAGCAGCTCATCCCACTTCCAAGTCTTCCGAAGATTCGGCTGTACTAAACCCTGATCCAGTTCGTTGTACTATACGGCTATGAAACGTCGAGTATCCGACAACAGGATTTTCATAAACTCCTCGTATTTGAGAGGAAAATTTTTCGGAATATCTTCGATCTGGTGTTGGATGCAAACACGGGTGAATGTAGGACCAGACATAATCGTGAGCTAGAGGAACTATACCAAAATGCTTGCATAGCACGGACCATCAGAAGCAAGCGACTACAGTGGCTGATCATGTTACAAGGATGGAAGACAGCAGATGGCCACGAAACCTCCTGGATTCCATCCCCACGGGAAGATCCCTGGGGAGGCCAAGGAACAGTTGGAGTGATGCCTCCATGAGGACCTGCAACAATTAGCGATTGATATAGTGGTGGTGATGGTGATTATTGTTTTAAGAGGAAGTACAACAAGGCAACCTTCCTATATTAACACTAATCAGAGAGGAAAATGGACGGTATCCGACACTTCGAAAAATGAAGATAACGACCAAAGAAAGACAAGGGTCACAAAAGGCGTAAAAATGAAAGACTCCCTACGCCTCGATACCTAATACCTTCGGGGTCGGAAAATAACAACCGTTGACCAATGGAGGAACGATATGATAGATGAAAGTGAGGAGCCTGGCACAAGCAAATGGGAGCAATGTCAGAACTCATTTAAGGGTCTCCAAGTCGCCAACCCACGTTCCCAAGTTAAGAGCCCTGGGGTGCCTTTTAGTCGCCTCTAACGACAGGCGGGGTTACTTTTTTTTTTCTTTACGTCGCACCGACACAGATATGTCTTATGGCGACGATGGGGTGGGAAAGGCCTAGGAAGTGGAAGGAAGCGGCCGTGGCCTTAATTAAGGTACAGCCCCGGCATTTGCCTGGTGTGAAAATGGGAAACCACGGAAAAGCATCTTCAGGGCTGCCGAAAGTAGGGCTCGAACCCACGATCTCCCGATTACTGGATACTGGCCGCACTTAAGCGACTGCAGCTATCGAGCTCGGTGCGGGGGTTACCGTGGGTGTTATTCTACAGCCCCTGTTCACAGGGAGAAGCGATAAATGTAACCGGATAGCAATTGGCAACGGTGGATATAACACAATGGAGGAGGAGATTTGTAGCGGTGCGTGGTTCATTGGGCCTTACAGGGTAAAATTAAAATCAAATAAGTAAGGATCCAGATAACCTCTATAGTTTGATTTGTAGTGAATAATTGTATCTTAACTGTATTATGCGTACGACGTATTCTTTGTAATCTTCTTCTGTTAATTATAGGAATTCCTAAACTTTAATCGTAATTTTCTCCATTTAAAAAATGGCATTTGCTCCACTATGGATCTGAACCCTTCGCCGTGGTCAATTTATAGTGAAATACAGTCATACATACTCAGGATTAAAACAGTGACGGCACCTTCTAAATGACCGAACGAGAACGTCACTCTAACAGCCCTTAAGATTCCCTTCTCTTCATCTGACTACCATTTACCAGAAAGGACCCCTGCCTCTTTCAGAGCGTTAATTACGAAGTTAAACCTCTCTGTATATGGGCTGTGCTTTCTAAGATACCTTGCAATAATACTCCTCATTCTTCCATCCCTTAGTTGTACAAACACTCTCTTGCACTTCGGGACCAAACAATCGTGTAACTTCACAAGGAAGTACGATGCTATCATAAACAACGCATAACTCTCATCTTCCACAGCTTTCTTAAAGCAACTATCGTAGGATTCACATTCCTCAAATTTATCGCATATTGCTATCAACAACGGATCACGACTTACGGATAATAATTTAAGAATATGTCCCACTGATCCATAATGATATTCAGAGTTTATCAATTCCCTTATTGTTGTAATTTGTTTCTCTACGCCTGGATTTGATAGAACACCAACAAGTTTAGATTGGTACAGTGAATTAATTAATAAATTAAGAATATCCACTGACCCATGAGAAATCGTAATCCTGAAGTAGCAGGTAAGCTGTTCACTGATTTCCCCAATAAAATTGACCATTTACCAAGTCCTGAAGTGATAATAGCATATACATCATTAGATTTAATTGTTCTTGTTTGGAACAAGGCCGTCGCTGCTGAAATGGAGATAAATGATAGAATCACTAACATCCAAGTGCGCAAACTGAAGATGACAATGAGCGATTTCCAAGGTGGTGTTTTCTTAGCTTGAGGTACAAACCACACCCATTCCTACAGCATGTCCGGTAGTGGACAATACGTTCTTCCAACAGTCGGAAACCTGAAAAACTCACATCTGCTTTCTTGTTAATTACATCCCCTAAAATCCCCACCCAAGTTCCATTACCCAAATTCGATTCCAATGGATTTCTTGTAGGAGGATCTTTATAAATTATACCGTAGTCTGAATTACAGTCATTTATCAACCAGTCATTTACGTCGTTCACATCTACGTCCGAGCATCCGGGAATACGTACAAATGTGTCAAGGAACTCAGAAGAGTCCACGGTTTCCCATTCTCAGCTCCAGGCGAATGCCGGGACGGTACCGTTGATAGACCGCGGCCGAGTTACTTACAATTCCTGCCCTTGACTATGACATTCAATAAGAATCAACCCCGTAAAATAAAGACTGTACACGTAAAGATAAATGTTTACTACTTTCGATCCGGATAAACCGGAGATTCGGATCAATGAGGGCCGAATAAACGGGGTTCTTATGTATATGGCTTCCAAACTTCTTCTACAATGTGACGCATATTTTCTTCCTGCTCTGAAATATTAATGGAAGTCAAAACAACAGTTAATTTTGCAAGATGTACTACAACATGATATTCTTCCAAAAGTTTGATGGACACAAAACTTCCACCTCTTTGACGAATGTCGTTGGCAAGTAACAAAACTACGTTTGATTCATTAACTTGTGCTGTGCTCAATCCGGTTGTTTTTCTTAATATTGTGAACTGTTATAGCTCGGAACTGATCACACTGACGTAGACTTAACAAAGTGTCCATAGATAAGTGTGAATGAGATATATCTAATGAAGTATGGTAGAATAACGCAAGATAAGGAATATCTGTAATTAAATACTGTTCGTAGACAGTCCGAGTTGATTCCTGGAGAAATGTATATTCATTTCTGTCAAGAAATCCGTGTGTTCGTGGTGTTGTAGTGCTTCCATGCGTGCTGGTCGTGATGAGAATCAACAGCAAAATAGTGTAGTTCATGAAACAGCCTTATGTAGATGTCAGTGACGTCGGAATTATTACCTGAAAAAATGAAATAATTGTGTTCAGTTTCGGTCTCTCGACGGAATGTGTTAAATAGTAATGCATCTGCAATACAAAGAGAAGGAAGGAACAATGAAGAAATAATAAAATAAAGTATAATAAAAATAATCATCGTACGGCCTCAGCTACCGGGTGCAAGTATTTGACAACATTTGGCTACTTGCTCGTCAATTTTGACGTTCAGTTTTACTCTACGCCTACTAGATAGCAGAGTAAATCGCACCTCTCTTGGGCGGCATCTATGGCTGAGTTTTAATGAATTTTGTGGGTTAAACACCAAAAATGTCACCAGATATCTTTTACATGCCGACATCATGTGACCGAGTGTGTCGAATGACATTTCTCCGCCCTTCAAAAAAATCCATTTACCTCTGCCAGGTTTGAACCCGCTGTCTTGAGATCCGCAGGCCGATACTCTTCCACTCATCTACAGATGAAGCTATAAAGTGCCATAATTTTTTCATTAAGATCTCATTTTCAGAACACTTACAACCAACACAGAAATGTCAATAGCGAGAGCAAATAATGTGCAAATCATAACGTTCTCAAATACAGCTTTGTGAAATGGGTTTTAATCCATATCATAACATTCATATCCATAAACAAATTCACTAAGCACTCCGGACCACCTTAATACTCTCTACCAGATACTATCATACAGTAAATACAATTGGTGTAACTAAAAATAATAAATTTGCAAAACATACCTAATAGAAATTCCGTTTTTCAACTAATTTCATAACATACTGATAAATACTGACTGATGAAAAGATGCAATATTTTATATTGTTAGGAACTCGGACTTTGTGCAGCAACAGCGCCTCATGCTACAGAAATATTTAAATGCCTGCCTCAAATAATTTCAGCGTACGGTAAACGTGGGTGACTTCTCAGACCTTTCAGCTATGATACAGTTATCAACATTATGCCACAGTGATTATGCTTCGCTGCGGATACTTTCAAAACTTTTCGGAAGACTCAAGCAGAAAATATCGTATTTTTCACGAGCTGACGACACCCTCACTCCAAAGCTGGTGTCTCCGTCCAAATCCTTACAAGACTGTTTCACCTTCGAAACAAGTATCCTTCAGTACCCTTTAAAAATCAGACACTACATTACTGCAACTGTTCCAGATACATAGGGGTAGCTTTGGATAGTTCTTTGTAGTTTAAAACCCACGTCAATAACGCCTCTGCGGGGATTTGGAGCCATAACAAAATTCTCTATAAAATAGCACGATCGCCCTGGGAAACTAATGGACAAGTGTTGAGATCTACGAGTACTTTCCTGTTTCTTTCCTTATAGCTTGATGAGTACTGTTCCTCTGTGTGGCAGAATAGTTCGCATTGCATAGTCACATTCCACCACCTTGCTTAACAAGATATGAGCTCCTTTAATGATAAAGAAAAGAATAAATCAGAACCTCAGTGTGACAATACATTCTGGTAGTGCCCGGCTGAGTGGCTCAGACGGTTGAGGCGCTGGCCTCCTCACTCCAACTTCGGAGGTTCGATCCTGGCTCAGTCCGGTGGTATTTGAAGGTGCTCAAATACATCAGCCTCGTGTCGGTAGATTTCCTGGCACGTAAAATAACTCCTGTGGAACAAAATTTCGGCACCGCCTCATCTCCAAAAATCGTAAATCCATTATTATCATTCTGATAGTATGACAAATACATTATACCGGCGAGTTGGCCGTGCGGTTTGGGGCGCGCAGCTGTAAGCTTGCATCCGGGAGATAGTGGGTTCGAATCCCACTGTCGGCAGCCCCGAAGATCGTTTTCCGTTTTTTCCATGTTCACACCAAGCAAATACTTGGGGTGTACCTTAATAAATGCCAAGGCCGCTTCCTTCCCACTCCTGGGTCTTCCCTATCCCATCGCCGCGATAAGACCTACAGTATCTGTGTCGGTTGGGACGTAAAGCAAATTGAAGACATGGGGGAATGACGATGAAGGTCCAAGTTTTCCAATTTGTGGGTGTTGACGCCATTTTGTGCAGCAAATCGTGCAGTTTCTTTGTGTATATTCATTTGTGTGAATAATGCTAAGGGTCTGGTGATATTCACAGTTAAATATTTTGTGGAAGATGGAAGACCGATGAGAGTCCTGGTATTTGAAGTAAAAATGATGATAGTCCATTCTACTCTGTTCTTAAGGAAGAATTATATTTCTCGGAAGTTGGTATTTCTGTTTATTTATTCTTAGTGTGGCATTGTTGGATTTACATTAATGAACATTTCCATTATTAATGCTGCAGTTTTGTAAAAGTGAGATGTAAATCTAAAACCAAGTGCATTATTTCTTTGAAAATTGATCTAGATAAAAGTCCAGAATTGAGCCGAAGTGCGAAGAAGAAAATAAAGTATGCCCGAGTGGTTGATGAAGCAAAGAAACTAAGAACACAGATACATGAAATAGGACAGGACTATAAGTGCACCAGATTGAAGTGTTTTGATAGATTGAATGATTTAGAAAAGAGGAATGATATCAGTAAATATTTCAATAGTCTTCCTGATCGAGATGCACAAAGGTTGTATTTAAGTGGTTTGTTTGATCAAAAGGTCAAAGCGACCACTCATATTCTTACACAGTTAGAACTAAAGAAAATGGCGTTGTGATGGAAGTGCCCGTTTGCTATAGAGCATTTTTGGCTTTGCATGGAATAACCCCTAGAACATTTACAAACCATTCAAGAGCAAATAAAAGAATGTGGTAAAGTGATACCAGACGGAAGAGGAAAGCACACAAATAGCCCATATGCTCTAAGTAATGAAACAAGGAATGCAATTTATGAACATATTCAGTCCCTGCAAGGTCGTCAATCGCACTATTATTTTAACCGCACATCAAAAGTTTATCTCCCAGAAGAACTCAATGGAAAGAAATTACACCAGATGTACATGAAGAGGTATCCAAATAATCCAGTGTCTTATGACACTTATTTGCGAATATTCAATTCGGAGTACAATATTTCATTTGGATATCCAAGATCGGATACATGTAGTGAATGTGACGGTATGAAAGCCCAAGAGATGCATTTAAAAAATGAACTGGTATCTTTGCAACAGAAATCGATTGATCAAGCCCTATTACAGAAATTGACTACAAAACTGAAAGAACTTGAAACCAGGAAAGAGCTTCATTTGAGAAAGGCGGCAGCTTTTTATGAAAAAAATGTCTCTGCAAGAAATTTTGTGACAAAAGGAAGGAAGAAGAGGCCATTGCTATGGATTTTCAGAAGAATCTCCCAGTTCCAAATATAGCAAGTAACATGGTATATTACAAACGTCAGCTGACAGTTCATATGTTTAATATCCATATTTTAGCTACTGGAGAGTTTGTATTCTATGGTTATGATGAGACTATAGCAAAGAGAGGAGCGGATGATGCAATATCAATGCTTCACCACTTTATATTTAACATTCTCTCCCCTGATGTGAAACGGCTTCATATATTCTGCGATTCATGTGCTGGCCAAAACAAAAACTTTACTGTATTTCGGTACATTCATTATGTAGTAACAGTTTGCCAAAGGCTGGAAAATATTACGATGACATTTCCAGAAAGAGGTCACTCATATCCTGAGTGCGTCAAAAATGTGGGGCTGATATCATACACTGCAGATTGGTATGAGGTCATTCGCCACAGCAGACTTAAACCAAGCCCATTCCAAGTTGTTGAATGTCATCAATGAATGTTTAAAACATGGACATCATTATTTTCTTCTAATGGGCATTACAAAAATAAGTTACCTGTGCCCTCAAGACCTTTACAGGCAATAACGGTGGAAACTGAACAGCCATGAATTATCTCACTAAAATCTGGAAGATATAACATTGCCTGGGGAACTGTCGTCGTTACAGAGGCGAGAAGGAGGACTTTGTCTGGGCTGCAAGAGGGGGAATTCACTCTGCCAGGACCAGCTTACACCGAGATCCTGCCTATATCACTAACAAAATGGAAAGATCTAAAAGTAATTAAATCTTGATAGTATTTTTATTAACACCCCTAAGTATTGTTATTTAACTAATTTTCATTCATTTTTCATTTGCAGGAACTGACCAAGCTTCTTACAACAGAACGATCAAAGCAGTTTTATGAGAATTTGCCACATATTGAATGAAAACGCACGTTAATAAGAGTTTTTTAAATAATATTCCATTGTTGTATATTGAAGTGTTATTGTGTTTACACTCCAGAAGTTTAGAAGATATAATTTAAGTGTGATGATTAAACCCTGTTCTGGAATAAGAATTGGACACTCATCTATATTTCTGCCTATGTAGCCTACATGCACTAATAGTTCACCAACCCGCGCTCCCAAGTTCAGAACCCTGCTCCTTCTTTTAGCTGCCTCTTGCAACAGGCAGGGAATACCGGGGTCGTCTTTCGATTAATGCGTGATTTAAATTAATCCTTTGTTGGCGATAGCGTTGTGCATTAACAGTTTCGCCGGGCTTCAAGTGTTCATAATACACAACACCGCGCTCCGTCTTTCACACTGAAATCACCACGATTAAATTGTCGAAACCATGCCTCACATGTTCTAATCGATGGAGCGTATTCATCATTATGTTTCTACCATCAAACGATGACTTTCTACAGACTCTTTCTTCTGATTAAATAAGAAAAGCAATGCGCGCCGCACATGTTCTTTTTCATGCACTAACATCGACAGGATCACTTAACGATACAACACAGACGCTAGTGTTTGGCGGACTCACCTTGTGTATCTTGATACTTAAGCATTTAACCAAACGCAGTGTAGTGTAGTGTAGATACATTGTAGTATAGATACAGTACATTTAGATAGTGCCGTATCTTGCGTGCTATATTCGTGTGTTATCTTTCGTGTATATCTATTAGACCGTAATACTAATAATAATTTGTCTAAGCATTTAGCTTCGTTGGTGTCCTTTGAGTACAGTAGTTCTTGCAAATTTCATTTCTGTTGTGCTTAGTAGTGACATACGGTACGGTGCTGGTATCGTAATTAGGATACGTCTGAAAGTAGTTTAAAAATTACTGTAGTGTACTGTACAGTAGTATACGAGTAATATCCTATTAGAATTTAGTGTGCTTATTTTATTATTGTAAAATATTTGTGTAGTACTGGCGTGGTAGAGGTATCCGTAGAAACTCTTACTAAAATATTGTTGAAATTAGGATAGGCTTAATTGCAGTTTGGAATTGTGTAGTTCTTGTGTATTACTTTCGATATTCAGTAATTAACAGCAGCTTTTATCCTGTTAGGGGTTGTAGGATAAAAAAAAATAGAGCACGACTAAGTTGTATTGTAGTGTAGTCGTATATTAATTACCTTATTGTTGTGTACTATCCGAGACAATATATCCCTCCGTTCATTTATTTTTTTGCAAATAAGTTATTTTATTTTTTAATTTAAAATTTTCCCCCCGTAAAGAATGGCTAAGGAGCGCGAGTGTACTTATTGTGGGTGTGGTGAGGCATTGAGGGGTATGAGGGAGGAGTTGGAAAGTTTGAGGGAGATAATTAGGATTCTCACAGAAGATGGGAAGGAAGATAGGACTCCCTCAAACAATGTACAGGTTACAGTAGGTGTACAAGAGGGAGGGGAAGGAAAGGGAGGAGTTGTAGAAGACAGGTGGTCTAATGTTCTAAGGGGAAGGAGATTGCAGGCCAAGGGCTCTATTCAGGATCAGAATTCAGGACAGGTGTCTGTGCGAAATCGGTACGAGTCACTCCAGGTAGAACAACAGAGGGAAGATGAGGGACAGGGAACTGTTGCTGAGATGCGTGGAAGTAGGAGGAAGGGAAAAGGTAGGAAAGGGAAATGTAGAGTAGAGGATAGGAAAATACAGGTGGAACAGGGTCATGGGAAGGAGAAAAGGGAGGAGGAAGTAGCTTCTGCAGCTATCAGGAAAGATAGGGCTGACCAGGAGGGGAGGGGATCAAATGAGGTGGGTAGGGTTTAGGCTCTGGTCATGGGGGATTCCATCGTTAGACACGTGGGGAAAGTGTGTGGTGGAAAGGGAACCAGGGTAGAATGTTATCCAGGAATTAGGTTGAGGCAGATGTTAAGGAAAGTAGAAGAGAGGGAGGAGGGGAAGGAGAAGGTGGTAGTGTTTCACGTTGGTACCAACAACGTAAGGCAAGCTGATATAAGTACCAACATAGTTGGAGATGTGTGGGATCTGGTAAATGCAGCACGGGTGAAGTTTAAGAAAGCGGAGATTGTTATTAGTGGAATACTGTGTAGGAGGGATACTGACTGGAGGGTGATTGGGGATTTAAATGAGACTATGGAGTGGAATGTGGGAAACTGGGAGTGAAATTTCTAGATCCTAATGGGTGGGTAGGAGAAAGGGATCTGCGCTCGGATGGCCTTCATTTAAACCGCAGTGGTACGTATAAGTTAGGAAATTTGTTTGGAAGGGTAATAGGGAGGTACATTCAGGGAAACGGGATGGCCTAGGGAGCGGTGATAAGGGAACAGGGAACTGGAAATCAAGTACGGATGACATAAAATTGTTAGTGTTGAACTGTAGAAGTATTGTAAAGAAAGGAATAGAATTAAGTAATTTAATAGATATATATTTACCAGATATTGTAATAGGAGTTGAATCATGGCTGAGAAATGATATAATGGATGCAGAAATTTTCTCACGGCACTGGAGTGTGTATCGTTGAGATAGGATAGGAAAGGTGGGAGGGGGAGTTTTCATTCTGGTGAAAGAAGAATTTGTAAGCTACGAAAAAGTTAAAGATGAGACACATGAAATTCTAGGTGTAAGGCTCATTTCTAAAGATAATAGGCAACTTGATATATTTGGAGTGTACAGATCGGGAAAGGGTAGCACTGATGCGGATTCGGAATTATTTGATAGGATAGTCAGCTATGTGGGAAACGACATGGAAAGAAATGTGATTGTAGCGGGAGATCTGAATTTGCCAGATGTCAATTGGGAAGGAAATGCGAACGACAGGAAGCATGACCAACAAATGGCAAATAAGTTAATATGGGAAGGACAGCTGATTCAGAAAGTGATGGAACCAACCAGAGGGAAAAATATTTTGGATGTGGTGCTGATAAAACCAGATGAGCTCTATAGGGAAACTGAAGTAATAGGTGGTATTAGTGATCATGAAGCTGTTTTTGTGGTAGTTAAAAATAAATGTGATAGAAAGGAAGGTCTTAAAAGTAGGACTGTTAGGCAGTACCATATGGCTGATAAAGCAGGTATGAGGCAGTTTCTAAAAAGTAACTATGATCGGTGGAAAACGGTAAATAAAAATGTAAACAGACTCTGGGATGGGTTTAAAGAAATTGTTGAGGAATGCGAAAACAGGTTTGTACCTTTAATGGTGGTAACGAATGGTAAAGACCCACCTTATTATAATAGAGAAATAAAGAGACTAAGAAGGAGGTGCAGACTGGAAAGAAATAGAGTTAGAAATGGCTGTGGAAGTAAGGAGAAATTGAAGGAACTAACTAGAAAATTGAATCTAGCAAAGAAGGCAACTAAGGATAACATGATGGCAAGCATAATTGGCAGTCATAAAAATTTTAGTGAAAAATGGAAGGGTATGTATAGGTATTTTAAGGCAGAAACAGGTTCCAAGAAGGACATTCCAGGAATAATTAATGAACAAGGGGAGTGTCTATGTGAAGATCTTCAAAAGGCAGAAGTATTCAGTCAGGAGTATGTAAAGATTGTTGATTACAAGGATAATGTCGAGATAGAGGAAGAGACTAAGGCCAAAGAAGTAATAAAATTTACGTATGATAACAATGACATTTACAATAAGATACAAAAGTTGAAAACTAGAAAAGCGGCTGGAATTGATCAGATTTCTGGGGATATACTAAAGACAATGGGTTGGGATATAGTACCATATCTGAAGTACTTATTTGATTATTGTTTGGCCGAAGGAGCTATACCAGATGAATGGAGAGTTGCTATAGTAGCCCCTGTGTATAAAGGAAAGGGTGATAGACGTAAAGCTGAAAATTACAGGCCAGTAAGTTTGACATGCATTGTATGTAAGCTTTGGGAAGGCATTCTTACTGATTATATTAGACATGTTTGTGAAATTAATAACTGGTTCGATAGAAGGCAATTCGGTTTTAGGAAAGGTTATTCCACTGAAGCTCAACTTGTAGGATTCCAGCAAGATATAGCAGATATCTTGGATTCTGGAGGTCAAATGGACTGTAACGCGATTGACATGTCTAAAGCATTTGATAGGGTGGATCATGGGAGACTACTGGCAAAAATGAGTGCAATTGGACTAGACAAAAGAGTGACTGAATGGGTTGCTATATTTCTAGAAAATAGATCTCAGAGAGTTAGAGTAGGTGAAGCTTTGTCTGACCCTGTAATAGTTGAGAGGGGAGTTCCTCAGGGCAGTGTTATCGGACCTTTATGTTTTCTTATATATATAAATGATATGAGTAAAGGAGTGGAATCGGAGGTAAGGCTTTTTGCGGATGATGTTATTCTCTATAGAGTGATAAATAAGTTACAAGATTGTGAGCAACTGCAACGTGACCTCGAAAATATTGTGAGATGGACAGCAGGCAATGGTATGTTGATAAACGGGGCTAAAAGTCAGGTTGTGAGTTTCACAAATAGGAAAAGTCCTCTCAGTTTTAATTACTGCGTTGATGGGGTGAAAGTTCCTTTTGGGGATCATTGTAAGTGTCTAGGGGTTAATATAAGGAAAGATCTTCACTGGGGTAATCACATAAATGGGATTGTAAATAAAGGGTACCGATCTCTGCACATGGTTATGAGGGTGTTTAGGGGTTGTAGTAAGGATGTAAAGGAGAGTGCATATAAGTCTCTGGTAAGACCCCAACTAGAGTATGGTTCCAGTGTATGGGACCCTCACCAGGATTACCTGATTCAAGAACTGGAAAAAATCCAAAGAAAAGCAGCTCGATTTGTTCTGGGTGATTTCCGACAAAAGAGTAGCGTTACAAAAATGTTGCAATGTTTGGGTTGGGAAGAATTGAGAGAAAGAAGAAGAGCTGCTCGACTAAGTGGTATGTTCCAAGCTGTCAGCGGAGAGATGGCGTGGAATGACATTAGTAGACGAATAGGTTTGAATGGCGTCTATAAAAGTAGGAAAGATCACAATATGAAGATAAAGTTGGAATTCAAGAGGACAAACTGGGGCAAATATTCATTTATAGGAAGGGGAGTTAGGGATTGGAATAACTTACCAAGGGAGATGTTCAATAAATTTCCAATTTCTTTGAAATCATTTCGGAAAAGGCTAGGAAAGCAACAGATAGGGAATCTGCCACCTGGGCGACTGCCCTAAATGCAGATCAGTATTGATTGATTGATTGAAATGTCTGGCGAACAAACTGACGTATGTGTCAAATTCATACGCTGCGTACTGTTCGCTGACGCCATCTCTTAGCGAAAGCGGAAAAGACTTATGCATACACCTGGCATTAATGGTACTCCTGCTACTGAAGTTTGGAATGCACAAGGTTATGATTATTATGATAATTTCACTATACATTTAGAAGTATTTAAAATCCTTAAAAGTAGTGCTTTCCAAAAAAATTACTTTTGTTATATATTTTTAATGAGTTTTTAATGAGTTTTTGTCACTTCATGGATAGATTGGTTCATGTTTCTCAGAAACCAGCAACTTTACTGGAATGAAACTTTTCATAGATATTAACAATAATCTGGTCGTCAAAGTAGACCATTTTCGCATTTCTAGTATATGAGAATTTTACAGTTGAATTTTCATATTTACAAACAAAAAATATTGAAATGTTTTAGAGGTTGGTCCTAAATAAATATGAACGATACAACACAGACGCTAGTGTTTGGCGGACTCAACTTGTGTATCTTGGTAGGTAAATGTCAGGCGAACAAACTGACGTATGTGATCAAAAAACAGTTAAGCACACAGAAGGAGTGGTCCAAGATTATCCCGTTTCGGTAATCAATGAATACCATTGATGTGTGAGTAAATGATTAGATTTACAAGGATCTGTAATGTGTAGAACGCCCTCCAGAGTGCATTCGTAATGTCACCGTCCTGTTGTTGATAAGTTGTTACCAGTCAACTGCTGTGAATCAACTGACCTGTCATCAACATTCCACCTGTAAATGCCAACGGCCTTGTCTCTTTCATCCCACATTGTAATCAGTTCAATAAAAGCACATGGCCTTTCAGCATTTCAATCACTCCTTCTGGGTGCTTAACTTTTTTTTTTTTTTCATGCAGTATATTTCACCTAGAAGAATAAAAATGGTCTACATGAATCTAACATCTGCCTACGAGTTCTGTACAAAATGTCAGCTCTCTATCTTCAATAGTTTCTGGATGTAAAGGTGACAGCTAATAAGTCTCTGGTAAGAACCCAAAAGTATTGTTCCAGTGTACTCGATCCACGCCAGGATTATTTGATACGTGAAATGGTAAAGATCCAAGGTGATTTCAGACAAAATTTTACGAAAATTTTGCAAATTTTGGGCTGACAAGACTTGGGAATGAGAAGACGAGTAAGCGGTATGTTCCGAGCTGTCAGTGAAGAGATAGCGCGGAATAACATTAGTAGGCGAATAACTCTGAGTGGAGCTTTTAAAGGTAGGAAAGATCACTACATAAATATGCTTTACGTCGCACCGACACAGACAGGTCTTATGGCGACGATGGGACAGGAAATGTCTAGGAATGGGAAGGAAGCGGCCGTGGCCTTAATTAAGGTACAGCCCCAACATTTGCCTGGCGTGAAAATGGGAAACCACGGAAAACCATCTTCAGGGCTGCCGACAGTGGGGTTCGAACCCACTGTCTCCCGAATACTGGATACCGGCCGGACTTAGGCGACTGCAGCTACCGAGCTCGGTACATGAAAATTAAACTGGAATTCAAGAGGACCAATTGGGGCAAATATTCATTTATAGGAAGAGGAATGAGGGACTGGATTAATTTATAAAGGACAATTTTCAATAAATTTCCAAGTTCTTTGAAATAATTTAAGAAAAGACTAGATAAACAATTGATAGGGAATCTGCCACCTGGGCGACAGCCCTCAATGCAGATTGATTGATTGATTGATTGATTGATTGATTGATTTGATTGATTGATTGATTGATTGATTGATTGATTGATTGATTGATTGATTGATTGATTGATTGATTGATTGATTGATTGATTGATTGATTGATTGATTGATTGATTGATTGATTGATTGATTGATTGATTGATTGATTGATTGATTGATTGATTGATTGATTGATTGATTGATTGATTGATTGATTGATTGATTGATTGATTGATTGATTGATTGATTGATTGATTGATTGATTGATTGATTGATTGATTGATTTCAAACCTCAGAGGGGGTTCCGTGGACTGGGAAGTCGTCGAGCAAAGGGTAACAGCAAGAGAACGGAGAACGTCCGTGCAAAACGTGTACATGAAAGTATCCCTAGTCCTCGCAAATCTAATACCCCTGGGGTCAGAGAGAACAAGAACCGGGCTGAGTGGTCAGACTGGTAGCTTTTTATGCTCTAGTTGGCGTGTTCGATTTTGGTTCTGTCCGGGACAAAATTTCGACGCCTAGACGTCACCAAAAATCGTAAAGTCGTAAAATCGCTTCGAACGCTAGCGTTGCCACGTCCTGGGAGCCATCTGGTGGCGAATGAACGTACCATTTTCCACTTCTATTATTACGTCCAAATTTAAAGTCATTGTTTAAGAAGCCTTTCTCGTGGACAGACGAGATTTCTTCTGAGGACGCAGAGCGCAGTTCCCTGCGAAACGTTAAGAATTTCCCTTATTTTCCTTGACACGGCATAAGCCCAAACGCCTATACTGTATCATGTCTTTAAGTACGGGCCGTGAAAGTATTAATGACAACAATCGTAAAAGTATTAAGAGAACAAGAGTTGACCAAGAGAGAAGCCGAATAGAAAAGATAGATGAATGTGAGAAGATTGACATAAGAATGTGGAAGCAATGCCGGGTTCCAGTCCGGCGGTGGTGGTGGTGATTATTGTTTTAAGAGGAAGTACAACACGCCATCTATCCTCTGTTAACACTAGTCAGAAGGAAAATGAAAAACACCCTGTCAAGGCCTCTCAAACTCCCACTCCCAAGCTGAAAGCCCCTGGTCCCCACTTCAGTCGCCTCTTACGATGGGCAGGGGATACCGTGGGTGTTATTCTACAGCCTCCAACTCCCCACCTGGACCATAATAACGTCTGTCAGTGGTAATGAAGATATCGGCCAATGTAAGATAAGGGCCACGAAAGGCGTGAAAATGAAAGACTCCCTAGCCCTCGCAAATCTAATAGCGTCGGAAAAAACAAGTGTTGACCAACAAAGGTCGGATAGGATAGATGAAAGTGAGGAGCCTGGCATAAGTAATTGGAAGCAATGTCAGGGCTCAGCTTAGGGCTCCTTGGTCTTCAACCCACGCTCCAAAGTTCTGAGCCCCTCGGACCACTTTTAGTCGCCTCTTACGATTGGCAGGGGATATCGTCGGTGTTATTCTACTGCCCCACCCACAGGGGGATAACATCTGTCAGTACAACACAGTTTATTTGCCCCAAATTGTCCTCTTGAATTCCAGTTTTATATTATGATCTTTCCTACTTTTAAAGAGCTCCATTCAAACTTATTCGTGTACTAGTGACATTCCATGCCATCCCTCCATTGACAGTTTCGGAAGACACTGCTTAGTCAAACAGCTCGTCTCCTTGCCCTCATGTCTTTCCAATCCAAAGATTGAAACTGTTTTGATACACTACTCATTTGTCGGAAATAACCCAGGAAAAATCATGGTGCTTTCCTACTCAAATCGTTCACTCAATAATTCACTAGATGTTTTCATTCAGTGTGCATCCTTTTATTAGGTTACAAAGAGACATTTCCTATCATGTCGGTAAACAAAGAGGATGCATCTTTTCTGTAACGAGGGCTAATTAACCTTAATTAACCTTAATTTTATACAGCAATTAAAATCAAGAGAGCAGAGCCAAATAAAGGTTTAGTTGAAGTTGCTGCTCTTTGACGCCTGACACTCGTCTAAGCCAGACAACAGTGAGGAAGAGACAGCTAGAGAGACAACCATCATGAGCGGTGCGGTGATTGTAAGATTGGTGTGCTTGTTATTCATCTCACAGGTGATACGAATCAAATTCTATTGTTGTCAAAAGGGTACTCCTCGTAATTAGAATGAGGAATTTTTCATGACTATCTGCATCGATTTGGTATTGACATTTGTATCTTAGGCCTTCCGCACACTGAGCTACTTCAGCGCTACTTCGGAGCGACGTGAAGTTGCTTACAAATTATGTTCTTCCAATGTGATTTAATGGAGCGCCACGCTACTTCGAGGAGTGGTGATGGTGGTGGTGATTATTGTTTTAAGAGGAACCATCCTCTATATAACACTAATCACAGAGAAAAAATGGAAGGGATCCGACACTTTGGAAAATGAAGGTATCGGCCAATGAAAGATAAGGGTCATGAAGGGCGTGAAAAAAAATTTATTTTTTTTGCTAGTTGTTTTACGTCGCACCGACACAGATAGGTCTTACGGCGACAATGGGACAGGAAAGGTCTAGGAGTGGGAAGGAAGCGGCCGTGGCCTTAATTAAGGTACAGCCCCAGCATTTGCCTGGTGTGAAAATGGGAAACCACGGAAAACCCTTTTCAGGGCTGCCGACAGTGGGGTTCGAACCTACTATCTCCCGAATACTGGATACTGGCCGCACTTAAGCGACTGCAGCTATCGAGCTCGGTTGCGTGAAAATGAAAGACTCCTTAGGCCTCGAGTGCTCTAATACAATGGGGGTCGGAAAAGAACAAGTGTTGATCAAGGGAGGTCGGAGAGGATAGATGAAAGTGGGAAGCCTGGCATAAGTGAGTGGGAGCAATGCCAGGACTCAGCTCAGGGCTCCGTGTTCGCCAACCCACGCTCTAAAGTTAAGAATGCCTAGAGCCCCTTTTAGTAGCTTCTTACGACAGGCAGGGGATTCCGTGGGTGTTATTCTACCACCCCCATCCACAGGCGTCCGCCCGGAGGTCAGATAGTAATTTTCTATTACTGTTGTGTACCTTAGAGTTCCTGTGTTTTCATGTTCTGCCTTGCATACTGGCTATTTAATATAAAGGGCGTCCAAGAATTGCTCATTTTGTAAGCTTACTCTAAATTCATGTTGTTCGTATGTTTATTTATATCAATGGGATCTCGGATATATTTCAAGATTCCTGGAGAGATCTGCTAAAATATTAGCCTTTTAAAAAAATCGTGTTTTGTTTCAGATGAGTGTTGAACTATAGCTGAATTCACCACGTCGTTGTTCTTGGTATGAGGAATATGTAAATAGCCTAGGATCAGGGATGGCGAACCTTTTCCAGCTATTGTGCCATTTTAAGTCTGGTTTATTATTCTCAACTGTCTACTGTGCCACTTGTTATTTACCTTTACCGAGCTCGATAGCTGCAGTCGCTTAAGTGCGTCCAGTATCCAGTATTCGGGAGATAGTAGGTTCGAACCCCACTGTCGGCAGCCCTGAAAATGGTTTTCCGTGGTTTCGCATTTTCACACCAGGCAAATGCTGGGGCTGTACCTTCATTAAGGCCACGGCCGCTTCCTTCCCACTCCTAGCCCGTATCTGTCCCATCGTCGCCATAAGACCTATCCGTGTCGGTGCGACGTAAAGCAACTAGCAACAAAAAAAAAAAAAAAAATTTTTACCTTTGGAATGGCTACAACCCCCTCCCCCCGACTTCCATCCTTAATTTCAAATTATGTTTCATAATATGTTATTACCTATATATTGTAAAACATTCATTTTATTGCACGTTCCGTACCGGTAATCGTATTTTGTCAATACCGCAAAATTACATTTTCAAACATGTAAGTTTTAAGAATTCCTAACTTCATTTTTGTTTAAGTATAACAAGCACCCCTTGTAACACACTTCGTCATTGAGTATTACTGGATATAGAAACCAAAATGACTAATATTGCCAAAGGACCGTAAGTGAAATGTCGATGTCAACTTTAGTGAGAAACTTCATGTTAGGTTCATAACTTGTCTTCAATAACACTCAAGAAGCACTTAGGTCTGAATCAAGACGGTTTCTAACTGTTGACTTCACAACTATCATTGCATAAGTCCGGCTCCATGGCTAAATGGTTAGCGTGCTGGCCTTTGGCCACAGGGGTCCCGGGTTCGATCCCCGGCAGGGTCGGGAATTTTAACCTTAATTGGTTAATTTCGCTGACTTGGGAGCTGGGTGTATGTGTCGTCTTCATCATCATTCCATCTTCATCACGACGCGCAGGTCGCCTACGGGAGTCAAATCAAAAGACCTGCACCTGGCGAGCCGAACTTGTCCTCGGACACTCCCGGCACTAAAAGCCATACGCCATTTCATTGCATAAAATAGCTGCTCGCATGCGTACGATGACCCAAACAAAGTAAGTAACGCTGTAGCAAGTTTCTTCATGGCCGAAAACATTTGTTGGACGCTGTTCCACTGTTCAAGTATTAAGTTCTCCGGCTTCTGGAAAGAGTATTCACCATCAACAGCACACTCGATTTTCAGCAACTCTTTACCAATATGTAGGGATTTGTTCACCGATGTACTGCTTTCGTGAAATTTAGTCAACTCCATTTCTAAACTCTCAATATCCAACCACTCAAAAAATGACCTTGATATCACTCATTTGTGCAGTATGAGGTGGTGGTGGTGGTGGTGGTGGTGGTGGTGGTGATTATTGTTTTAAGAGGAAGTACAACTAGGCAACTATCCTCTATGTAACACTAATCAGAGAGAAGAAATGGAAGGGGTCCGACACTTCGAAAAATGAAGGTATCGGCGAAAGGAAGACAAGGGCCGCGAAGGGCATGAAAATGAAAGACTCCCTAGCCCTCGCAAACCTAACAGCGTCGGGATCGGAAAAGAACAAGAGTTGACCAAGAGAGGTCGGAAAGGATAGATGAAAGTGAGGAGCCTGGCACAAGTAAGTGGAAGCAATGCCAGGATTCAACTAAGGGCCCCGTGGTCGCCAACCCACGCTCCAAAGTTCAGAGCCCCTAGGGTCCCTTTTAGTCGCCTCTTACGACAGGCAGGGGATACCGTGGGTGTTATTCTACCGCCCCCACCCACAATGGGGTGCAGTATGAGGTTTAGAAATAAAGTGCAATAGTTTCTCCAAATTTCGAAATTGGGATAATCTCTTGGCAACTATTTTGTCTTACAAAATTCGAAACAATAAACAGTTACACACTAAGAATAATTACGCGATGCTGGCAACTCGATTGGTTCGTCGGCAAAATCTGACATTCATCTGACTTGACTTCTGGACCTATCAGTGTTGCAGTGTTGCCAAAATGCACGTCTGAATGGAACTAGAATTTAGATTTTCGTTATTTATTTCTTAAACCTGAAACACTATAAATATACGATGCATGAAATGTGTATAGTCTACAGTACAAGACGTACATACCATGTGCATGTGGTGTGCCACGGAAAACGTGTTTGCGTGTCATCTAGTAATAGTTTATTATTGTTCTTGTTGTATCACCATGATCACGATTTATTATAAACATATGAAAAATTTTGTCAGTTGTCCTTGGACACTGTATTACAGTATTATTATCTGTCATAATAGCATAGTTCCTTACCAGTATTTCGGTTAACATCTGTTATAATCGCATACTTTCTTTCCAGTATTTCAGTTCCAATGGCAGCGTTATAGACGTTAGTAAAGAAGACATTGAAGAGACGCGAAAATTGTGGACCGAATACAAGAAATTGAGCTCAACTCCCGTGGCCATATCATCGCTGTAAGTAGACAACACAGCAAGTACTATTCAGTATTCTTTAAAGCAACGTTAAACATAAATTATTATCATTATTATTATGATTATTATTATTATTATTATCCATCTGTTTACCCTCGAGGTTCGGTTTTTCCCTCGGACTCAGCGAGGGATCCCACCTCTACCGCCTCAAGGGCAGTGTCCTGGAGTTTCAGACTCTTGGTCGGGGGATACAACTGGGGAGAATGACCAGTACCTCGCCCAGGCGGCCTCGCCTGCTATGCTGAACAGGGGCCTTGCGAGGGATGGGGAAGATTGGAAGGGATAGACAAGGAAGAGGGAAGGAAGCGGCCGTGGCCTTAAGTTAGGTACCATCCCGGCATTCGCCTGGAGGTGAAGTGGGAAACCACGGAAAACCACTTCCAGGATGGCTGAGGTGGGAATCGAACCCACCGCTACTCAGTTGACCTCTCGAGGCTGAGTGGACCCCGTTCCAGCCCTCGTACCACTTTTCAAATTTCGTGGCAGAGCCGGGAATCGAACCCGGACCTCCGGGGGTGGCAGCTAATCACGCTAACCACTACACCACAGAGGCGGACATTATTATTATTATTATTATTATTATTATTATTATTATTATTATTATTATTATTATTATTATTATTATTATTATTATTATTATTATTACCGTTTTCACTAAAGAAAGTGAAAAGTGGCATCAATATTTTTATATTCGCGGCCTCTATGAGTATTGTCTTTTTTTCAAAAATTTGCACACTTAAGTAAGGAATATTTTTGAAGAGTGATACGGATATTCAAGTGTTATCATTCTGCTGCAATCTGATTGGCTCGAATTCTCCCATTTTCTCACAGATGAACGGTTTCTGGACCAAAGAAAAACACATTATCAAGTAAAGACACTGAAGTCAGTTTTGTTGTTGAATACATTCAAGGATCTTACTTGCCGTAAGTTATTTGAAATGATATCTTCTGAAATCTGGCACTTGAAATATATTCAGTTTTTCTGAAAAATGCCGGGATAAAGAGAATGTGGCATTTTAAAAACATATGTGAAAGCCATTTTTATTTTCGGACATGCTGTAGGTACTGCGATGGTACAGGTATGGCATCGTAAAACAGTACCTTCATATGAGGAGCATATTTCCAAAACGTCCTTTCTCCACATTTTGAGGAAATTGACTTATGGGTGCACTGATAATGTCCATCTCTTTCTCCGTGGAATAGTGATGAGGTTTTTTTTTGGCAGAATGTCCTTTTTATAAGCACAAAACACAGTTAAATATGAGCTATGTTTCCAAAGAGTCTCTTCTCCAGAGAAATATGGCTGACTGGAGTGCATCACAATTATGTTTACTGTATGACAAGGACTGCCATTATTGTTTCAAAGCTGTCTCTTATCCTCCAATACAACTAGATATAAAGGCAATGCAAAACGAGCATTTTATGTAATTTCTTTGCAAATATGGTGATAATTGTGTAGTGGAAACATTGTTGCATGACTATGAGATTTAGGAAAACAATTGAACTACAGGTTATGGTGTAATAATACATTCAAGTCCTTGTAATTTGTGTGCGTTTTTTGCCTAGTTATTGTGCTTTTACGCATATTGTTTGGTATATTTAATAAGTTTGGACATACTTTTTGTCAGGTGTTTACTGTTACATTCGTTTCCACGCAAAATAATGGCAGAAAAACAGTCAAATGAAGATAGAAAAACAGTGTAGTAGTTCCTGCTCCCTTGAGAAAAGGGAGAAAACGTACTAGGAATGAGGGGGAGTGGAGGAAAAATGTTAAGAAACGAAAACTCTATGTTCAAAAGAGACCGCCACAGATGCCGAAGTGTACGCATGTCAGCAGTGTTTTGAAGTGTAAAGAGTTATCTATGCAGAATGTTCAAATGTATTTCCAAAACGTCTCTTATCCTTTTTATATTTCCAAAATGTCCCTTCTTCAACTCTTTTGTATTAATATCTAATGAACGGTATGGCATTAAATGCATTCTTTGATGGTGGGGAATTGTGGGATGTATAACAATTAGCTAGAAGAATGTTTGAGAGAGTCAAACTCAAAATTGCATTTTCTATTCGTTTTTTCTCCTTTCTGTAAATTAGAAGCTGCTGGAGAAAGGACGTTTTGGAAATATGCTCCTCATATATGGTCATTCAAGAGTGGTGGTGATTTTTGTTTTAAAAGGAAGTACAACTAGGTAATCATCCTCTCTGAAAGCTGCCTCTGTGGATCAGCGGTAGAGTGTCGGCCTCCGGATCTCAAGATAGCTGGTTCAAACCCGGCAGAGGTAGTCGGATTTTTGAAGGGCAGAAAAAAGTCCATTCGACACTCCATGTCGTACGATGTCGGCATGTAAAAGATCTCTGGTGACACATTTGGTGTTTACCCGACAAAATTCATTAAATCTCAGCCATAGACGCCCAAGAGAGTTTCGGTGTACACGGTCTGCCATCTAGTGGGCCTCGAGTAAAACGGAACGTCGAAACTGACGAGCAGACAGCCAGATGGCGTCAAATTGAAACGTCTGCATACGGTAGCTGAGGCCATACGATTATTATTATTATTATTATTATTATTATTATTATTATTATTATTATTATTATTATTATTATTATTATTATTTATCCTCTCTGAATAAATTAAGTGGAAGAGAAATGTGAAATAAAACGAAATTATTTATTCAACATAAGAATTCTGAAACTTCTTGCTGGAAAATTGGAATTTTCTACAAACGGGTTGGTCGATATGATTCGCGTACGCGATACTGATAGTGTTTTACAAAATATCCCGGCAAGTGTTAACAGAAGAAGCCGAGATTGTGGGCATAATCGAACGGTACCCGGAGAAAAACACGTGAAGTGTTCCGAGCGATGTTGGCGTCTCTCAGTATACTGTCCATCGGGTCTTGTATGGAGAGCGCCTGTGACCGTATCGTCTGCAACGTGTACACCTGTACAATGCCTGCAAGGCGAGGATTTTCTACAAAGGTGGATATTTGTACGCGGTTTCTAAACGAAATATTACAACAGCCTCTGTTTCCCTTCCAAGTGCTAGTCACAGATGGAGCCTGTTTCACGAGGAACAGGGTGTTAAATTTCTGTAATACCCGCACATAGGCAATCCTTAATCCACATAGGGTCTACGATTCGGCAGGGACATTTTCTGCGGCGATTTACAGTGAATGTGTGGGCCGGCATCATCGGGACCCTTGTATTATCAACGTGTCTGATTGGTACAAATTACCAAACGTTCGTGGTGGTGGCGGCGGTGTTTATTGGTGGTGATTATTGTTTTAAGAGGAAATACAACTAGGCAACCATACTCTATATAACACTAATCAGAGAGAAAAATGGAAGGGATCCGACACTTCGAAAAATGAAGGTATCGGCCAAAGAAAAACAAGGGCCACAAAGGGCGTGAAAATGAAGGACACCCTAGGCCTCGATACCTTATACCGTCAGAGTCGGAAAAGAACAAGAGTTGACCAAGGGAGGTCGGATAGGATAGGTGAAGGTGAGGAGTCTGGCACAAATGGAAGCAATACCAGGACTTAGCTAAGGGTCCCGCGGTCATTAACCCATGTTCCCATGGGGCCCCTTTTAGTCGCATTTTGCTACATGCAGGGGAAACCGTGAGCCTAACGTTCCTTAGAAATGAATTACCAAGTAGTGGCGTATACTGAGGGCTATCAAGTCTATCGGTGAAGCCCTAACCTCAAATGAGAACTATGGAAATCTAAAGCACATTATATATATATATATATATATATATATAATAAGAGTTTTGTCTGTACATTGCTCAGAATTTAAAAAGGATGGTATTTCTGTATCGGTTGTGTCCATAGTAGCAAGCCCCAGCATTTGCCTGGTGTGAAAATGGGAGACCATGGAAAGCCATCTTCAGGGCTGTCGACAGTGGTTTTCGAACCCACTACCTCCCGGATGCAAACTCACAGCTGCGCGCCCCTAACCGCACGGCCAACTCACCCGGTCGTACCGAGTATAATAGCCTGCCTGAATATTGGCAGGAAATAGCTGGAGAGTTAGATAACTTTCTTCTTAAGCATGCCATTCCTCTGGTCCATACATTTTCTGATACTACTGGTACGTAACAAACTGGTTCATCTTAGCATTCGAGCTATTCAATCCCTACTCCGAGGCACTGATAGAAATGAGCAGTGCGTATATTTAACAGAACAGTGGCAGAGGAGTGTTCACGGCTGTCTGCGGCCTGGTCTTTCCAGCACTGGAACTTCGGACTGTTAGATCAGCACCGTAGTACTGTTCGTTAAAAGTGAGAAAATGTGCGGTTTTTCATTTAAGTGAGTATTTTATATGATAACAGTGCTTTTAATCCCTACATTCCTACTGACGTTTTTGTAATGGCCTAAGTTAACTGTAGTTAGGAAAACCACAAGGACAGTCTTTCTGAGAATCCCGTAGCGAAGCACGGGTACATCAGCTAGTATTGTAAATATCTCGCGCATTGTTCCATTTACAAAACTTGAATGCAATGAGATAAAACGTCGCTCGTATTTCTGAGTGCAAGGCGTCGGAGAAAGTCCCTCTCCCCCCGCCTCACGACGCATGGCCACGAATGCCTAGTTGGTGCGAAGACCGGCGGGATAGGTGTGTTACGCTTCGGTCTGTCAGATAGAGATGGGCTAAACTGTTATTTTCCAATAGGATGTTCCAACATTCCAGTTCCATTGAAATAACATGTTCCAGAAACATGTTCCAAAAGTAGCAAAGCATAATGTTACTTAACGAAGTTGTTACTAGAAGGCGCCAGATATCTTGACCGGTGAGTGATACAGCGCTATCAGTGGAAGGGGAGGTATCTGATGTACCGTAGTATACTACACCGACAGCTGTATGCATTGGGTGCGAAAATAACAGGAAACGCCCCCACCGATAGCCGAGACGTGACGGTTTCGATTGATTACTGCCGATAAAAATACTGTATATGATTCAGAAATAGGACAAAATTGTATATGTACACTGGGCTCGCCCTTTTCACTAGACCACCGGGCGAGTTGGCCGTGCGGTAAGGCGCGCGCGGCTGTGAGCTTGGATCCGGGAGATAGTGGGTTCGAATCCCACTGTCGGCAGTCCTGAACATGGCTTTCCGTGGTTTCCCATTTTCACACCAGGCAAATGCTTGGGCTGTACCTTAATTAAGGCCACGGCCAGTTCCTTCCCACTCCCAGCCCATTCCTATCTGTCTGTCTGTTAGATCATCAGCCCAGAGGCTGGTTGGATCCTCGAATAGCACCACAAAGGTTATGCAATTATAAGGAAACTGCAAAAACCAATGGCAGCACCAAAATGAGGCGTACTAAGCAAGATGAGGAGTGAGGTAGTTTGCCATTGCTTTCCTATCTGATCTTCGCTAAAATACTTACCTGCGTCGGTGCAACGTAAAGCCAGTTTAAAAAAGCAATAATCGCATATAAAATCAGTGAACATAAAGTGCATATGGCGTAGATTACAACTGGTTACAAATGCCTTTTATCGCGAAAATCAGTTCTCGAAATAGTACACAAAACAAATAAATTTAAACAATTAACAAACTTACCGCACAATATGCGTAATCAAATTCTTCACTTGACAATCGTACTTTAAGATCACATTCTGTGATCAGTAAATCAAGAAGAAGGCAATACAAAATATCACACACTGGAACAAGACCACACATTTTAGGAACAAATTTATCATGATGAATGTTTTAAAAACAACGGATGTCTGTTTCCCTGTGACAGGTTGTGGTGGTAATTGAGATGACTGGGGGTTTCACCTGTGGATGCTGTGGGTATAATTCCAATGACTGTTCTAATATTTTCATTAAAAACTGACGTTATAGCAGGCCCTAATTGATGCAGTCATCTTCGTTACATTGTGAGTACCGGAAGAAATTGAAGAGGCTGAGTTTGAATGGGCTCCCATATTTAGATTGGGAATTTTGAAATTAGTGACTGTAGACTTAAAACGAATACGGTACAATAATGCTATTGGCTTTACGTCCCACTGACTACTTCCACGGTTTTCGGAGACGCCAAGTCCCGCAGGAGTTCTGTTACTTGCCAGTAAATCTGTCCACACGAAGCTGGCATATTTGAGCACCTTCAAATTCCACGGGACTGCCAGGATCTAACCTGCCAAGTTAGGGTCAGAAGACAAGCGCCTCAGTTGTCTAAACCACTCAGACCGGCAGACTTAAAACAGCCTTGATCACGAATATCATAAGAAGTGAATTTATTGGCATTGCCATTCACTGAGAAGTATGCCTTTATGTAGGCTAACCTGTGTTCGAACTTCTATTTATTATAAACCTCAGCGGAGTTCTTTCGAAACCTTACGACTTTACATAATAACAATACGCTTCAGAAATTATAATACTGTGGCTGTTACCTTTACGTAATACTCGGCTGTGGTGGAACAGTGTTCCACAGAGCTTAGATTGTTACCTCAAGAGAACATTCATTGCAATGGAACAGTGTTCCACAGACCTTGGGGTGTTATCTCGACAGAACATTCAATGCGATGAAACAATGTTCCACAGAGCTTGAGCTGTTACCTCAAGAGAACATTCATTGCAATGGAACAGTGTTCCACAGACCTTGGGCTGTTATATCGACAGAACATTAATTGCGATGGAACAGTGTTCGACAGACCTTGGGGTGTTATCTCGACAGAACATTCATTGCGATGGAACAGTGTTCGACAGAGCTCAGACTGTTACCTCAACAGAATAACAACGAAACGTATTAGGACGCGCGCTTCGGTTGCTACCTCAGCAGAGAACGCGTTATGGTGGAACAGTGTTCCAAGTTCACGGGATTCACTCAAGAACCTTGCTAAGTTGTAATGAACTAAAATAACTCCAGTATTTATCAAGTGATGTAGAATGACGGAATGACTAATGAAATAATGAAGGGTTGAGGAAGAACAGTTAACTGTTACAAATATAACAGGGTTAGTTGAGTAACATGTTATTCTGGTAACATGTTACCAGGTTGAAACACTGTTATCTTAACTTTTGTGTTAAATACCGCCCATCTATACCGTCAGATCGCCACTGCTAACAAGGGAGAGATAGCTTAAAGACTCGAAGTTCTCCGGAAGTTTCCGAATTGACACGCGTTCCTCATCGTATATACTTCCTCACCTCATACTTCTGACTTATTATAAAGATAACAGAGTACTGGTATTTCACTCCCTTTTGCTTCTAAATCCTTGTAGAAAGACACTGCATGTCTACTGTTATATATGAGTAATATAGTTTTTTTTTTTTATAGGTATAAGTAGATTTGCTAAAATGAAATGCACTCTTCCAGCTTTAGTATTATCTTTGATTGGTCGGAATCGAACCTGTGATTATGGGTCGGATACCACCACTAATCTCCCGAGGAAACTAATAAATCAGTGAACGATGGGTACGACTGATAGCAATGCTGTAAAATTCAAACATTTTAATTTAATAATAATAATCGTGTACGGCATCTGTATAGACTTGGTGGTGACCTAATGAGGATGAAATGAATGACGAATACGTGATAAACACCCAGTCCCCAAGCCAGGGGAATTAGGAATATGAGGGAGTTGATTTTGAGATCTGAACCGGGCCCATCGGACCGAAGGCAATCATTCTATCCATTTCGTCACAAAGCCAGACTTTAATTTGCTAAACCTTAGACTACCATCTCCACTCATCAGGTATTGATTACTGACAGTAGCAGAAGCCAGGGCAATAGCTTGTGAAGCAGCCTTGACAACACAGCAGGCTACTCCGTTGGTTATTGGCTGCAGCTCAGAACGCTTAGGGCTTGACATTCACTAAACCAACTATCCGAAAGGGGTAACCTAAGTCTAGTGGTAGCCCACGTCTTGATCCCAGCATACGCCACTGCTACCAGTGTATCTTGAGAATGTAGCGTTGCAAATGCGCTGAAGATGTACTTTCTTCGTGATGGTGCACCTCCTCATGTGAGTTTCGGTGTACGTGAATATGTCCACAGTTCATTTACACGCCGTTGTAGAGGACACACTGACCAGTTAGGTGGCCAGTTCGGTCTCCTGACTTAAATCATCCGTATTTTTACCTACGGGACCATATCAAATTTCTGGTGTATGCAAGTGAAATCGATACGAAAGATGAGCTCCGCCAACGTACTTTTGCTGCAGCGTAATCCATACGGCTGGACCCGCAAGTGTTGGGGCATCATGGAGTGAGCTCAGATAGAAAGATATACCGAGCTCGATAGCTGCAGTCGCTTAAGTGCGGCCAGTATTCGGGAGATAGTAGGTTCGAACCCCACTGTCTGCAGCCCTGAAAATGGTTTTCCGTGGTTTCCCATTTTCACACCAGGCAAATGCTGGGGCTGTACCTTAATTAAGGCCACGGCCGCTTCCTTCCCACTCCTAACCCTTCCCTGTCCCATTGTCGCCATAAGACCTATCTGTGTCGGTGCGACGTAAAACAACTAGCAAAAAAAAAAAAGATAGAAAGATGAGATTAATGAGCCTGCCGTAAGTAAGAGGAAACAGTGGCAGATTCAGATAAGATCCCCGTGGCCACAAGCCCATTGCTGCGGTGGTGGTGGTGGTGGTGGTGGTGGTGGTGGTGGTGGTGGTAATTATTTTAAGAGTAAGTTACAACTGTGCAAACACCCTCCATTAACACTAATCAGACGGAAAGTGGCAGAGGTCCGACACTTCGATAAATGAAGGTATTGACAAAAGAAAGACAAAGGCCACGAAGGGTGTGAAAATAAAAGATTCCCTAGACCTCGTAACCTAATACCGTCGGAATCATAAGAGAACGAGAATTAGCCGAGGGAGGTCAGACAAGAAAGATGAACGTGAGGAGCCTGACACGAATAAGCGGAAACAACGCTAGACCCAGCTTTGGGAACCGCGGTCACTAAACCACGCTCCCAAATTGAGAGCCCCTGTTAGTCACCTCTTACGACGGACAGGGGATATTTCGATGTTATTCTACCTCATCCACACACAGGGGGTGAGGAAACAGAGATACATTCGCAAAATCAAGAATGTCTCATCTGAAACGAAAGAACATTGCAGACTTTTTAAAGTGAATTCATGCCTGTAAAGTAATTTTTATACGTCACTCTACGTTTTAAAAGCTTATTAGGCATAGTTTAGTGACCAGTTAGCCCATAGAACTGTACCCTTTTTCACTTCATCAGATATACGAGATAATAGAATGTAACTCTACTGTTACAATACAGCGTAATGTGAAATTTGATTTTATTTACAGTAAAATAATTTTACTTTTCTTTCCGTTAAGGTTTTAATTTTAACGTAGACTTCCGTTCCCCAGAGCCTCCGTGGCTCAGGCGGCAGCGCGCCGGACTCGCACCGCTGGGTTCCGTGTGAGATTTGTGCTGGACAAAGCGGAGGAGGGGGGACAGGTTTTTCTCCGGGTACTCCAGTTTTCCCTGTCATATTTCATTCCAGCAACACTCTCCAATATCATTTTATTTCATCTGTCATTCATTAATCATTGCCCTAGAGGAGTGCGACAGGCTTCGGCAGCCGCACAGTTCCTATACTCGCCGCTAGATAGGGCTTCATTTATTCCATTCCAATGACTGGGAACAGGCTGTGTACTTACGTTCCCCGACAACGGGTACGTGGAAAGAAAAATGTTAAGACACTTTTAATGTTTGGGTAGAACGCGTGTATAGCCCAGAGTATTTAACCTACGATTATATTTAATGTTTCAGTTGACAGATAAAAGAGAAGGTTACCTTTTGAAACAAAAAAATTGAAAATCTGAAATATAGTTTTTATTAAATAGCGCTTCAAAGAAGACGAAATTTGTGCTAAATAAGTGATGTCACACGCATACTCTGTTATAAGATGGCGCTGTATTCACTCGCGCTCTCAGTTGGAGGTTAGCTGCCGTTGTGAATACATCGTGGTCAGTTGTCCGGCTCCATGGCTAAATGGTTAGCGTGCTGGTCACAGGGGTCCAGGGTTCGATTCCCGGCAGGGTCGGGAATTTTAACCTTAATTGGTTAATTTCGCTGGTACGGGGGCTGGGTGTATGTGTCGTCTTCATCATCATTTCATCCTCATCATGACGCGCAGGTCGCCTACGGGTGTTAAATCAAAAAACCTGAACCTAGCGAGCCGAACTTCTCCTTGGACACTCCCGGCAGTAAAAGCCATACGCCATTTCATTTCAGTTGTATAGAATAAAAAATTTAATAATGGAAAGGAAGTGGTGGTGGTGGTGATTTTTGTTTTTAAAGAGGTAGTACAACTAGGCAACCATTCTCTATTAACACTAATAAGAGAGAAAACATCGAAGGGGTCCGACATTTCGAAAATGAGAATATCGAAGAAAGACAAGGGCCACAAAAGGCGTGAATATTAAAGACTCCTTTTTTTACGAATTGTTTTACGTCGCACCGACACAGATAGGTCTTATGGCGACGAAAGGGCAAGGAAAGGGTTAGGAGTGGGAATGAAGCGGCCGTGACCTTAATGAGGTACAGTCCCAGCATTTGCTTGGTGTGAAAATGGGGAAACCACGGTAAACCATCTTCAGGGACTGCCGACAGTGGGGTTCAGTTTCGCAAAAATAAGTAAGGAATATATTTGTTATGCGGGTTTTTTTTGTTAGTGGCTTTACGTCGCACCGACACAAATAAGTCTTATGGCGACGATGGGATAGGAAAGATCTAGGAGTTGGAAGGAATCGGCCGTGGCCTTAATTAAGGTACAGCCCCAGCATTTGCCTGGTGTGAAAATGGGAAACCACGGTAAACCATTTTAAGGGCTGCCGACAGTGGGATTCGAACCCACTATTTCCCGAATGCAAGCTCACAACCGCGTGCCCCTAGCCGCACGGCCTGCTCGCCCGGTAAGACTGATACGGACTCTCAGTTCTGCTGGAGTCTGGTTGGCTCAAATGCTCCCATTTTCTCAAAGATGAACAGTTTCTAGCCCAAAGAGAAGAAAACATTATCAAGTGAAGACCATGAAGTCAGCTGTGTTGTTGAATACATTCAAGGATCTTACTTGTCGTAAGTCCTTTGATATGATATCGCGAATACTGGATACTGGTCGCACTTAAGCGACTGCAGCTACCAAGCTCGGTAAAGTGAAAGACTCCCTAGGCCTCGATATCTAATACCGTCGGGGAGGAAGAGAAAAAGAGTTGACCAAGGAAGGTCGGATAGGATAGGTGAATTTGAGGAGCCTGGCACACGTAAGTGGAAGCAATACTAGGACTCAGCTAAGGGCCCCGTAGTCGCCAACCCACGCTCCCAAGTTGACAGCCCCTGGGACTCATTTTAGTCACCTCTTACGACAGGCAGGGGATACCGTGGGTGTTGTTCTACCGCCCCCACCCACAGGGGGTTTGCTTCTGAGGAAGTTGACTGGGTCGATTCTTGGTTAATAATATGAAATTTCCGAAATATCGAGTACCTCTGGTTCGGGCCGCACGTAAAACTGTATGTTCCGCGGATTACCTATAGCACCATAGGTAGGTGTTCCACTCCTGCATCTCCACACTTCACACGCATATTCTGTTATAAATAAGATAGCGCTGTGTTTGTGCGCTCATTTGGAGGTTAGCTGTCGTGAATACACCGTGCTCAGATTTATTTAAGACTACGAAATCCTCAAAACCCTGCGGCCGTTGCATTAGTGACAGCCTACCACCAATATTTTTCCTTGGATTATCCCGCCTTTTATTGTCTACCGAAAATGTCCTGGTCCCGTAAGTGACGGATAAAAGGGGATGAACTGTATAGGATTAAAACAACAGTAAACTGTGGAAGGTGTTGTGGATATCAACTTGGCATCTTCATTGCTGATAATCTTACAACGTACTGCTAAAATTGGTCCGTCTCTGTGGTGTAGTGGTTAGCGTGATTAGCTGCCACCCCCGGAGGCCTGTGTTCGATTCCCGGCTCTACCACAAAAATTTGTAAAATGGTATGAAGGCTGGAACGGGGTCCACTCTGCCTTGGGAGGTCAACTGAGTAAAGGTGGGTTCAATTCCCGCCTCAGCCATCCTAGAAGTGGTTTCCGTGGTTTCCCACTTCTCCTCCAGGCAAATACCGGTACCTTACTTAAGGCCACGGCCGCGTTCTTCCCTCTTCCTTGTCTATTCCTTCCAATCTTTCCATCCCGCCACAAAGCCCCTGTTCAGCATAGCAGGTGAGGCCACCTGGGAGAGGTACTGGTCCTCCTCGCCAGTTGTACCCCCACGCTCCAGGACACTGCCCTTGAAACAGTGGAGGTGGGATCCCTCGCCGAGTCCGAGGGAAAAACCAACACTGGAGAGTAAACAGATTAAGAAAGGGGAAGAAGACTGCTAAAATTGAATTTGTACGTTCCTTTACTGGAACGCTGCAACCGAATAAAAAAAGAAACCTAACTCAACTTTTCTTATTTCAAACAGATTTGCGAAGCTGCTTCCTGCTAATGCATTGCTGGAGACGGGATTCCGAGATGAGCTTATTGCTATGTTAGGCAAGAATAGCAACAATACAGTGCTAGACGGATCACAGCTGCTGATAATTTGGATAGACAAAATTATGGAGGATTTAGACAACGACAAGGAACTTCAGAGGGACATCGATGATATGAAGCTTCGACAGAAAAACTTAAACAGCGGAAAGGCAAAAGTAAGTATCATTCGCGATAACATGAATGTGCCCCAAAAAGGAGGTCAGAATTTCAATTAGATAATGTCTAAACTTAGGGTACAAATTTTTAAAATACATTGTGATCCTACTAAAGAAAACAGCAATTAATATTTTGAGTGCCGGAAAAAAAATTTGTACACCCTGGTGGTGGTGGTGGTGATTATTGTTTTAAGAGGAAGTACAACTAGGCAACCATCCTCTATATAACACTAATCAGAGGGAAAAAGAGAAGGGATCCGACACTTCGAAAAATGAATATATCGGTCAAAGAAAGACAAGGGCCACGAAGGGCGTGAAAATTAAAGACTCCTTAGCCCTCGCAAACCTAATAGCGTCGGGGTCGGAAAAGAACAAGAGTTGACCAAGGGAGGTCGGATAGGATAGATGAAAGTGAGGAGCCTGGCACAAGTAAGTGGAAGCAATGCCAGGACTCAGCTAAGGGCCCCGTGGTCGCCAACCCACGCTCCAAAGTTCAGAGCCCCTGGGGCCCCTTTTAGTCGCCTCTTACGACAGGCAGGGGATACCGTGGGTGTTATTCTATCACCCCCACCCACAGGGGGTAGTACACCCTCTCAGAGTTTCCCAATTCACTCAAGATTTATTGTTGAAACAGTGCATATGGAGTACATGAAATGATTACATTCACATATCAATAGCTCAAGTGGTACTGAGGTACCAGGTGTCGATCCATGCTGAAACACCCATATTAGTACGTGGTGTATCCTCCACGGCAGCAATGAAGGCGCTGATTTTGGCATCCATTCGAACATATAATTGGCTAATACTATCTTGGGATACATTATTCCACGCCTGTTCGACCTGTTCACGTAGTTCTGCAAGAGTTGTGGGTTGACGAGTCGCACGTGTCAGTTGTCGTCCCATCATATCCCACATGTGCTCGATGGGAGACAAGTCCGGAGATCGCGCTGGCCAGGGAAGTTGCTGCACGTCTTGCAGAGCACATTGAGTTTCACGCTCAGTGTGTGAGCGAGTTTTATCCTGTTGCAACAACGCATCTCCCTTCTGTAGCCAGAATGGCAAAAACGGGTCTTACAACATTCTGCACGTACCGAGCGCCGGTCAGCGTTCCTTCCACAGACACCAAAGGTGAACGAGAGTTGTAGCTTATCGCACCCCAGACCATAAGGCCTGGGGAGGGGCCAGTCTGTCTTGGACAAATGCACTCTACGAGACAGCGCTCGTCAGGTCTACGTCGTACGCGCAAACGACCTTCATTTGCGTGCAGACAGAATCTGCTTTCATCGCTCAAGACCACGGTCCGCCATTCCACCTTCCTGGTAATCCTCTGACGGTACGAGTCGAGCCGTGCACGTCGATGCTGTGGTGTGAGTGGAAGACGCGCTAGAGGTGTGCGTGCCCGTAGTCCCACTGCTAGTAACCGGTTGGCAACAGTTCGTGTTGACACTTCTGGACTCACAAACCCTCTTATCTGTGCTGAGGTAGCTGTACGATCTGCCGCTGCTGTTCTTACAATACGACGATCTTGACGGACGTCTGTGCTGCGTGGACGTCCAGAACCTCCTCTGCGGGTGTGAGAATGTTCACGTGACCATTGCAACCAGCATCGTTGCACAACGGACGCAGCACGTGCAACTTGTGTGGAAAATCTCCGAAAGGGGCCAGCCGCCACTGGGAAGGACATCATTTGACCCCTGTCAGACTCGCTCAGTTGGTTGTAGGAAGCACGAGTGCGTCTCCATGGCACGACACCTGTTTGCTTCACACGTTTACATCACACTGAGCCTTGCAGCTGTAAACATTCCCTATTAAAGGGTACACGCAAATGGCGCTCTGGCAGCTGTGTCACTACACTATCTGTTGGCGGACGACTTTGAATCCATTATCAGTACATCTACTACCCCACAGGTGGCATCTGCCGTCATCGGATCAAAGTCGATGTCGTCTTTCCAGGTGTACTATTTCTTTTCGGCAGTGTACTTTGAAATGAAGAGACAATTGAAAGCTGATTTATTTTCACATATGTGTACCTCGTCATTGCTTTGGTGGTGGTGGTGGTGATTATTGTTTTAAGAGGAGGAACAACTAGGCAAACATCCTCTACTAACACTAATCAGAAGGACAATGGAAGAGGTCTGATACTCCCGAGAATGAAGAAACCAGAACAGAAAGGGAAGGGCCACAAACCATCGGGGTCGAGAGAGAACAAGAGTTCACTAAGGGAGTTCAGATAGGCGGTGGTGGTGATTATTGTTTTAAGAGGAAGTACAATCAGGCAACCATCCTCTATTTTACATAAAGACTCCGTAGGCATCGAGTGCTCTGATACCGTCGGGTTCGGAAAATAATACGAGTTGACCAAGAGAGGTCGGATAGGGTAGACGAAAGTGAGGAGCCTGGCACAAGTAAGTGGAAGCAATGCCAAGACTCAGCTAAGTGTCCCGTGGTCGCCAGCCCACGCTCCAAAGTTCAGAGTCCCTGGGGCCTGAAAGTGAGGAGCCTGGCACAAGTAAGTGGAAGCAATGCCAGGACTCAGCTAAGGACCCCGTGCTCACCAACCCACGCTCCAAGTTCAGAACCCATGGGGTCCCTTTTAGTCGCCTCTTACGACAGGCATGGGATACCGTGGGTGTTATTCTACCGCTCCCACCCATAGGGGGACCACCACAGAGATGTAAGAGTGAATGCATCCCTCCACAAAGGGTGGGATTGGCGTTAAGAAGGGCATTTTACAGTAAACCTGGGCTTATCTACATTAGTAACGACCCCAAGAAAACTGACAAAAAGGTCAGGATGAGGGTCGCCAACCCACGCTCCCAAGTTAAGAGCCCCCGAGTCGCCTTGTAGTCGCCCTAGTATTCTGTATGTGTGTCACCGAAAAGACAGATGATAAGTGAAGTGAGGATTCCGGTGCCCTCATGCGCTCCTATGTCCGCCGTGTTGTGTGTATTTAGTAGTTCATGGATTGAACTTCATACATACATACATACATACATACATACATACATACATACATACATCATGTCCGACTCGTTGACTGAATGGTCAGCGTACTAGCCTTTGGTTCAGAAAGGTCCTGGGTTCGATTCCCGGCCGGATCGGGGATTTTAACCTTCATTGGTTAATTCCAATGGTCCGGGGCTGGGTGTTTGTGCTGTCCCCAACATCCCTGCAACTCACACACCACACATAACACTTTCCTTCACCACAATAACACGCAGTTACCTACACATGGCAGATGCCGCCCACACTCATCGGAGGGTCTGCCTTACAAGGGCTGCACTCGGCTACAAATAGCCACACGAAATTATTATTATTTTTTACATCATCATTATATACTGTTATGCCTTTCAGCGTTCAGTCTGCAAACCTCTGTGAATGTACCAAACGTCACCACAATCCTCTATTTGCAACTAGTGCTGTGGCCTCATTTAATTATATACCTCTTATATTTAAATCGTTAGAAACCGAGTCTAACCATCGTTGTCTTGGTCTACCTCTACTTCTTTTACCCTCCATAACAAAGTCCATTATTCTCCTAGGTAACCTACCCTCCTCCATTCGCCGCACATCACCCCCACCAACGAAGCCGGTTTATGCGTACAGCTTCATCCATCGAGTTCATTCCTAAATTAAACTTTATCTCCTCATTCAGAATACCCTCCTGCCATTGTTCACACCTGTTTGTACCAGCAATCATTCTCACTACTTTCATGTCTGTTACTTCTAACTTATGAATAAGATATCCTGAGTCCACCCAGCTTTCTCTCCCTTAAAGCAAAGTTGGTCTGAAACAGACCGATGTAAAGAGAGTTTCGTCTGGGAGCTGACTTCCTTCTTACAGAATACTGCTGATCGCAACTGCGAGCTCACTGCATTAGCTTTACTACACCTTGATGCAATCTCACTTACTAAATTACCAACCTGGGAGAACACACAACCTAAATACTTGAAATTATCAACCTGTTCTAGTTTTGTATCACCAATCTGACATCCAATTCTGTTGAATTTCTTACCCACTAACATCAATTTAGTCTTCGAAAGGTTAATTTTCATACCATATTCATTGCACCTATTTTCAAGTTCCAAGATATTAGACTGCATGTTTTCGGCACAATCTGCCATTAAGACCAAGTCGTCAACATAGGCCAGACTGCTTACTACATTTCCACCTAACTGAATCCATCCCTGCCATTTTATACCTTTCAGCAGATGATCCATGTAAACTACGAACAGCAAACATGAAAGATTACAGCCTTGCCTAACCCCTGTAAGTACCCTGAACCAAGAATTAATTCTGCCATCAATTCTCACTGCAGTCCAACTGTAGACATAAATGCCTTTGATAGCTTTTAATAACCTACCCTTAATCCCATAGTCCCCTAGAATGGCGAACATCTTTTTCCTCGGTACCCTGTCATATGCTTTCTCTAGATCTACGAAACATATTACTGTCTATTCCTCTCGTAGCATTTTTCAGTTACCTGGCGCATACTGAAAATCGGATCCTGACAGCCCCTCTGTGGTCTGAAACCACACTGGTTTTCATCCAACTTCCTCTCAATGACTGATCGCGCCCTCCCTTCTAAGATACCAGTGAATACGTTGTACTTTTCCTGGTATACTAATCAATGAGATACCTCGATAGTTGTTGCAATCCTTCCTGTTCCCTTGCTTATAGATAGGTGCAATTACTGCTTTTGTCCAATCTGAAGGTACCTTACCAACACTCCATGCTAATCTTACTACTCTATGAAGCCATTTCATCCCTGCCTTCCCACTATACTTCACCATTTCAGGTCTAATTCCATCTATTCCTACCGCTTTATGACAGTGGAGTTTATTTACCATCCTTTCCACTTCCTCAAGCGTAATTTCACCAACATCATTTTCCTCCTCCCTATGAGCTTGGCTGTTCGCAACACCACCAGGAAGGTCTCCTTTTACGTTGAGAAGATGTTCAAAATATTCCCTTCACCTCTCCAGTGATTCCCTGGCATCTATTGTGAGTCGACCTGAATTACTCAAAACACTGTTCATTTCCTTTTTCCCTCCCTTCGTAAGATTCTTTATTACTGTCCAGAAAGGTTTCCCTGCTGCTTGACCTAGCCTTTCCAGGTTATTATCAAAGACTTCCCACTACTTTTTGGATTCAACAACTATTTGTTTCGCTCTGTTTCTTTCATCTACGTACAAATCCCTGTCTGCCTCGGCCCTTGTTTTGAACCATTTCTGAAAAGCCTTTTTTTTTTTTACGTTTACAAGCTGCTCTCACTTCATCATTCCACCACGATGTTTGCCTTTTCCCATCTTTACACACAGTTGTTCCTAGGCATTCCCTTGCTGTTTCTACTACAGCATCCCTGTATGCCACCCATTCACTTTCTATATCCTGAACCTGCTTACTGTCTACTGTTCGAAACTTCTCACTAATCACATCCATGTACTTCTGTCCAATTTCCTCGTCCTACCCTTATTCGTTTGCAGACAGATTTCGCTTTCTCTACCCTAGGCCTAGAGATACTTAGTTCACTACAGATCAGACAGTGGTCTGTATCGTCGAAAAATCCCCGGTAAACTCGTACATTCCTACCAGATTTCCTGAATTCGAAGTCAGTTAAGATATAGTCTATTATGGATCTAGTACCCCTAGCTTCCCATGTGCAGCGGTAAATAGCCTTATGCTTGAAGAATGTATTCGTAACTGCTAAACACATACTAGCACAGAAGTTCAGCAAACGCTTCCCATTCCCATTAGCATCCATATCTTCCCCACATTTACCAATCACCGTTTCGTATCCTTCAGTTCTACTTCCAACTCTCGCATTGAAATCGCCCATTAGCACTATTCTATCCTTACTGTTGACCCTAATCACGATGTCACTCAGTGCTTCATAAAACTTGTCAACTTCATCCTCATCTGCGCCCTCAAATGGTGAATACACTGAGACAATTCTCGTCCTAATTCCTCCAACTGACAAATCTACCCACATCATTCGCTCATTTACGTGCCTAACAGAAACTATATTGCGTGCAATGGTATTCCTGATAAACAGCCCTACCCCAGACTCTGCCCTTCCCTTTCTAACACCCATCAAGTACACTTTATAATCTCCTATCTCTTCCTCGTTATCTCCCATTACACGAATGTCACTTACTCCTAGCACATTCAGGTGGTAGTGTTTCACGTTGGTACCAACAACGTAAGGCAAGCAGATATAAGTACCAACACAGTTGGAGATGTGTGGGATCTGGTAAATGCAGCACAGGTGAAGTTTAAGAAAGCGGAGATTGTTATTAGTGGAATACTGTGTAGGAGGGATACTGACTGGAGGGTGATTGGGGATTTAAATGAGACTATGGAGTGGGTATATGGGAAACTGGGAGTGAAATTTCCAGATCCTAATGGGTGGGTAGGAGATAGGTATCTGCGCTCAGATGGCCTTCATTTAAACCGCAGTGGTACATATAAGTTAGGAAATTTGTTTGGAAGAGTAATAGGGAGGTACATTCAGGGAAGCGGGATAGCCTAGGGAGCGGTGATAAGGGAACAGGGAACTGGAAATCAAGTAGGGATGACATAAAATTGTTAGTGTTGAACTGTAGAAGTATTGTAAAGAAAGGAATAGAATTAAGTAATCTAATAGATATATATTTACCAGATATTGTAATAGGAGTTGAATCATGGCTGAGAAATGATATAATGGATGCAGAAATTTTCTCAGCGCACTGGAGTGTGTATCGTAGAGATAGGATAGGAATGGTGGGAGGGGGAGTGTTCATTCTGGTGAAAGAAGAATTTGTAAGCTACGAAAAAGTTAAAGATGAGACACATGAATTTCTAGGTGTAAGGCTCATTTCTAAAGATAATAGGCAACTTGATATATTTGGAGTGTACAGATCGGGAAAGGGTAGCACTGACGCGGATTCGTAATTATTTGATAGGATAGTCAGCTATGTGGGAAACGACATGGAAAGAAGTGTGATTGTACCGGGAGATCTGAATTTGCCAGATGTCAATTGGGAAGGAAATGCGAACGACAGGAAGCATGACCAACAAATGGCAAATAAGTTAATATGGGAAGGACAGCTGATTCAGAAAGTGATGGAACAAACCAGAGGGAAAAATATCCTGGATGTGGTGCTGATAAAAACAGATGAGCTCTATAGGAAAACTGAAGTAATAGATGGTATTAGTGATCATGAAGCTGTTTTTGTCGTAGTTAAAAATAAATGTGATAGAAAAGAAGGTCTTAAAAATAGGACTATTAAGCAGTACCATATGGCTGATAAAGCAGGCATGTGGCAGTTTCTAAAAAGTAACTATGATCGGTGGAAAACGGTAAATAAAAATGTAAACAGACTCTGGGATGGGTTTAAAGAAATTGTTGAGGAATGCGAAAACAGGTTTGTACCTTTAAGGGTGGTAAGGAATGGTAAAGACCCACCTTATTATAATAGAGAAATAAAGAGACTAAGAAGGAGGTGCAGACTGGAAAGAAATAGAGTTAGAAATGGCTGTGGAAGTAAGGAGAAATTGAAGGAACTTACTAGAAAATTGAATCTAGCAAAGAAGGCAGCTAAGGATAACATGATGGCAAGCATAATTGGCAGTCATACAAATTTTAGTGAAAAATGGAAGGGAATGTATAGGTATTTTAAGGCAGAAACAGGTTCCAAGAAGGACATTCCAGGAATAATTAATGAACAAGGGGAGTGTCTATGTGAAGATCTTCAAAAAGCAGAAGTATTCAGTCAGCAGTATGTAAAGATTGTTGGTTTCAAGGATAATGTCGAGATAGAGAAGGAGACTAAGGCCAAAGAAGTAATAACATTTACATATGATAACAATGACATTTACAATAAGATACAAAATTTGAAAACTAGAAAAGCGGCTGGAATTGATCAGATTTCTGGCGATATACTAAAGACAATGGGTTGGGATATAGTACCATATCTGAAGTACTTATTTGATTATTGTTTGGTCGGAGGAGCTATACCAGATGAATGGAGAGTTGCTATAGTAGCCCCTGTGTATAAAGGAAAGGGTGATAGACATAAAGCTGAAAATTACAGGCCAGTAAGTTTGACATGCATTGTATGTAAGCTTTGGGAAGGCATTCTTTCTGATTATATTAGACATGTTTGTGAAATTAATAACTGGTTCGATAGAAGGCAATTCGGTTTTAGGAAAGATTATTCCACTGAAGCTCAACTTGTAGGATTCCAGCAAGATATAGCAGATATCTTGGATTCTGGAGGTCAAATGGACTGTATCGCGATTGACCTGTCTAAAGCATTTGATAGGGTGGATCATGGGAGACTACTGGCAAAAATGAGTGCAATTGGACTAGACAAAAGAGTGACTGAATGGGTTGCTATATTTCTAGAAAATAGATCTCAGAGAGTTAGAGTAGGTGAAGTTTTGTCTGACCCTGTAATAGTTGAGAGGGGAGTTCCTCAGGGCAGTGTTATTGGACCTTTATGTTTTCTTATATATATAAATGATATGAGTAAAGGAGTGGAATCGGAGGTAAGGCTTTTTGCGGATTATGTTATTCTCTATAGAGTGATAAATAAGTTACAAGATTGTGAGCAACTGCAACGTGACCTCGAAAATGTTGTGAGATGGACAGCAGGGAATGGTATGTTGATAAACGGGGTTAAAAGTCAGATTGTGAGTTTCACAAATAGGAAAAGTCCTCTCAGTTTTAATTACTGCGTTGATGGGGTGAAAGTTCCTTTTGGGGATCATTGTAAGTATCTAGGTGTTAACATAAGGAAAGATCTTCATTGGGGTAATCACATAAATGGGATTGTAAATAAAGGGTACCGAAATTAAGACGGCATTTGAAAGAGGAGGGAGGTATATTAAGGGTAGGAATTGAAAGGGCGGTAGAAGGGAATGATATGGATAACGTGCTAAAATTAATTGAACTCCCTGTATGGAGGGTGGGGAAGAAAGTGAGGAGAAGGGTAGAGGGAAAAAAGAATAAAATGAATGGATGGTTTGATGAAGACTGTAGGAGAAAACGTGAGGTTGTAATGAGAGCCCTAGCGGAGTTTAGGAAGGAGGGTGTGCAAAAAAAAGGAAGGAATATTGTATATTGAGAAGGGAATAGAAGGAGGTATTGAATGAGAAGAAAAGAGGATGGAAGCAGGCGGAAGCTGAAAAAATAAATATATATTGTAGAGAGAAGAAATTTGAGAGGATTTGGGAGTCAATAAACGAGATCAGAAGAACGAAACCGGAGGGGAAGGGGGATAAAATAGGAGAAAACGAGTGGGTTAGGCATTTTAAAAGGCTTTTAGAAGGGGAGAGGAAATTGGGTAGAGAAATAGACAAGTCACAAATTGGAAGGGAACTGGAAGTAGGCATTACAATATTGGATGGGGAGATAACAAGGCAGGAGGTAATTACAGTATTAAAAAATGCTAGACCCAAGGCTGCAGGAGGTGTGAATGGTATTTCCAATAGTGTATGGAAAGAGGTAGGGGCAAATGAACCGATGTTGAGAGGGATTGTGAAATTCTTTAATAGGTTGCTGGAAACGGGGAAATTTCCTAGAGAATGGAGGAAGGGGGTATTATGCCCTATTTATAAAAATAAAGGAGCTAGTAGTGGTCCAAACAACTATAGAGGAATTACACTCCTAGACTCGCTGTCAAAGGTGTACACAGGGGTTTTGGCGAATAGGATAACAAATTGGGCGGAACAGTACGGTAGGATATCTGAGTTCAAAAATGGGTTTAGGAAAGGATGTAATACAGTTGATAATGTTTGGATTCTGGACACTTTGATTACAAAGTATGTGAGGATAGCAGGGCGTAAATTATATATAGCAGCGATTGACTTAGAAAAAGCCTTTGATACGGTCAGTAGGGAGGGGCTATTTTTGAGATTAGGAGAGGTTGGAATGTCGAAAAAAATGAGGGTGGCAATTGAAACTATTTATGAGGAAGTGTTTGTGATGATTAAATTGCAGGATGGAAGGTTGAGTAAGTGTTTTGAATCGAAAAGCGGGGTGAGACAGGGATGTAAGCTATCCCCGATATTATTTATATTATTTATAAATAATATTTTAGGGGGTCATGGTGGAGACGCATGGCAATGCCCTTGGGTAGGGAAATTGGAGGTTCCGGGGTTGCTATTCGCGGATGACCTACTGATTTTGGCTTTGATGGCAAATGGGTTGCGAAAAGGGTTGGACAAGGTAGTTGAATATACTAGGAAATGGTCTCTCAGAGTAAATGTAAGAAAGACTCAGATAATGGTGTGTAGGAAAAGGGGTGGGAGAAAGAATAAGGAAGTCTGGAGGCTGGAGCAGGAAGAAATTAAACCAGGGGGAAAAATTGAGTACCCAGGTGTAATAATTGGCAAGAATGCTTCTTGGAAAAATCAGTGTAAGAAGGCAAAACTTAAAGGAAGAGGAGCGCTTGCGGTAGTAGGGGTATTAGAAAAGAAATTTCCAGACGTTAAATACAAAATTCAGAAAACGGTGTTTAAATCACTGGTAATAGGCAAAATGCTATTTGGGGTTGAAGTATGGGGAATGGAGGAAGACAGGAGTGAACTAAACCAGGTGGTGGCGAAATTTAGCAAGATCATGATGGACCTACCGAATTGTACAGCCAATGCCGGGACCAGAGTAGTCTGTAAAGAATCGATAGAGGTTGAAATAGCTAAGAGGGTGTTCAAGTACTGGATTAGACTGGAGGAAGGGAAGGGTGGGGCGTTAGTACAAGAAACGTTTAAGTTTCAGAAAGGTATGACGAATGAAGGTTACTGGGTGAATAAGTGCAAAAAATGGTTACAAAAGATTGGATTGGGGGTATATGGAGAGGTCTGGGGGGATGGTAGGAATAAATGGGTATGGGAAAGGATAAAGGGAAGACTACTAGATATTGAAAGACAGAGCTTAATAGGGGAATGTAGAGAGAGAGTCTCTTTATCAGTATTAAATAAATTGGTGGAAGTAATAAACCCGAAAACGGATTTTGAGGGTGGAAGGGATAAGAGAGGTTTGTATTGGTGGGTATTGGGTGTTCCGAGGAATAGGGGATGGGTAGGTTGTGAGAATAGGGATAGATGTGTGTTATGTGGAGAGAAGTGGGAGGACCTGCATATTTTTAATCAATGCCGACCTTTGGCGGAGATAAAGATCAAACTACTAAGTAAGAAGGAGCTGCATATGGTAGGGGAAAGCTATAAGATAACATCTTGGTTATGTAGAGAGTGGGAGAAAGGAACGAATATAGAGAAATTCTTAAATGTGGCCAGAGCTATATTTATAAAGAAATTGAGGGAGTAACAGGGGTTGTGCAGATAATGTGGTTCGTGCTGAGGGAGAAAGGGGGAAGGCATTCTGCTCAGAGGAATAGATATCCGCCCTGAGAAAATGCGGGAAGGGTATCATGGTAATCATGATATCAGAAGAGGGGGCTGTAGTGTTAGGGGAAAGGGGGAGAGCACCTTGCCCTGTGGAAAGGTGATCCGCCTGGGGCAAAAGGAAAGCCTGAGAAAATTAGGTAAGCGTTGAGAAAAGGGGAGGTTGAGTAGGTTTGAGGGTAGTGTAAAGCTTAGGTGGAAGTAAAAAAGAAATTAAAACGAAAAAAAAGCGAGTTGACTGAGTGAACTAATGGACTTGGAATGGAGTACTGTCTGTTGGTGTGTAAATGAGGAGTGAAAAAAAAATGGATTGTTTAAGTGTATTTGTGTGAGGAGGGAGTATAAAGAAGGTATATGTGAGAGAATTGAGATAGATTAAGTGGGAATGTAGTTAAGGAGAAAATGTTGGCAGTATGGAAATTATGAAAGTAGGTCAAAACAATTTTAATGGTGTAGATGCCTTAATGAGGGGTGTAAAATTGAGGGATTCTTGGTGTTTATGTATTAAGTTTAATAGGATGGAAGAAATGGGATCTAACAGTTTGATGTAATTGAGGTGTTGTAGACTGAGAAGACGGAGTGAACTAATGGATTTGGAATGGAAACTGTTTGTTTGTGTGTAAGTGAAATGTTAAAAAAAGTCAAATTGTTTTAAGTGCGATGTAAAATAATTGTTAGTTGATGTTTAAGTCTGAAGCTTAATAAGGTGAGACGGTTTGATATGTGAAGTGTGGTGCGGTAGGTGGAGAAGACTGAGTGAACTAATGGACTTCGAATGAAAAAAGTTTGTCTGTGTAAAAAAAAAGTGTTAATTGTTTTAGGTGCGTTGATGAGGGATGTTAAATGGTTGTTAGCTGATGTTTAAGTCTTAAGTTTTATAAGGTGAGATGTAGAGAGCGGGAGTAGTGCGTGAGAGGTGAGGGTGACGTATCAAGGGAAGAGGGAGGGGTGGGGACTTGACCCCACTCCAAAGAAGTTAGACTTGAGCATGTCTGCACGGAAAGGAAAAGGATAGGGAAGGTAGTGTGCTGACAATGAACAAGAGTATGTGTGATGTACATAGCGGAAGTGTGTTGCAGGCCACCTGTTGGGTCTGGTTTCAGCCAGGGTGGCTTGTAACACATGATAAGGAAAGGAACACAGTGTTTGTCAGCGAGGGTCGGTGAGATACGATACCAGTTCTCACGTGGCAAGGCTGGTGGCTGCTGTAGACGGGTTGGTGGACGTGTGTTCCATGCCAGGGCTGTTGCAGCGACCAGTCTAATTAATTTTTTAATTTTTTTTTTAGGTAGTAGTCAGGGGTTGGGCTTTGGGTAGTTAGTAGTGCGGTATCGTCCTGCATGTGTGCTGGCTATCCGCGTACGTGTGGGATGATACTGAGTAGATGTAGAGGTAGTAAATGTAGTTAAGTAGTTTTAAGAGAGATGTAGTTGCTATTTTGCTTGTTTTCCTTTGTTTCGCTCTGTCTGTCTTTATTGCCTGTAAGCCGATGGTGTACACTAGGGTGGGCAATAAAGATATGTATGTATGTATGTAAAATAAAGGGTACCGATCTCTGCACATGGTTATGAGGGTGTTTAGGGTTGTAGTAAGGATGTAAAGGAGAGGGCATATAAGTCTCTGGTAAGACCCCAACTAGAGTATGGTTCCAGTGTATGGGACCCTCACCAGGATTACCTGATTCAAGAACTGGAAAAATCCAAAGAAAAGCAGCTCGATTTGTTCTGAGTGATTTCCGACAAAAGAGTAGCGTTACAAAAATGTTGCAATGTTTGGGTTGGGAAGAATTGAGAGAAAGAAGAAGAGCTGCTCGACTAAGTGGTATGTTCCGAGCTGTCAGCGGAGAGATGGCGTGGAATGACATTAGTAGACGAATAAGTTTGAATGGCGTTTATAAAAGTAGGAAAGATCACAATATGAAGATAAAGTTGGAATTCAAGAGGACACACTGGGGCAAATATTCGTTTATAGGAAGGGGGGTTGGGGATTGGAATAACTTACCAAGGGAGATGTTCAATAAATTTCCAATTTCTTTGAAATCATTTAGAAAAAGGCTAGGAAAGCAACAGATAGGGAATCTGCCACCTGGGCGACTGCCCTAAATACAGATCAGTATTGATTGATTGATTGATTGATTGATTGATTGATTGATTGATTGATTGATTGATTGATTGATTGATTGATTGATTGATTGATTGATTGATTGATTGATTGATTGATTTATTGATTGATTGATTGATTGATTGATTGATTGATTGATTGATCAGATGCATCCTCTTAGCTGACACAGCCAGTTCTACTTTCTTTCTTCCATAAGCCCCATTAATATTGATAGCTCCCCATCGAATTCCATTTCGTTCGCCAAGTTGTTTTCAAGGAGTCCCTCGCCTGTCAAATGGGAGTAGGACTCCGTTACTGAGCTCGTTAAATTCATGAACTTCAGTTTGAGGTAATTAGTGTGAGAGTGGTTGAGTTTTTTAGTGTTTGTGGTGAGTGAATGTTCAGGTAGATGTATGAAGTACAGTGTAATGACAGCGAAAACAACGTGTCCGCTCGTTATATGGTTGACACAGATTTGAGGGAAATTCGGGACGTGGTAGACCTGAGTGGTCGCCCATTCAGGCACTGGCCACGCCCAATGTTGCTTAGGAATAGCGATGGTACGATCCTGCATTATTTGGCGCATACTTATGTTAATAAGTTTAATGCATATGTTTAATGAAAGCAGCTTAATTATCGCCGCGGAAATCTCCTAACGTGCCAATGCATCTGGGAGTGAGTGGGTTTAGTAATTGAAATCGTTCGTGGTGGTGTAATTGTGGTAGGCATTGAAGGCGGATGTGTTATTGATTGCAGAAGTGAGTGGACTTGGCTTGGGAGAATGTTGTTCTTGGCGGGTTAGGGTGTAATCTTCTTGGTACCAGTGTCTCAGCTACACAATCCACCGAGTGGCCCTGGATTTTGACGGGTGCAGTCACCTCTTACGAAAGCCGGTTGACACCGTGGATGTTATTCTACCGCCCCCACCCAGAGGGGGTGGTCCCAGTTGACAACTAGTGGTTGCCACGTCAGCAGCGTTGCCAACCTCTGAGATGGTCAGGATCGTACAATAACCCCAAAAATCGTATTTTTTCAAGAGAGGATCGTACGACTTAAATTTATTTATTTATTTATTTTTATTTCATACCACCAACAGAGATGTTTCTCCAATTACAGGTGGCTTAGTCATTATGCGTTAATTATTAAAAATAACAATTGTTAGAAAGAACTTAATATCTAAAAATAAAAATATACAACATTATTAACAAGTAGAGTAGCAAACAGAATTTACAGCACATTAATACTTTTTCAAGTTTAAATATACTTACTGTAATATCTAAAAATTAAGTTAAAAAGTAGACTTTTTCAGGTTCGAAGTGGACTTATGACCTAAAATACTTAATATCTAAAAATGAATTAAAAATTAGAAAAACAGAAACATAAAATAAATTAGGAATTAGGATCTACAAAAGAAATAACTCCAATCTTAGACTGACACCAGTTAAAGAAACTGACATACAAAAGAAAATCATAGAAAGTAACGCATGAAATATATGTGTTTGGTGAGAGATGAGTTGTAGCAATAGGTATGAACAGCACATTAAATCTTAAGTGCAAATAGACATTAGTAATGATAATTTGTTTGCAGTTTTCCTTACATTTTCTTCATCTATATTAAATTATATGAATTTAAATAAAATAAAACACAAAAATGAAACACAAATTAACCAAGAAATAAGTATAAATATAGTATATATATACACCTATAGGGTAAACCTTCAGAAATAGTGAACTGAACTCAAAGTGCCCAGCATAGTGTGACCATTACTTCAACTGTGTGCCTTCTTCAATAATTTTACATAATAATTGTATCTAACAGCAAAGTCTAGATCAAGATCAGGAAATTTTTGAACTGTGACGTTATAAGTAGTGCACATTCTGAACAGTGGTGAGCTTCTATAAAATACTGTTTTAGAAATCGGAAGAAACAAGAGATGTCTGTGTCTTAAACTTCCTTTCCGGGTATTGAACGAGAATTGTTGTAGAAAGTAACTGTTATCTACCACATTATTGATAACTCTATGGAGGTATTTTTGATCATTTATTATACGTCTGTTTAATAATGAAGTGATGTTAAATTCTTTCAGGAGATCTTTATAGTGAATTATGCCGCTAGGAACAAACCTGTTATATTTTTTAAAGTAAAGATAACGTAAGAAATGTTTTTGAACTTTCTCCACATGGTTTTGATAAGATTTGTAAATGGGAGACCAAATTACCGACGCGTACTCAAGTTTGGACCTCACAAGTGTGTTGAACAAAAGTGTGAGGGCTTGGATATTATTCAGCTCTCTGGTGTGTCGGATTAAGAAGCCCAGTTTTTTGTAGGCATCATTAATTGTGTCATAAATGTGTGAGTTAAACGACAAATTGTTTGTGATGCGTACTCCTAGATCATTAATTGAATTAACCTGCGTCAGTAATTCGTTGTTGATAGAGTACACGTGTTCTTTAGGGAATTTTCCGTGTGTAATTTTCATGAAGCAACATTTCTTTATATTGAAATGTAAATTATTTTCTATACTCCATTCGTATAATTGATTTAAATCGCTTTGAAGTTTGTCGATGTCTCCATCACATTTTATTTCTTTGTAAAGTTTTACATCATCCGCATATAAAAGGCAGTTTGAAAACTTAACCTTAGATGGGAGATCGTTGACATAAACGTTAAACAGCAACGGACCCAGGTTTGAACCCTGTGGAACACCAGAATAGACAGAAAAAATGTCTGAATTACAATTGCGATATGCTACATACTGTTGCCTGTCTCTAAGGTAAGATGAAATCAGTGATAGCATTGGCGAAGTCATTGCAAATTCAGAGAGCTTTTTCAATAAAATATCGTGATCAATTTTGTCAAAGGCTTTCGAAAAATCCAAGTAAATTACATCAACATTTCCCTGCCTATGTAGAACATTAAAAGAATACTGCGCAAAATTAACAAGATTGCTTATTGTTGATCTACCAGGCATAAAGCCATGCTGATATTCACTTATAGCCCTCTTTACATGAGCGAAAATACGACAATATAAAATTTGTTCTAGGATTTTGCACGGAGCGCATAAAATACAGACAGGTCGATAATTCTCAATCATCTTATTGTCCCCAGATTTAAAGATTGGACAAACTCTCGATATTTTCCAGACTTTGGGAAATGTCTGCTTCTTAAGAATCAAATTATACAGTCTCAGAAGAGGAATGAGTAACACTTCAGAACATGCTTTTAGGATGTAGGGAGGTATCCCATCAGGGCCACATGATTTTTTGGACTTTAATTTCATAATAGCTGCTTTATATTCACTTGTGGTTATAAATTCTACTCCTAGGGAATCGTTTACCAGTAATCGCGGTGCATCAGGAATAGCGTAAGAAGGTGGAGAAGAAGAGTAAACAGATTTAAAGAACGTTGCAAAACCATTGGAGATACATTGACTATTATCTAGCGTTATATTATTAAGTTTCATACTCTGTAAGGGTGGATCTTTTTGAGTTCGCTTATTTTTAATAAAATTCCAGAATGATTTAGTATCTTTCGTGATGTTGTTTTGAATTTCAGAGATATAACGATTGTACGCTTTGTTGATTAAGGTTTTAACATATTTCCTGAGTTGTTTATATATTTGTTTACTATGATCAGAATTTTTTTGTCGTCTTCTATGCAATTCTTTCAACTTAATATTATGGATTATTTCCGAAGTAAACCAAACCGGGTATTTAGTTCTACAAAAAAATGCTCTTTTGGGGACCGTGGCTTCAAATACAGAATTTACTTTCACGTAAAAATGTTCTACTGCTTCATCTACATCTTCGATTTTTTCTAACTCAGACCAGTCCGTTTCTCGAAACATGTTATATATACCAAGAAAATTTGCTTTCTGAAAATCATACGCTATAGTACGAGTTTGCTTTATTCGATCACGTTCACCTCTTGGTTCTAGAAGAATTGTTAGTGCAGGGTGGTGTGGATCTTCTGGGACTAACGGATATTGCTCTCTACTCACAGTAACACCACTTACATTAGTTAAAACGAGATCAAGAGTTCTATCATTAACATTCAAAACATTATTGAGAGATTTCAATTGATACAGAGACATAAAATTAGCTAGGGATTTGTATGCGATTCCACCATTTAACATATTATAATCTGAACTAACTATTAATGGAAGGTTGAAATCGCCTACAAGTATGATATCCTGGCTTTGAAGTTTTTCATTAGATTCAAATAAATTATAAAATGTTAAGTATGTTTCTAGATCACTGGCAGGTGGAAAGTATACAGATACAATGTAGTATGTATGATGGTGCAACACCATTTTAACACATACTGCCTCAATATCCTTAAATTTTACATCTAGTTGCTGTGACATGATCTCCTGATTGACAGCAATAAGTACACCTCCTCCCCTCTTGGTACCCATTCTATCTCTACGATAAACATTATACCTATTATCCAAGAGTTCACTATTGCTGACGTCACTACTCAACCATGTCTCGGAAATTAACAATATATCATGTTCTGAATCGGTACTATTTACGCAAAATTCATTTAGTTTGGTGTTGAGTCCTCTCACATTCTGATAATAAATGGAAATTATATTAGAGTCCATTATGAGTTTGAGAGATAAGTCATTTTAGTTTAACCTGCTGACGTCTTCAAGTGTTTTCAGATTATACACGTACTGGTCCTCTTCCCGCTTGCGAAGCTTTATGTTGCCTGAAGGATCAACCCACAAATACGCGTAGTTCTTCTCATTCTTCAATCTGCGCGCATGTCCAAGAATCTTCTTACGATAAGGAGTTAAGTTCTGGTTTATGTAGATTATTCCATTACTTGGAAAGCCAAGCTGGGATGCGTTCAGATTCCTCTTCACTTTACGTCTCCGAATAAAGTTTTCTTTATCTGTTCTCCGCACAAACTTCACAATGATTCCCGCTGAAGACTGATGGGGTTGTTTCTTTAATCTGTGGCAGGTGTCGATCATTTCGTTATTCACTTCAATGTCCAATGCTCGACCTAACACCTTCACTAATTCCAGCGTGTCTTCTGTTTTCGTTTCAGGAATTCCATGAATTTCGATGGAATTCCTCCTACCATACTGGTCTAAATCGTCAAGCTGCAATGTTACGTTATTAAGCTGCGTTTTAAGTTGAAGGTTCTCCTCTTTCAGTTTGTCAATGTTTTCTAAGCACAGCGCTATTTCTTTTGATTGTTGCTTAATTAGCTCCGCGGTGGTGTCAAGTTTCTCATGAGTTAATTCTAAACTCTTGCCCAGTTCCCGTTCTGTTTCCATGTTCTTTATTTTCACGTTCTCTAGTTCCGTCTTTACACTTTTCATCTCTGTTTTTACTTTCGCTACTTCATTCTTCAACTCAGCTAGTAGTTGGTAGATATCACTAACAGATGGCGCCTGGGCTTTATCACCACTGGCTACAACCTGACATGTCTTACACTTCCATAACCGTCCCTCCGATTCTATAATGTCCACATCCTGTTCTGTTAAATCAACACATTTGCTGTGGTACCAACCCTGACATGCTCTGCACTTAATTTTCTGTGAACTATTCCGTTTGCCAATAGTTTTACCACATTTTACACATGAATTCATAGCGGAGAACTTGCGAAACGGTGAATCGATAGTTCAACGGCGATAGTACTCCCTTAGTTTGATATTGTCTGTTGGTAACAGTGCATTCACTACTCTTTGTTTACATCTAACCTACACAATCCGTACTCACTTTATTTGGAATTTTACTGTTCTTTCAGAATTTCGATGCACACGTATTTATCAGTCTGATAGTAAAATGCTAATTGTTAAAAGTACATACCTTTCTAGCTGCATACACAAGGTATAACACACTGAAATTACACAGTTTGAGGGAGCTTCACCGCCACACAACTACCTACCACACACCATCACCATTAAAATATTCGCTTTCTTAAGTCTCTTTACAGACGCAATAGCTCATTTACGCAGCAGCTTGCTTCTGAGGTGGTGGTGCTGGTGATTATTGTTTTAAGAGGAAGTACAACTAGGCAACCATCCTCTATAAAACACCAATCATAGAGGAAGAAAGGAAGGGGTCCGACACTTCGAAAAATGAAAGTATCGGCCAAAGCAAGACAAGGGCCACGAAGGGCATGAAAATTAAAGACTACCTAGGCCTCGCAAACCTAATACCGTCGGGGTCGGAAAAGAACAAGAGTTGACCAAGAGAGGTCGGATAGGATAGATGACAGTGAGGAGTCTGGCACAAGTAAGTGGAAGCAAAGCCAAGACTCAGCTGAGGGCCCCGTGGTCGCCAACCCAGCTCCAAAATTCAGAGTCCCTGAGGCCGCTTTTAGTCGCTTCTTACGACAAGCAGCGGATACCGTGGTTGTTATTCTACCGCCCCCACCCACAGGGGGTTTGCTTCTGAGGAAGTTGACTGGGTCGATTCTTGGTTAATAATATGAAATTTCCGAAATATCGAGTACCTCTGGTTCGGGCCGCACGTAAAAATGTACGTTCCGCGGATTACCTATAGCACCATAGGTAGGTGTCCCACTGCTGCATCTCCACGCTTAAACAAGTTAGGATGCAAAATAAATATAAGTCATAGTGCTAATATGTGAGGTACAGTATCAAGGATACGAAAATCATGTTTATTTAGATTACTCAAGAATCGGGCAATTTGTAAAGAAATAATCAGCATGAGATATAAAGTCACTGAAGTGACTTACATCATAGCTGGAAATCGTCACCATGATCATCTTCTATGGAACGTCTAGGCACATTCACGGCAGAAGATTCTGAAGTTCCGGTACTTGAGCTTGCTGGTTGATCATCCTTCTGAGCATGTTCTCCGACGGTTTGAAATCGTTACACGTACCACTGACTCGAACACACTGACTGACCAGCAAGCATCCATTCACCGTAAAAGTAATTAGGCTATTCCTGTTTTTTTACTTTAATGAGATTAATTTTGCTTGAATATTCTTTCACCATCAGCTCCCAAGGGAAGAAGTGACAAAACAGAGAGGGCAAATTCTGGAAGTGCGGGAAACTCACATTCATCAAACGTGTTTTTCACCTCCTGCAACTTAGCCCAAAGTTAATCTACAGCAGAGCAGGCTTTGATATCATCATTGACGTTGACAAAGGGTAAATTCCTTCAGTCATCGTCAATCTGCTGAAGTAGAATGCGATGATCCACTGATGACAGAACAGGCGCGAGACCGTGAAGTAACTCAGAAAGCAAAGAGCCCACCCTTGCAAATTTCCTTTGGGAATCTCATTATTCGAAAAGCCTCTCCCTCTTTTTCCAACTTGTCATCTTGCACGAATAAATGAAAGGAATCAAAATCTACACATTTTAAGGAAAAACAAGACAAAATTTACGATACGTCATAGGATCGTACAATAGGCAGGTTGGATCGTACGATAACACAGCATCGAATTGTCGTACATGTACGATCCAGACCGTACGGTTGGCAACGCTGCACGTCATTCTTACAAGCTATGAGTTTCTGAGCCATTTGTGAATTTCCTTTTCTTCTATTTGTTTAATTTTCTTGTTATTGTTTTGGTTTGTTTAAGTCAAAGCTTGTCGACAGTACTGATTAAGACAGAGTATAAACGATGTTTAGAAAGAGGAAACCATCTTAATTGACTTTTCTTCCCAACCATGTTGGCAATAAAAGTGCAGTATAAAAATTTTTCTCACAATATGGCTCATTGTATGATATACTTATTTTCTATTCCAGAACATCAACGTCGAAATTGCAAAATTGTTGAAAAGAGATCTTGGTTCCAGATTCGACGCTACAGCTCAGAAGAGTGTTGACAGAACTGTTTTAGCTCTTATTAATGCAGTATCTGGTACATCTTAAGTACAATATTGTACCCTATCCTGAGAGACTTGGAAAATATATATTTAAGTACACTTAACAATTTGTCTTATAATTTTATCTTTCACATATTTTTGTTAAACAGGCTGATATTTTACTGTACAATACTCTCAAACTTTTGACGATGTCTATCGCTTCGTTCCAGAACTGGGTTCTTCGAAAACAAAATGTGTGTGCCAAAAATGTGTATACAAGACTTGATGGTGACGGTGGTGGTGGTGATTATTGTTTTCAATTTGGATGAACAAATGGGCAAACATCCTCTATTAACACTGATCAAACGAAAGAAAGGAAGAGGTCCAACGCTTCGAAAAATGAAGGTATCCGAAAAAAGAACGGACGGGTGACGAAATGTGTGAAAATGAAAGATACTCTTAAACAAAATGTCGTCGATGTCGACAAAGAACAAGAGTTGGCCAAGAAAGGTCAGATAGAAAAGATAAAATCAGACATTTCTGAAGGGATTGTCATCAAAAGCAACGAATTTTGCGCATCTCGCTTTTGAATCAATTGTTTCAACAAAAGATGTAAGATTAAGAGCAGGAAAGTAACGATGAAGCGGACAAGGATATAGATGAAGTGGTATTTCTCAAGAATGCTAGAGAGTGATTTATCTTACATATTATACACCCATCCCCGACTGTCAACAACACAGACCAAAGTGGTTCTGAATGCTATGTGCGATGTAAATGGACTCGTTTTGTTTTGGAAAAACACCCACACAGTAACACAAACAGTTGAGGCACTGACACATTCTTACACTATAAAGCTCACAGTTAAATACGGATGGCTTTTTGTTGCCCAAATTATTCATTGTAACAGTAACCGACAGAAATTTTTGGTTCAGTGCTGTACAAAATGATGTTCCAAGCCGATAATATCATTGTCACTGCCGAAAATTCAGGAAAACTATTAGAGAGAAATAATTGAAACAATGGTTTAAAGAAACCTTCTTCCCACTCTCAGTCCGGCTCCATGGCTAAATGGTTAGCGAGCTGGCCTTTGGTCACAGGGGTCCCAGGTTCGATTCACGGCAGGGTCGGGAATTTTATCCATCATTGGTTAATTTCGCTGGCACGGGGGCTGGGTGTATGTGTCGTCTTCATCACCGTTTCGTCCTCACCACGACGCGCAGATCGCCTACGGGAGTCAAATCAAAAGACCTGCATCTGGCGGGCCGAACTTGTCCTCGGACACTCCCGGCACTAAAAGCCATACGCCATTTCATTTCCCATTCTCAGAAGAAAACTGCGCTCTGCTTTCTGATTCATGGACCACGTACAGTGACACAACTTGTATTGAAGGTATTCCTCCAGGCAAGACTATACAACTAGTCCAGATTCCTCCGGGTAATACGAGAAAAATCCAACCACTTGACAAGTTATTCCGACAGCAGAAAACTGTACACCGAGTGAGTGGCTATACACTTTGTGTCACGTAGCTGCCAGCTTGCATTCGGGAGGTATACAGGGTTCGAACGCCACTGTCAGCAGCACTGAAGATGGTTTTCCGTAGTTTTCCATTTTCACACCAGACAAATGCTGGGGGCTGTACCTTAATTAAGGCTACGGCCGCTTCCTTCCCAATCCTATTCCTCTACTATACCATCGTTGCCATACGTCCTGTGTGTGCCGACGCGACGTAGCCTAAAGCAAATTGTAAAAATGAAATGGAAAACTCTCTACCGCCACTTACCAGAAGAAAAGGTGTCTCGAGAGGATTTTCATCCCAAAGTTTTCCATGGGGATACCATATTAAAATTGTTTTCCTTCATTCAGTTTCAGTTTTCATTGATTTACTAGCCATCTGAATCTGAATCTGATTATTGTTTTAAGAGGAAGTACAACTAGGCAACCATCCTCTATATAACACTAATCAGAGGGGAAAATGGAAGGGATCCGACACTTCGAAAAATGAAGGTATCGGCCAAAGAAAGATAAGGGCCACGAAGGGCGTGAAAATGAAAGACCCCCTAGCCCTCGCAAACCTAATAGCGTCGGGGTCGGAAAAGAACAAGAGTTGACCAAGGGAGGTCGTATAGGATAGATGAAAGTGAGGAGACTGGCACAAGTAAGTGGAAGCAATGCCGGGACTCAGCTGAGGGCCCCGTGGTCGCCAACCCACGCTCCAAAGTTCAGAGCCCCTGGGGCGCAATGTGAAGAACAGTGTGAGAAAGAAGTACTTACTTGTACACTCAACTGCACAAAAAATTGGCTGGCAAAGAAATACACTGACTGACAGAGCAAATGCAACACCAAGAAGGAGTGGTCAGAACTTTATGCCAATTGCAGGGTAGACTGACGTCACTGAGGTATGCTCATGATGTGAAATGCGCCGCTGTGCTGCGCACGTAGCGAAAGATAAATGGGACACGGCGTTGGCGAATGGCCCACTTCGTACCGTGATTTCTCAGCCGACAGTCATTGTAGAACGTGTTGTCGTGTGCCACAGGACACGTGTATAGCTAAGAATGCCAGGCCGCCGTCAACGGAGGCATTTCCAGCAGACAGACGACTTTACGAGGGGTATGGTGATCGGGCTGAGAAGGGCAGGTTGGTCGCTTCGTCAAATCGCAGCCGATACCCAGAGGGATGTGTCCACGGTGCAGCGCCTGTGGCGAAGATGGTTGGCGCAGGGACATGTGGCACGTGCGAGGGGTCCAGGCGCAGCCCGAGTGACGTCAGCACGCGAGGATCGGCGCATCCGCCGCCAAGCGGTGGCAGCCCCGCACGCCACGTCAATCGCCATTCTTCAGCATGTGCAAGACACCCTGGCTGTTCCAATATCGACCAGAACAATTTCCCGTCGATTGGTTGAAGGAGGCGTGCACTCCCGGCGTCCGCTCAGAAGACTACCATTGACTCCACAGCATAGACGTGCACGCCTGGCATGGTGCCGGGCTAGAGCGACTTGGATGAGGGAATGGCGGAACGTCGTGTTCTCCGATGAGTCACGCTTCTGTTCTGTCAGTGATAGTCACCGCAGACGAGTGTGGCGTCGGCGTGGAGAAAGGTCAAATCCGGCAGTAACTGTGGAGCGCCCTACCGCTAGACAACGCGGCATCATGGTTTGGGGCGCTATTGCGTATGATTCCACGTCACCTCTAGTGCGTATTCAAGGCACGTTAAATGCCCACCGCTACGTGCAGCATGTGCTGCGGCCGGTGGCACTCCCGTACCTTCAGGGGCTGCCCAATGCTCTGTTTCAGCAGGATAATGCCCGCCCACACACTGCTCGCATCTCCCAACAGGCTCTACGAGGTGTACAGATGCTTCCGTGGCCAGCGTACTCTCCGGATCTCTCACCAATCGAACACGTGTGGGATCTCATTGGACGCCGTTTGCAAACTCTGCCCCAGCCTCGCACGGACGACCAACTGTGGCAAATGGTTGACAGAGAATGGAGAACCATCCCTCAGGACACCATCCGCACTCTTATTGACTCTGTACCTTGACGTGTTTCTGCGTGCATCGCCGCTCGCGGTGGTCCTACATCCTACTGAGTCGATGCCGTGCGCATTGTGTAACCTGCATATCGGTTTGAAATAAACATCAATTATTCGTCCGTGCCGTCTCTGTTTTTTCCCCAACTTTCATCTCTTTCGAACCACTCCTTCTTGGTGTTGCATTTGCTCTGTCAGTCAGTGTATTTAATGTGATACATTCTCGAAATGCGAGGATATTCGTAAACTGTGGATAGCCGGAGGCCGAAGAGAGGATCCTTGGAATCCTACCACTTGCACAATATTTTCATTATACAGGGTCTTTCATAAAGAATGAGCCGAGTTCGAAGGCTTATTGCGCCGTACTCAAGCCACGCAGCGGAACGAGTCGCATATCGTTACAAAGGGCGTGGCCTCACATTTCTATTAATAATCAGTAGAAAGCTCCGCGCTTTCCTCCCCTCCCCGCCCCACCCCCCGATTCCTCAACAGTGGATTGGTCGACACACTGCTACGGATCGTGCTCTACTCGCATTGCCTCTCAGATCCCCAGACCTCACCCCTTGCGACTTCTTCCTGTGGGGATACGTCAAGGACAAAGTTTATGTTCCGCCAATACCCACTACACTGGATGACCTTCAAGAGCGGATAACACGTGTGATCAACTCAGTGGATCGTGATATGCTGCAACGCGTTTGGGAGGAATTGTCTTATCGCCTTGATGTGGTCCGTGCTGCTGGTGGTGGTCATGTTGAACACTTGTAGGACTAAACTTTAACATCAGTCAAACACGCGTGTCTTCGGTTTAATCTTGTACTACTGACTGTTGGGAAAATATAGCTTGATGAAATCGGTTCATTCTATATGAAAGACCCTATATTTCAAAAAAGAGGATTTTGAAAGAAAGCCATATTCTGCGACGGCCATTTTTTTTTTTTTTTTTTTTTTTTGGTGTGGTTGAGTGTGCATAGTGCTAATAAGAGCTTCGCTTTCAGCACCCAGTCGATACCAGTCACTTGTGTTTCTTGTTTATGAACCCGGAACCTCTTCGACCAAAGGCCAGCATGCTAATCATTCAGCCATGGAGACGAACAGAAAGAAACATCGTATCAGGTATCAACAACATTCTAAAGACTATCACAAATTAAAGTTATTTCACCTTAGACAACAAGCACTATGTCCACTTCTGTAGTGTAACCGTTAGCGTTATTAACCATCGTCCTTCGAAGCCTGGATTCGATTTCCTTTACTGCCAGAAATGAAAGACTAACAGGACTGTTGCGTGGTTAAAAAGGTACATACAGCTCACCTTCATTGGCTGGGGAGGGAGGCGGTGGTCTGAAAAAAAAAACCTTGCAACACCTCAAGTCAATAATACGAAATTTACTTCTATCGCACTCAAGATAATTAGGATCCGGTGACTGGGATAATGATTATTTGGGAAGTACAGTGAGATTATTAACCCATTTCACCAGATCTACTGATAGCAATATGTCGATGATGTAAAGTCGCTCGAAAAAAGAATGAGCGCATGGCATCGTTTAAGTTCCTAGCAGGTACACTTCTCTCAGAAACAACTAAAGCTATACGGGACCGCTCATATAAACTAAGACCGCCGAAGCGGCGTTTACACTCTATCAGGGGGGTGACACTTCATAGGGAGCGTCCGAAGCAATTCTGAGATGGGCCAATCGATCTCCGCCAACTAATGAAAACTAAAATTATCTTTTAGAGGGTTAATTTAGAAGGCAGAGGTTGGCATTACACATTCAGTTGCGTGGTACAGCGGTGTGGTACAGCAAATTCAAAACACAACACCGTTATCGTTGCGCGCTAAGGGACCTTGGTCGTACGGTATGTAATAGTGCTTGTTAGACGAAAATTTGTTGAGATTCTTTCCCATTGAACGAGATTTTTGATCCAGTTTTTTGAGAGTATGGTGTGAAATTATAATTATGCGCGTTCTTAGTGTGAAGAAATAGTATTATGATCATGAACGTACTTCACATTGAACTACCTAGCTGTTGCGAGTAAACGTCTGTGTGATTGTGCTTCCTACCTGCTGTTTGGAATAAATAAATTCAAAATATAAACTGTGTGCATTATGCTGTGTTTTACTTTCATCCTTTCCTTCTCGTGTTTTCCATTCCCATACATAAAAGTCGTGGGAAGGGTTCAACGAACGAACGAAAGAATGAGGTTATGTCAGATCGTGATTTAGGCAAGTATGGGCGTTTTGGAGTTTTTTATGAATTGCATTAACATTTTCAGTAATCAATGTTGCATTTATCACTTAATAGATGTATATTTACATTAAAATGCAAACGATGAAACAACGATACAAGCTAGCGTTATAACAGTATTGCCAACTTACAAATACGGTAATTGCAATTTACTTTTCAAGTAAAAAACACGAGAGAAGCTTTAGATATAACTTTCCTACCGAAATACAATCATTATCTCTATCACAATTAAAATGTTAACAAAGTAACAACTATCATCATCGTGTTTACTACGAGGTACTACCGTGGGATTTATTTCCTTATGTTGGCAGAGAGAAAGTGGCCACTGTAGCTTCCATGACCTGTTTTCTCAGCCAACTTTATTATACAGGAGTGACGGATCTATTTCTCTTATATGATCCTTGCACTCTATGAATGGGGTTTTACAGTATAAAAGATACGCGCAGAATTCTTAACCTTGCAAGCATTCTGCACGTGTTCGACCTGGCAAGCATCAGTCGCCAGTCTGAATCTCCGCTGTTAACAGGGTGAGACAGTTATCATTGCAACACCGTATTTTCTTATGTGGAACTTCTGGTTTCATCTGAATGGTCGTATGAACAGTCATACCTCTCGCTATTGGTGTGCAGAAAATCCTAATGGTGTTTATGAAGTCCCTCATTATAACAGGACGATTGGTGTTTCGTGTGCTGTTAGTGCAAGACGAATAATTGGGCCTATTTTTTTAGAGACGACAATGAATGCAGAGCGGTGCCAAGATGACTTTTGACGCCGTTCTTCTATCAGTTAACGGAAGAAGATAAATCGCGTGGGTGGTTTTTAATAAGATTTAGCCCCTGCTCATACAGCAGAAGATTCACTTCTTACAATCTCGGAAGTGTTTGCAGACAGAGTGATCAGTGTTGATCTAACTTCCCCTCTTTCTAGAGATCTATTGTATCGAACAAATCCTCACATATTGGAGGAACTGAAATAAAACAGTACGAATGAAATGAGAAACATTCCAGTGGTAGAACTCATTCACGTCAGCCAGATGGTGGTGATTATTGTTTTAAGAGGAAGTACAACTAGGCATCCATCCTCTATATAACACTAATCAGAGAGAAAAATTGGAAGAAGCCCGACACTTCGAAAAATGAAGACATCGGCCAAAGAAAGACAATGACCATGAAGGGCGTGAAAATTAAAGCCTCCCTAGGCTTCGAGTGCTCTAATACCGTCGGGGAAAAGACCAAGAGTTGACCAAGGGAGATCGGATAGGATAGATGAAAGTAAAGAGCCTGGCACAAGTAAATGGAAGCAATGTCAGGAATCAGCTCCGGGCCCCGTGGTCGCTAAGCCACGCTCTCAAGTTAAGAGCCCCTTTTAGTCCCCTCTTACGACAAACAAGAGAGACCGTGGGTGTTATTCTACCGCTCCCACCCATAGGGATTTATTGGTTGTGGGTATCCACAAGGTTTGTATCTACATGTCAGGTGAATTATATTACGCTGATAATTTAAATTTTGAAAAAATATGAAATGCGAGGAGCATACATTACCATGCGTTCATTCCTTTTAGAGCGACTATACGCAATACTGCGCACAATTACCAATATCAATAATCTACACAACACGAATATTCCTTCAACGCTAACGTTGATAACAATCAAAACGAATTACGCCGACTTCATTAGGAACGTTAAACGTCAAATTATCCCTCTGGATCACTTTAAACAATCAACAGTGAGGGACTGTCGTGGCATCATCACTCGATGCAAGTCTCACTTGGTGAACTGAAAGACACATGAGATAGTAAATTCGATATAGTTTTATTTACAGTAGTCGATGGTAGTGGTATCGTAATGGGCAATTATCACATTAATTAATACTTAAATAAATACCTATTAACTGGTTTTATCTCTGCAGTGGTGGTGGTGATTATTGTTTTAAGACGAAGTACAACTAGGCAACCATCCTCTATATAACACTAATCAGAGGGGGAAAAATGGAAGGGATACAACATTTCGAAAAATGAAGGTATCAGCCAAAGAAAGACAAGAGCCACGAAAGGCGTGAAAATGAAGGACTCCCTAGGCATCGATACCTAATATTGTCGGAGTCGGAAAAAAACAAGAATTGACCCAGGGAGGTCGGATAGGATAGATGAAAGTGAGGAGCCTGGCACAAGTGGAAGCAATGGCAGAACTCGCCTAAGGGTCCCGTGGTCCTCAACCTACGCTCCCAAGTTAAGAGCGACTGGTGTCCCTTTTAGTCGTCTCTTGCGACAGGCAGGGGATACCGTGGGTGTTATTCTACCGCCCTTACCCACAGGGGGATGAAGTTAAGAGACAATTCTACGCTAATTTATTTTCACATCTGTGTACCTCGTCATTTGCTTTGGTGGTGGTGGTGATGGTGGTGATTATTGTTTTAAGAGGAGGAACAACAAGGCAAAGTCCGGCTCCATGGTTAAATGGTTAGCGTGCTGGCCTTTGATCACAGCGGTCCCGAGGTTCGATTCCCGGCAGGGTCGGAAATTTAAACCATAATTGGTTAATTTCGCTGGTACGGGGGCTGGGTGTGTGTGTGTGTCGTCTTCATCATCATTTCATCCTCATCACGACGCGCAGGTCGCTCACGAGCGTCAAATCAAAAGACCTGCATCCGGCGAGCTGAACTTGTCCTCGGTGTCGACAATGGCAGAAATCCAGAAATAGAAGAATATATTCCTATAATAAGGAAGTGGCGGCTTATAGTCATTATTAGTTGTTAAATGTTTGGTAGAAATGGGACCATTTAAAAGTACGTGATTTGGAAACCCTAGAAAAAGTGAAGGCTTTATTTTTCAAGAGAACAGTTGGTGTTTCACAATTCACTCGATCGAGACTTGTATACGTCCTAACAAAGGAAGATTATCTAGTTCAACAAAATCAGAAATACTATGCTACTACCATCAACGATTGCCCTCCAAAATGCATTAAGAAAGCGAGAACAAAAACGAATTGACACTTGGTGCGAGTTTTATGCCACTGAAGCCATGACGGATAAGGCGTGGACGCAGTGTATCTACGAGTTAAGACATGTGGTGACCCGGTATGCTTGTCATGGTTTCCATCATGAAGTCTGCACTAATAAGATCCTTGTTGCAAAAATAGAACAAAATCGTTTTGTACCTACAGTATGCTAAATACTGATGCACATTGTGCGCAATTCTTTTAATATTATTATTATTATTATTATTATTATTATTATTATTATTATTATTATTATTATTATTATTGTTATTATTATTATTATTATTATTATTATTATTATTATTATTATTATTATTATTATTATTATTATTATTATTATTATTATTATTATTATTATTATTAATGTTCGGTGAGGTGATACTACTACGGGTGGCCAGTGAAAGGGTGCTGTGTAGGAAATGTTACTCGCACCTTTTCTCAGAATACGTGCTGGCAGGATCTACCGGTCAGTTATTGTGAAATAAGACAGCAAATGCATGAGTTTATTAGTTTTGAATGGCGGTGGAAGAGCTGCCTGCCTAGGTTCATGGACGTGAGAACTTGAGGATAGTAATATTTGTTGTCAGAATATGAAATATAAATATTTAAATCAGAACCGGCGTCCCCTTTATCACTCTCTGCGCCCCCCACTTTGAGGACCACTGATATAGAGGATGATTGCCTAGTTGTACTTCCTCTTCATCTTGGCACTCTTAATTTCCCATGACAAAGAGAACGCAGAAAAAAATACTTGCGTTATTGTCCGTGCAACAGCTGGAGGAAATAGAAAATAGAACTAAAATGGATCACAGGTATGTATAGTACGAATTATTGCTATAGGACCTACAGTGCATTATCATTAGGGCATGGTTGTTTTGTACTGTATCACACTATAAGTGTACAGTTGCCAGTTTTGGATTTAAGTAACTTAATTTCACCAAGCAATTTAGTAATAAATGCAGCAAGGTCATAAGCTTTCATTAAGTTAATAATTATAAGTCATCCACTACGGCCTTGAAGTAGGTGTGCTAGCACAGGTGTTGAAGGTGTACCTGGAACCATGTCGGTTCGATTCCTCGTCAGGTAGTCAGAATTAAGAAATGATACCACCACAGCCTTCTTTTTCTACTATTTGTTTTACGAGTTCGATGCTCATTTGCATTTTTGTGGAATTCTTATATAATGAAATAGTAATAGGTACCGAAAACCTAATATTTGGTTGCTGGTTCTTGGGTTATTAACAACAAAATCGCCCATAGTGGCGCTTTACTTGTTGGTATAACTACATGTTCCGTACTCCTGAGCATCAACAAGTTAACTGCCACAGCCGTTTTATGTGTATCTTCGGTCCACAATTTGAGGAAAACGATGAAAATATTGCACTGAATGAGGTTGTTGTTTTTTTTTTTTTTTTACTGAATAAGCGCATTACCTGCACTGCATTACGTAACTGTACCAATTATTGATTTATTTTATCTGTCCGACTCCATGGCTTGAGGCCTTCGGTTCTGAGTGACCCGGGTTCGATTGCGGCCAGATTGGGGATTTTAATCGCGTCTGATTAATGATTCTTCTGACTCGGGGACGGAGTGTTTGTGTTTATCCCAAAACAGGTGGTGGTTTTGATTGGTTTAAGAGGAAGTACAACTAAGCAACCATCCTCTATATAAGGGATCCGACACTTCGAAAAATGAAGGTATCGGCTAAAGGAAGACAAGGGCCACGAAGGGCGTGAAAATGAAAGACTCCCTAGCCCTCGCAAACCTAATAGCGTCGGGGTCGGAAAAGAACAAGAGTTGACCAAGGGAGGTCGGATAGGATAGATGAAAGTGAGGAGCCTGGCACAAGTAAGTGGAAGCAATGCCAGGACTCAGCTGAGGGCCCCGTGGTCGCCAACCCACGCTCCAAAGATCAGAGCCCCTCGGGCCCCCTTTAGTCGCCTCTTACGACAGGCAGGGGATACCGTGGGTGTTATTCTACCGCCCCCACCCACGGGGGGATATCCCAAAACATTCATATTCAGACAACATACTACAAATGAAATGTCGTATGGCTTTTAGTGCCGGGATATCCCATGACGGGTTCGGCTCGCCAGGTGCAGGTCTTTCTATTTGACTCCCGTAGGCGACCTGCGCGTCGTGATGAGGATGAAATGACGATTAAGACAACACAATACACCCAGCCCCCGTGCCATTGGAATTAACCAATTAAGGTTAAAATCCCCGACCCGGCCGGGAATCGAACCCGGGACCCTCTGAACCGAAGGCCAGTACGCTGACCGTTCAGCCAACGAGTCGGACAAAACCAAGCGCCACAGAAACACGCAATAGTGATTATATCCCTCGAAATAGCTGGCGTCAGGAAGGGCATCCGGTCGTAAAACAGGGCCAGATCCTCATCTTCACCACAGCAGAAGTGTGGGAAAAACCGGTGGAAGAAGAATAAGACTGCTTTATTTTAACATCTCTTCTAAGATGGCTTTAAGTTAAATATGAAAACTTTGAACGCGTTTTGCTCAAAAGTAAGATTTGACGCATAGCCGCATATAGCATAACACCGTGGAATTTGATCTGGCCTGTGCCACGACACAGATGTAAACCTACAACATCCATCGAGAAACAGCAACAGATAGTGACATGACATTATTATCAAAATGAACGTATTCTTCGCATTATTCTATTATTAGCAGCAAAGAATTCCACTCCAACTGATGGCAACTTCTATAGAAGATATCTCATTTGCATTGTTACGTTCACCTTCAGCAAAGACGGTAAACAACGAAGAAATGAAACTTATTATCAGATAAATTGTATTCTTATGAATGAATCTCAGCTGGTAGTCCCGACTTCCGACCAGCGGTTATCGCTCTTACAATACGTGACGTAATTGAAGACTGCTCCGTACTACTCCGTATGTTCATATTTCCCAAGTACCTGCATATTGCAACGTTAAGCTCAAATTTGAATTCATATTAATAGTTTGTATCCTGAATATTACTAGTCTGTTTTAAGGTTTTGTTGCTACCTAGAGGCGAATCACGAATGTCCTAATCTCATAACAGCTTTGGAATACAAACATTATGAGACAATCAGATAAAAGATAACATTAACGTCGAAAGCCCTTCTACACAGTCACAGATGAACTGTTGAAACATGGTGGCAGCTTGCGCAGCATATAATTGCTATGAGAGAAGTAGGAAAGGAGACCAGGTTTCATTCCACAGGTAAAAAAGAGAACACATTCATATTTTTGCTGACGTTTAAAAGGGTTTAAGAGGGGGAAAAAATCTTAAATAAACGTTTGTACTGGAGATATTTACTGATGTGTGGAAAGGTAAAAGATGACGCAAATATGGCACACTCCATAATGGCTAGTTTGTATTTATTCTGCATGTTACGGCAATTACGATAAGATTAGCACTGTAGATATTTCTTAAATTTCCATGCAAAATAGAGGTGTGTGAGGTAAAATCTAGACCATTAATGAATGAATAGCGAAAACCATATGGTAATATACAATAAATGATTCTCTTTCACTTGTTCTAGCTTCCCAAAGGATGAAGCTTTACGAGAAAAGTGGATTAAAGCAATAAGAAGGAAAAATTATAATCCAAGTAAATACGCAAAATTATGCTCCAAACACTTCACTAAAGACTGTTTTGAAATATGCCCCTGGGGACGGCTGAAGAGATTAAAAGAGGGGGCAGTCCCAACCATATTTGATTTCGAATCTCATCCTAAGAATATGAAATCAAAGAAATCTTTGAAAGAAAGCGCTGCATCAACAGAAGACAAAATCGAACCAGAACCAAGGTAAACAATTCAAGAATTTGCAGTTTTAACTCTTAAAATACAATTAAAATTAATAATTAATCTTAGATGTCTTAGTGGTTTAGAAATGAAGTAGTTTTACATTTTATTGCATCTTTCTTATAGTTCACAAGATTCTTCAACAATGAATTTCATGCACATTAGTAAGTCCAGAAAGGAGACAGTTTTACCGAATAACAGAAACATATATGAAAATTAATCAGATTACATGGGATTTTGAGGGGCTTAATTTAGTGTTTCTTGACACTTGATGCTTGCCTCGAATAAGCCAAAACCGATCATTTCGATCGAAAGTACAAAGTGGAGTTTGAAACCTGTAAACTCAAGATTTAGGTCCATAAACTGAAGCATATTAACATAAACGAAGATATTCTTCCTTACTTGGTTTATAACCATTCAACTACCTTCAGAAACTTATAGTTTGTGAATGTACTGTGTTACACCCACAGGGCTCTAGTATGTTGATATGCCAAGCTCTTCACTTTTCAACTTACCTCCTACAATATGTTATGTTCTTCGACCTCTACGACAAGAAATTTACAAATCCTAGAGTGTGTTTGGGACCGATGACCTAGATGTTAGGCCTTTCCAAACAACAAGCATCATCATCAAAGTCAGTTATATTCACGACCTGTGCGCCCTTCCCTTTCAAACATCGATGTCTTAATTCTTCCGAGGATAGGGCATTTCCCATTTCTTCCTATGGCTAATGTTAAGAAGGACTGACAATCCCGTAGTTCTTGCCTTGAAATAGCAATCACTATCACTTACAATATCTCCGCTACCTATTTTATATTTGACCTCTTTTGGGTTTAAAAACTAGTTTGTGCCTCTGAAAACTAGTCACCTCCTCCTGGAGGATGAGCGGTAGAATACAACCACGGTATCTCCTGCCTGTTACAAGAGGCAGCTAAAAGAAGGAACAGGGTTCTGAACTTGGCAGCGTGGGTTGGCGACCTCAGTTGCTTTTTCTTACCTATGCCAGTCTCCTCGCTTTCTTATTTCATGTCTGACCTCCCTTTGTCTACTCTTGTTCTCTTCCGACCTCAACATTAGGCCTATCAGGTTTGTGAAGCCAAGGGAGTCTTTCATTTTGACACTAAGTTCACAACGTTAGGGGCAACCACGGGGCTCTAGTTTCCGCTAGTGCCAGATTCTTGCTTTACATTTTTGCTGTCCATAGATTTGCGAAGTTTAGGGAGTGCATTTCATGTTCACGCCTTTCCTTCTTTAGTCAAAATTCTCATTTTTCCAGGGGAATGAACTCCTCTCCTTCCTTCATCGATTAATATTTTAGTAAGTAAGCAAGTTGTTTTTACCCCGTAAACGGCAATCACCGCCTCAGCCTGATACACTCATAAAGACAATATAGAGCCCGGGTGGGTCTTGCATTACTTCCGCTTGTGTCAGGCACCTTACTTTCATCTTTATTATTAGACCTCCCTTGACCAACTCCTCGTGGTATTATTTTTGTGAGGCGAGAGAGTATTTCATCGTAAGAAGCGACTGAAAGGAATCCCAGGGACTCTAAACTTGGGAGCGTGGGTTGGTGACCACGGGGCCCTTAGCTGAATCCTGGCAATGCTTACACTTACTTGTGCCAGGCTCACTTTCATTTATCCTATCCGACCTCCCTAGGTCAACTCTTGTTCTTTTCCGACCCCGACGGTATTAGAGCAATCAAGGCCTTGGGAGTCCATTTTCACGCCCTTCATGGCCCTTGCCTTTTTTGGCTGATACCTTCATTTTTCGAAGTTTCGAACTTCTTCCATTTTTCCTCTCTGTTGAGTGTTATATAGAGGATGGCTGCCTAGTTGTACTCCGCCTTAACACAATAACCACAACCACTTCCATTTATTTGTGTCAGGTTCCTCACTTTCTTCTTTCCTATCTGACCCCGTTGGTCGACTCTTGTTCTTTCCCGACCCCGTCGGTGGATGCAGAGTACGTCTCAGCCCACAAGTGGCCACGGCTGGTCGGTGATCCGACAGCTCTGCACTCCGACCGGCCAACATTCGGAAGACGAGAGGGGCGGGTCCCCACCGTCAGCTGTCCTGAAAATGGTTTTCCGTGGTTTTCCATTATCCTGCACTAAGGCGAATGACAGGACAGCTCCTAGTGTAGGCCACGGCCGCCAACCCTCTCACCTTCTCCGCACATCTCCTTCTCCGTACAAATCTCCTGGTCTGAGAGACGGCGTCACCGTCTAAGAGGCCCGCCCTACCCCTTGAGGGAAGGAATTAAAGCATTTCAGTAGCAGCAGTTTCCCGAGCCCAACGGGATTAGAACATTCGGGGCCTAGGAAGTCTCATTTTCACACTCTTCAAGGTCCTTCCCTTTCTTCTGCCAGATACCTTCATTTTTTGAAGAACCGGAACTCTTCTTTCTCCACCCTCTGATTAGTGGATGAATAAATTGTTAAGCCCTACAAGCGTAACTTCCTACAAGACAGAGCGAGATTCTGACAAAGGAAATTGAGCCTCTTGATAATTCTGCTCATAGAAGTTAAATAATAATGTTATTTGCTTTACGTCCTACTAACTACTTTTATGGTTTACGGAGACGCCGAAGTGCCGCAATTTAGTCTCACAAGAGTTCTTTAATGTGCCAGTAAATCTACCAACCCCAGGTAAGTTGGCCGTGCAGTTAGGGTCACGCAGCTGTGAGCTTGCATCCGGGAGATTGTAGGTTCGAACCCTACTGTCGGCAGCCCTGAAGATGGTTTTCCGTGGTTTCCCATTTTCACACCAGGCAAATGCTGGGGCTGTACGTTAATTAAGGCCACAGCCGCTTCTTTCCACCCCTACGCCTTTCCCATCCCATCGCCGCCATAAGACCTATCTGTGTCGGTGCGACGTAAAGCAAATAGAAAAAAAAGAAATCTACCAACACGAGGCAGACGTATTTGAGCACCTTCAAATACCACCGGACTGAGCCAGGATTGAACCTGCCAAGTTGGGGTGAGAAGGTCAGTGCCTCAACCGTCTTGCAAAGGAACTGATAAAAGGACCAAACAAGAATCATACTAAAGAACTGTTGAAACTCAGCAGGGAAATTTTAGATGGATAGTAGGACTGTTGACAGGATACTGCCATCTGAAAAAATACCTACGGTTTATAGAATTGGAGTAATAAGAGACAACATATGTAGGAAATGCAATGAAGCAGAGGAATCAGCTGAACACATACTTTTCAAATCTGAGGAGCTGGGTAGAATCAGACTCTCCACTCTAGGACTACCAGGTGAAGATGGGGAAAAATCCAAGAAGACCCAATAAGAACAACCTGCAGGTTTGTGAAGGGAGCAGGTATATCTAGGTGGGAATGAAGCGAAAACATGGTAGCAAAAGATCTTAGATGTCGACGCTAATTAGGAACTAATATTTAGAGATCCCATGAAGAAAAGAAGAAAAAGAAGAATATGTACATACATTTATATATAGTTTCAGGATAAATGTGTGTAGTCACAAGTCCATACAATACTACAACTCTTGGTCTAATTTCTTGACCCAATCAACTGCTTCATCTGATGTGCGGTGAATGTCCATTAGCTTCCTTCTGAAAGCTCGAATTGGGCAGTCTGCAACAATGTGGTGGATTGACTGAGAAGAGGCACCATGAATTTGCAGAGCTAGTCAAACCCCATTTGCACAATAGATAACCACATCTGCCTTGTCTAATTCTTATCTGATTGATGATTCTCCACTGTCATCTTTGAAGATCAAATCCTTGTACACATTTAGAAGGGTTATCAACTAGATGTTTGTTGACTACTGAAGACTGATCCCACTGGGCTTTCCAGAAAAGAGATCCTTTCAAGATCGGTTGCTGTACACCAGGGTGGTTTCCTTGATTTCAGTCGTTGATGTTCAGTGTTTGTTAATATTGTATCTTGATGGATGGGTAGTTGGGGGTTCTCCTGAATGTTTTTCCGTACATTTAGGAGAGCTTGTGATCGTTGTAGGGCTGGAGGTGGAATGTTGCTGAGAACTGGAAGCCATAGCGTGCTCGTGCTCTGAATGCATCCCGTGATTATGCGCATGGCCTGATTCTTAGTGTGAACACTACTGATCCAGGAGGGTCAGCAGTATTCAGCAACAGAATATGATAAGGCTAATGTTGTTGATCGTAGCTTATTGGCTCCTCATGATGTACCAACAAGTTTCTGAAGAATACTATTTCTAGTTTTAACTTTAGCAGCTACATTTGAAAGATGATGCTTGAACGTCAAAGTTCTATCAAGTGTTATTCCAAAGTATTTTGGTGTACTGCAGAATGGCAACACTTGGCCTCGGAATCTGATTGTTGGTTTGAAAGAGTGTCTCTCAACAGCAACCAAATTGAAACACTACAAAACAGTCACCCAGCCATAAACTACATACGCATGTGAAACATTATTCAAAACAACAAACACAGTTGAAATAGATAGAGTACTCAAGTTAGAAAGGAGAATAGTGAGAACCTGTTTAAATAAAAATTATAAAGTAAATGGAGTCTGGAGACTAGCTTCCAATGAAACAGTTTATAAAGAAATAGAACCTGTGACTATCACGATGAAAAAGAAATGAATATCATTCTTAGGGCATCTACACCAGAAAATAGAATCAGTAGGAAAATTATGGATGAGTAAGAATAATATTATATGGATCATAGAACTTAAAGAAGACATGAGAGAGTTGCATATTACAATAGAAGATTTAAGATACAAAACAAATACACTCAACATATTGAAAGACAAACACACTAGACTACAGACGAAAATCAACAAACAGAGAATAGGAAGAGTGATTCCAGAAGCAGAAAGGAAATTATGTTCAGAAAGAATGAAACAGTACTGGGCTGACAAAAAGAAGGAAAACCTCCATAAACCTGACTAAGTAGCCCAATGTTGGCTAAAAAAATTAAATAAATGTCAGTATGGGGTTCATATATGGAGTTCATCAACGTTCAGTACTGTCACCTTTCTTATTTATGTATTTATATATGGCTACAGCAATAGCTGACATCCAGATGCCATACCCATGGACCATCTCATATGCTGATGATGTATTCCTTGCAGATCAGTCCCGAAGGAATCTGGAAAATCTCCTGCAAATTTGGAAAGATCGTTTAAGGGAATATCGCTTGCACCTTAACATCACTAAAACCGAGTATGTGCAATGTGGCTTACAGACTGCTGATAGTATTTGCATCGACGGGCAAGACCTAGTTAAAGCCAACAAATTTAAATACCTTGGATCACTCATCACCTCAGACGGAAAGACATTACTAGACACCCAAGCACGAGTAAATGCTACATGGCTGAAGTGGCGTCAGGTCACTGGTGTGCTATGCAACAAGAAAATTCTCACCCACCTGAAAGGAAAAGTCTACAAATCCATGGTCTAACCAGTTGCACTGTATGGGTCGGAATGTTGGTCTACAAATAAGAAGCATGAGCAGGTTCTACATGGTACGAAGATGAAAATGTTACATTGGCCACTGGATCTTACAAGACTGGACCATATCAGAAATGAAGATGTCCGAAGGCGGTTGGAAGTGGCACCTATCCCAGAGAAGATGCGAGAAACACGACCTAGATGATATGGCCATGTTGTCCGAAGTCCTGCAGACTCAATGATATATAAAGCCCTCCAATTTGATCCTGGAAGTTCCTGATCCTGAGGTCGTCCGAAGAAGTGATGGTTCAACTGCATCAAGGAAGACATGCACCTTCTAGGCATCACTGAAGCTGACGCCCTTGATCGCAGGAAGTGGAGGATGGCATGTTTAAAAGCGGACCCTGCACCAATGCAGGACTAAACGGAAGGAGAGAAGAAGATATATCAATATTTAACGTCAGAGGAGAAGGGACTACAGTTTAGGCTCTAAGAATTTTATTCACGCTGGGAGAAGGTGTTTTTTTTGTTTTTTTTTTGTTTTTTCCTGCAGTCTACTTTTTTAGTGTTAATCTCAGTGAAGAAATAATTCTAACAAAAAGAGCAGGAATAGTAAATTGATCTTCCATACCTTGTACATTTTTGTCAAAGCAGGAAGGTTACCAACCGGTTCCAATACTTGAAGGTATCGTCTGTCCCAAAGCAGGCCATGATCGGAAGTCTGCACGATTCATGATCTAGGAGAATTATCTCACTGAGTGGAACAACCTCTGAATATTGGTGGGGAGGGGTTGACAAACTGGTCCATCATCGTATTAGAACTATTCGGTCTGTGCCATGGTGGCACTGGTAGTAACAAGGAATTCACACACTGAACAGAATACAGTGGAGAAGTCCTCACCATTGTCTGTGATCAGGCCATTCCAGCACAGGAACTAGGCATTGGTACATTGCAAATGTACTGATAGCAAAATATGAGAATCTGTGCCACTATCTATTTGATCCAGTATTTCATATGATGGCATTGCATTTTTTATTTTTGGAAGAGGAGCGTCGATGATGCTCCCGAGAAATCTAATTGCACCAAACTTGTGCAACAGTACTTGTCTAAGAGTAAGAAAGTTACACAGGAATATCATACAGGTTGACTTTTAACAGGTAGGTACTGGAAGGAGGTGAAACTCTATTTATACCACATATTCCCCTAATTTCTCACAGTTATCCTTTCCATATTAAATGAATTAGTGTTTCCCCATAAATGTCTGCTTTGCTATGTTCTTTAATAACTTGCAAGGCCAAATGCTCAGTTTATTTATTTAGCGTATGGCCCATACAATCAAGTTGATTTCAGATATAAATTATATACATATTTACATAACAAGAAAACAATGAACAAGAAAAGGCTCCCTACAACTGAATGTCAAAATCACTGATCCGCTGTATTGCTTCTGGAGTTGCCATCAGGAAATCCACTTCGCTGCCTGTGTATGCCCACGTTTCACACTCTCTGACAATATGATGTATGGTTTGTCGTGCAGCTCCACAGTCACACGCGGGTGTCGGCAACTTGTTCCATTTAAAGAGCATGTCTCTGCATCTGCCATGGCCTGTTCTTATTCTGTTCAGAGCAGACCATGTTTTACGTGGTAGTTGGAATCCACTTGGAAGTTTGGCATTCGAGAACATGCTGTGCAGGTGCGTCTCCGTTGCTGCTTCCCACCATCTTTTCCACTCTGTAGTTGGGTTGTAGCTTCTAGCAACCATGTCTAAGGCGTTACGTAAAGTTGGATGGCGTGAACGTAATCTGTTTTGGTTGATAGTTCGTAGATCTTCGTGTACAGGTAGATCGGGGTTCCTTAAGATTTTATTGAATTCCTTGATAAGAGCGGTGGATCTGCGTAAATCAGATGGCATTATTCCAGATAGAAGCGGGAGCCAATGAGTTGGTGTAGATCGAATTGTGCCAGTTATTATGCGCATAGTGGAATTTAATTCAGTATCAATGAGTTTTGTGTGATGATTGTTCATCCATACTGGAGCACAGTACTCAGCACTTGAATATACCAAGCCTAAAGCTGAAGACCGTAAAACGCTTGCTGAAGAACCCCAGGTAGTTCCACAAAGCTTATGAATGATGTTGTTACGTGTTTTCAGTTTCTGTGCAGAGCCCAGCAGATGTTGCTTGTAGGATAGTGTTCGATCCAAGATTACTCTAAGATATTTTGGACCGGGCGAGTTGGCCGTGCGCGTAGAGGCGCGCGGCTGTGAGCTTGCATCCGGAAGATAGTAGGTTCGAATCCCACTATCGGCAGCCCTGAAAATGGTTTTCCGTGGTTTCCCATTTTCACACCAGGCAAATGCTGGGGCTGTGCCTTAATTAAGGCCACGGCCGCTTCCTTCCAACTCCTCGGCCTTTCCTATTCCATCGTCGCCATAAGACCTATCTGTGTCGGTGCGACGTAAAGCCCCTAGCAAAAAAAAAAAAAAAAAAAGATATTTTGGGTTCCAGTTGTGGTGAAGTATCCTGCCACAGAAACTTACATTCAATTTAGTATTTGCTGAGTGATTGTTTAAATGGAAACAAGACACCTCCGTTTTATTGGTGTTGGGCTTAAGTCTCCAGTTCCTGAAGTAAGTTTCCAAAATGGACAAATCCCTTGTTAAAATCTTTTCAGTTCTCTCCAGTTCTTTGTGCTGCACAGCTAATGCTATATCATCAGCATAGCAGAATTTCCGTGATATAACTTCAGGAAGATCAGATATATATAAGCTGAACAGGAGTGACGATAGGACTGAACCTTGAGGCAAACCATTTTTAAGCTTGCTCTCCTTGCTCACATTGTTCCCGATGATAACCTGAAGCCTCCTATCAATCAACATATTGTTAATAAGTCTTGCTATCTTCATGCATGGTATGACCCGGAGAAGTTTATAGACCATACCTTCGCTCCACACGGTATCAAATGCAGCAGTGAGATCAACAAAAGCAACAGATGTTTTCAATTTTCTTTGGAACCCCATTTCTATGAATGTTGTAAGTGCCAAAACTTGATCACAACAGCTGCGACCTGGTCCATGGGAATGTGCTGTAAAATGGTGCTACTTATTCTGTTAAATATGAGTCTTTCAAACAGTTTGTAGCAACAGCTAAGGAGGGCTATGGGGCGATAATTTTCTGGCTTGTTGTTGGGTTTGCTAGGTTTTAAAATCGCAATTATCTTAGCTTTTTTGAACTCCAAAGGCATGTGTCCAGTTAGTAAGATGTCTGTGAAAAATGTTGCCAGTCATTTCTTCGCATTTTGTCCCAGATTGATCAAGAACTCGGGATGAATTCCATCGAAGCCAGGAGCTTTAAATGGTTTTACATCTCTCAGTGCTGTATCAGTCTCGGATACTGTGAAGGGATTTGCATATTCTGAAGACTGAGGTGCTGTTGACTTCAAGACTTGAAGTTGTCGTCGAATATATTTGGTGTGTTTCTTGTCACCTGGAACTCGTGACGTTGCAATGTTGTGAGAGGCAATTTGATCTGATGTAACTTCAGCCTGTTCTCTGCATACTGGTGGGCTTCCTCCTAATTTTCTGAGAAGACTCCAAGCTTCTCTGCTAGAGTGAGTAAAATCTATCCTCTCAACTGTTTCTATCCACTTATGCCTTTGAGATGAGTCCAGACTGGACAGAAGCTTGGTTGCTATGTTAGGATCTCCACATCGTTGAAAGTCTTGATATAGTGCTTCACTTTCTTCGTTCCATCCAGGGATATATTCTTTGCGGTAACTTCTTGGAATGAACTTCTTAGCTGTTTCTATAACTGCACCAGCAAAACGCCTATAGTTGTTATATTTAGGAGGAATCCATCAAGTTCTACTGTGAAATTGGTCCAGTCAGCTTTATGAAAATTCCAACGAGAATGTGGTGTTGATCTAATTACAGGGATTGTGATACCATTTTCAATTAGGATGGGCTTATGTTGGCTATGTGGAAATTCACCAATCACTTTTCTCGTGATGTTTTCAGGAAAACCACTTTCATTACAGCTTACAAAACAGAGTTCTGGATTTGTATCTTTGATCCATGCAGCTGATCTAAATGTGCCCTTGTCTTTAGCATCAAAAATTAAATGGAGGTCATTTTCCTCTGCCCATTTCACGAGCATTCTACCATTTTCATCATTTTTGGAGTACTTCTAGAGTCCATGGTGACTGTTAAAATCCTCAACATAAATTGCAGGATGCTTTGCAGTATGTAAGACATGTTCAGGCCAAAGAATGTTAGGTGGTTTATAGACATTTGTTATAGTAATGCCATGCAACTGTGTGACAACTGTATGTATATTTCCATCCGTATTTTGAGAAATAAGCGAGGCTTCATTTATGTTGTTACGGATGTAGGTGGCTATTCCGTACACATCGTGATATGTCACTCCAAGAGCAGTATAACCAGGGATACGACCTCTGCTTCGAAACTGATCTGCATTAGAAACATGCGTTTCCTGAATGGCGACAATATCAATATTGTTGTCCAATAAAAGTTTAGGTGTACAAGAGGGAGGGGAAGGAAAGGGAGGAGTTGTAGAAGACAGGTGGTCTAATGTTCTAAGGGGAAGGAGACTGCAGGCCAAGGGCTCTATTCAGGATCAGAATTCAGGACAGGTGTCTGTGCGAAATCGGTACGAGTCACTCCAGGTAGAACAACAGAGGGAAGATGAGGGACAGGGAACTATTGCTGAGATGCATGGAAGTAGGAGGAAGGGAAAAGGTAGGAAAGGGAAATGTAGAGTAGAGGATAGGAAAAGACAGGTGGAACAGGGTCATGGGAAGGAGAAAAGGGAGGAGGAAGTAGCTTCTGCAGCTATCAGGAAAGATAGGGCTGACCAGGAGGGGAGGGGATCAAATGAGGTGGGTAGGGTTGAGGCTCTGGTCATGGGGGATTCCATCGTTAGACACGTGGGGAAAGTGTGTGGAGGAAAGGGAACCAGGGTAGAATGTTATCCAGGAATTAGGTAGAGGCAGATGTTGAGGAAAGTAGAAGAGAGGGAGGAGGGGAAGGAGAAGGTGGTAGTGTTTCACGTTGGTACCAACAACGTAAGGCAAGCTGATATAAGTACCAACATAGTTGGAGATGTGTGGGATCTGGTAAATGCAGCACGGGTGAAGTTTAAGAAAGCGGAGATTGTTATTAGTGGAATACTGTGTAGGAGGGATACTGACTGGAGGGTGATTGGGGATTTAAATGAGACTATGGAGTGGGTATGTGGGAAACTGGGAGTGAAATTTCTAGATCCTAATGGGTGGGTAGGAGATAGGGATCTGCGCTCGGATGGCCTTCATTTAAACCGCAGTGGTACGTATAAGTTAGGAAATTTGTTTGGAAGGGTAATAGGGAGGTACATTCAGGGAAACGGGATGGCCTAGGGAGCGGTGATAAGGGAACAGGGAACTGGAAATCAAGTAGGGATGACATAAAATTGTTAGTGCTGAACTGTAGAAGTATTGTAAAGAAAGGAATAGAATTAAGTAATTTAATAGATATATATTTACCCGATATTGTAATAGGAGTTGAATCATGGCTGAGAAATAATATAATGGAGGCAGAAATTTTCTCACGGCACTGGAGTGTGTATCGTAGAGATAGGATAGGAAAGGTGGGAGGGGGAGTTTTCATTCTGGTGAAAGAAGAATTTGTAAGCTACGAAAAAGTTAAAGATGAGACACATGAATTTCTAGGTGTAAGGCTCATTTCTAAAGATAATAGGCAACTTGATATATTTGGAGTGTACAGATCGGGAAAGGGTAGCACTGATGCGGATTCGGAATTATTTGATAGGATAGTCAGCTATGTGGGAGACGACATGGAAAGAAATGTGATTGTAGCGGGAGATCTGAATTTGCCAGATGTCAATTGGGAAGGAAATGCGAACGACAGGAAGCATGACCAACAAATGGCAAATAAGTTAATATGGGAAGGACAGCTGATTCAGAAAGTGATGGAACCAACCAGAGGGAAAAATATCCTGGATGTGGTGCTGATAAAACCAGATGAGCTCTATAGGAAAACTGAAGTAATAGATGGTATTAGTGATCATGAAGCTGTTTTTGTGGTAGTTAAAAATAAATGCGATAGAAAGGAAGGTCTTAAAAGTAGGACTGTTAGGCAGTACCATATGGCTGATAAAGCAGGTATGAGGCAGTTTCTAAAAAGTAACTATGATCGGTGGAAAACGGTAAATAAAAATGTAAACAGACTCTGGGATGGGTTTAAAGAAATTGTTGAGGAATGCGAAAACAGGTTTGTACCTTCAAGGGTGGTAAGGAATGGTAAAGACCCACCTTATTATAATAGAGAAATAAAGAGACTAAGAAGGAGGTGCAGACTGGAAAGAAATAGAGTTAGAAATGGCTGTGGAAGTAAGGAGAAATTGAAGGAACTTACTAGAAAATTGAATCTAGCAAAGAAGACAGCTAAGGATACCATGATGGCAAGCATAATTGGCAGTCATACAAATTTTAGTGAAAAATGGAAGGGTATGTATAGGTATTTTAAGGCAGAAACAGGTTCCAAGAAGGACATTCCAGGAATAATTAATGAACAAGGGGAGTGTGTATGTGAGGATCTTCAAAAGGCAGAAGTATTCAGTCAGCAGTATGTAAAGATTGTTGGTTACAAGGATAATGTCGAGATAGAGGAAGAGACTAAGGCCAAAGAAGTAATAAAATTTACATATGATAACAATGACATTTACAATAAGATACAAAAGTTGAAAACTAGAAAAGCGGCTGGAATTGATCAGATTTCTGGGGATATACTAAAGATTATGGGTTGGAATGTAGTACCATATCTGAAGTACTTATTTGATTATTGTTTGGTCAAAGGAGCTATACCAGATGAATGGAGAGTTGCTATAGTAGCCCCTGTGTATAAAGGAAAGGGTGATAGACATAAAGCTGAAAATTACAGGCCAGTAAGTTTGACATGTATTGTATGTAAGCTTTGGGAAGGCATTCTTTCTGATTATATTAGACATGTTTGTGAAATTAATAATTAGGTTCGATAGAAGGCAATTCGGTTTTAGGAAAGGTTATTCCACTGAAGCTCAACTTGTAGGATTCCAGCAAGATATAGCAGATATCTTGGATTCTGGAGGTCAAATGGACTGTATCGCGATTGACATGTCTAAAACATTTGATAGGGTGGATCATGGGAGACTACTGGCAAAAATGAGTGCAATTGGACTAGACAAAAGAGTGACTGAATGGGTTGCTATATTTCTAGAAAATAGATCTCAGAGAGTTAGAGTAGGTGAAGCTTTGTCTGACCCTGTAATAGTTGAGAGGGGAGTTCCTCAGGGCAGTGTTATTGGACCTTTATGTTTTCTTATATATATAAATGATATGAGTAAAGGAGTGGAATCGGAGGTAAGGCTTTTTGCGGATGATGTTATTCCCTATAGAGTGATAAATAAGTTACAAGATTGTGAGCAACTGCAACGTGACCTCGAAAATGTTGTGAGATGGACAGCAGGCAATGGTATGTTGATAAACGGGGCTAAAAGTCAGGTTGTGAGTTTCACAAATAGGAAAAGTCCTCTCAGTTTTAATTACTGCGTTGATGGGGTGAAAGTTCCTTTTGGGGATCATTGTAAGTATCTAGGTGTTAATATAAGGAAAGATCTTCACTGGGGTAATCACATAAATGGGATTGTAAATAAAGGGTACCGATCTCTGCACATGGTTATGAGGGTGTTTAGGGGTTGTAGAGTAGAGTTGTAGAGTATGGTTCCAGTGTATGGGACCCTCACCAGGATTACCTGATTCAAGAACTGGAAAAAATCCAAAGAAAAGCAGCTCGATTTGTTCTGGGTGATTTCCGACAAAAGATTAGCGTTACAAAAATGTTGCAATGTTTGGGTTGGGAAGAATTGAGAGAAAGAAGAAGAGCTGCTCGACTAAGTGGTATGTTCCGAGCTGTCAGCAGAGAGATGGCGTGGAATGACATTAGTAGACGAATAGGTTTGAATGGTGTTTATAAAAGTAGGAAAGATCACGATATGAAGATAAATTTGGAATTCAAGAGGACGAACTGGGGCAAATATTCATTTATAGGAAGGGGAGTTAGGGATTGGAATAACTTACCAAGGGAGATGTTCAATAAATTTCCAATTTCTTTGAAATCATTTTGGAAAAGGCTAGGAAAGCAACAGATAGGGAATCTGCCACCTGGGCGACTGCCCTAAATGCAGATCAGTATTGATTGATATGATTGATATTGATTGATAGATAGATAGTCACACTTTGCTTTGCTGATACTTTCGACATTTAGTTGGAGGAGTCGAATCGTTGGTCCAATGTTTCTTGTTAGGGAGCTCTTAAAAGAGCTGTTGAGGCGTGTTTGATATGTCATTGTATGTAATTGCCAGGAGATCGTAGTGATAGACTGGCTGCCAAATATATTGTTGCTCGTTTAGCACCACCCAGGGGTCAGGTGTAGGGTATTTTGAGGTTAAACCTACGGACGTGAGCAACATCAAGCCCCAAATGCTCAGTACTACTGAGGTAGGGATTGGAAATTTGGAATGTTTCTTGCATGGCTGGTATGTTGCTTGCTCTCAAGTCAGATCCCCTACTTCCCTTTTTGATGATGCACCAGGCAGTGAGATCCAAACTGCTCTTTATATCAAAAGAGAAATAACCATTCTTCTAGCAGAACAAGTATCTTGAAGTTACTCAGAAGCACCCAAAAAATATTTCACATCTTCTACATTACTCTTACTTATGGAATAATAGATGGTTTACTTACTACTAAGAAGTCTGTCCTTTTATGGAGAGCCCGCAATATTCATACTTTCACTTTAATCCCGTGCGTGCGTGTGTGTGTGTGTGTGTGTGTGTGTGTGTGTGAGGGGGGGGGGGGGGGGGGGGGCAAGATAATGCCCGCAGTATTGTTTCCACTACTTGTGCCAGGCTCCATACATTCAGCTATCCTATCCAACCACACTTGGTCAACTCTTGTTCTTTTCCGGGGCTAGGGAGTCTTTTGTGCCCTTCGTGGCCCTTGTTTTCCTTTGTCAGATATCTTTACTTTTTGAAATGTTTGACCTCTTCTATTTTACACTCTGGTTTATCTTACATAGAGGATGGTTGCCCAGTTGTACTTCCTCTTAAAACAGTAATCACCACCACCCCACCCCACCCCCTCCACTTTTCACCCTTACCACGAATCAGATTGCTTATTCATTAACAAGAACCACCTACATGGCCGACCTGTCACAGACAGGTATGATAGCCAATTTTAAAATATTTTTGTTCATTTAATAATGAGACTAAGTCCTATGGGCCAGTCAGTGAGGAAGATAAAGCATATGATTAGTGGTGTTCACCAGCCAGCAGTTCACGCACCACACTGATCAAGAGTACAGTAATATTAGCCTGGCATTGATGGTTGGCTGATGGTTTCTCACCCGGAAGGCTGAGGTTCAAATACCAGTCAATCCTTGTTTAAGACTTTTCATCTCAAAAGTCACAAACCATCAGGAAGGGCATCCAGTCTTAAATCTCTGGCTAAAACCAGAAGGAGTGGGTGGCTCCAGCTACAAAAAAATTAATGTGAATGAGCTGAAGAAAAGTAATTTTGTCTGGCTTCTTGGCTCAATGGTCAGTGTACTGCTGGCTTTTGATTCAGAGGGCCCTAGGTTATATTCTCCACCAGACCAAGAATTTTTTTTTTTTTTTTTTGTGCTAGGGGCTTTACGTCACACCGACACAGATAGGTCTTATGGCGACGATGGGATGGGAAAGGCCTAGGAGTTGGAAGGAAGCGGTCGTGGCCTTAATTAAGGTACAGCCCCAGCATTTGCCTGGTGTGAAAATGGGAAACCACGGAAAACCATCTTCAGGGCTGCCGATAGTGGGATTCGAACCTACTATCTCCCGGATGCAAGCTCACAGCCGCGCGCCTCTACACGCACGGCCAACTCGCCCGGTACCAAGAATTTTAACAGCATATGGTTAATTCCTCTGGTTTGGAGATTGGGTGTTTGTCTCAATACACTTCTCTTCATACATACAAAATACACTAAACTACTAACCACAATAGTAAATACATCTTTCCATATAGGATTGTCATCAGGAAATAGAGCCGACTGTAAAGCTGGACCAAATCCATATCTTGTAACAACCCCTAGAAATTGGGATTAAGACCAGGAAGATGAATAAAATGTTCCAAGACGAATTATTATTATTACTGATTAGAGTTGCTGTTGGCTTAACTCGTCCACACAGATTGCACAGAATTGTTGGAGGAGGACGTGGTTGTGTTGCACGTAGTTTTCATGCTTGTCTCCTGGCCTCTTCACATCTGAATAACAGTGGCGTATGCTGGGATCAAGACGTGGGCTACCACTAGACTTAGGTCACCTCTTTTCGATAGTTAGTTTAGTAAACGTTAAGCCTTATGCGTTTTGAGTTGCAGCCAATAGCCAATGGAGAAGCCTGCTGTGTTGTCAAGGTTGTTTCACAAGCTACTGCCCTGGCCTCTACTACTGCCAATGCTCAACCTGTGAATAGTGGAGATGGTAGCCTAAGGTTTAACAAATTAAAGTCCGGCTTTGTGGCTAAATGGATAGAATGCTTGCCTTTGGTCCGACAGCCCCGGTTCAATTTTCAGAATCAACCCCCTCATACTGTTAATTACTCCGGCTTGGTGACTGGGTATTTATGATGCCTTCGCCATTCATTTTATTCTCATTAGGTTACCACCAAGCCTATACAGATGCCATGCACCATTATTATTATTATTATTATTATTAAATACAAATGTTGAATTTTACAGTGGTCGTACCTATCGTTCACTGGTTAATTAGTTTCCTCAGGGGATCTGGGGGTGTCTGACCCATGAACATGGGTTCGATTTCAACCAACAAAAGAGAACAGTAAACCTGATAGATTGCATTTCATTTTAGCAGATATATCAATTAAAAACTGCATTGATTCTATAACAGCAGCCCTGCAGTGTCTTCCTACAAGAATGTAGAAGGAAACAGGAGTGAAATACCAGCATTCTCTTATCTATATAATTAAGTCAAGAAGTATGAGGTGAGGAATACATACGATGAGTAACGCATGGTTGGTAGTTAGCAGTGGCGATCTGATGGACCGAAGCCTAACACACCTATTCCCCCTCAAGACGCCACTCCTAACCGATATACAGTAGCAAGCCACACGGGACAAGTCGAGGGGAGAGAGGCGAGAGTCTAGGCTGCAATATCAGTCTCCAATGCCTTGCTCTTAGAAATACGTGCAACATTTTTTTTCTCACTGCTTTCAAGTTTTGTAAGTGGAACAGTGTGTCAGATGCTTACAGTATAATGTGCTTTAGACTTCCATTATTTTCAATTGAGGTTTGGGTTTCGCTGATAGCCTTGGTAGCCCTCAGTATATGCCACTACTGAATAAGTAACATTTGGAAGAAGGGCCACTGTTCAGGGTGGATCTCAGCTTGCCAGTAAATGACCCACGCACTGTGACCTCAGAGCCGTGTCCTGCGGCACATAAGGAATGAGACATGCAAGATCAAACACCAAGATTGCAACAAACTACCGCAGACTCAAACAACTATTGAGGTACACCTTCACAGTCATTTCTTCTGGCATGACCTCTTGGGAACCATGTGAGTAACGGATTCCAACTCCTGTTCGTTTTGCCGTTGGACCAAGCATTTGTGATGGGTTCCAGTGTAATTTGCTACACTGAGGGGAACATCAACCTACCTAAAGGGGCTCATCCACCCGAAGCCGTTGGTCCCTTTAGGGAGTTGAGTTATTTACCGCCACCCGACACTCAGCGTTGAGTCGCTGGCTGTACGGACTTACTCCATTACCAATGCAGAATATCCATCCAGACTGGTATTGATTAGAATAATTGTACTATAAAATAACATTCTTAGTAGAATTAGTGTGTTACTCCTAAAATAATAATAATAATAATAATAATAATAATAATAATAATAATAATAATAATAATAATAATAATATAATATATATTATATTATATATATATATATATTATATATTATAATAATAATAATATTATTATTATTATTATTATTATTATTATTATTATTATTATTATTATTATTATTATTATTATTATTATTATTATTATTATTATTATTATTATTATTAAGTAATTCTCATTTCTATTAAAGTAATATGAAAAAATGACTAGATAAACATTCACACCAGAAGTGGAGAGAAGCGCCATAATCTTAACACTTGAGTAACCATACTTGGGTTTCAACATGTTGAGGCATCCCACCATGATTTCAGTTACACTGATACACAGGGTGAAGTCAAATTTAGTTGCTTAAAGAGATCTAAGCACAAAATAACCTAATTTTGCCTATAAAAGGACATAAAATTAACATTTAACCACAGACAATAAAAGATAACCTATGTGAGTACCGGTACATAAAGTGAAGAAAATAACTTAAAACTGCATCTAAATGTTAAAAAGTTACTTCTCTGGAAAATGTGTAAAAATTGCATTTTGATGACCTATAAAAAATCCATGTAACTTATTTAATGGATAATTACGATAGTCAAAGATTAATTTAAAAATGTTAAATTAAAGGTTATATTTCTTTTCAGATCTTAAATTTCAACAAATAACAAGCTTTCAGGTATGTAAGTAGCTGGTACAAAAATAGAGAAACCAAGAATTGGTAATTTATAAGTTTGAGCTTCAAGCTCCTAATTTTCAAGATCCCAACATCACAAATGTTGTGTTTAGTTAGATAGATAAGGAATACAAACCTCCACTTAAACCTTACACGAAACAAACCAACATGCATATTTTCAACTGAGGAAAGAGCACAAAGATCGCAGCATCTGAAGAAGTACTGGGAGGACTGCAAAGCCCGAACAATCCCTTCAAAGAGACCTGAACGATGGACTGACTAAAGTGATCCTATGTGGTCATAAAAGAATAAGAAGAAGATAAGGAGAGATATCTCCCAAAACACAATTTTCAAGAGCACTTTACTTCAATGGTTACAATTTCCAAAGGCACCACTCAATAGTACACAGAATCTATTACCTAACCACAAAAGACCTTACATGCTCTACAAATTCTATCAAGGAGACAGCACTCCCGAACTCTTATGGCCTACTCAAGGCAACCATTAACTATTACAAGATAGAAAAGAGTGTCTTTGCTCAATACAATTACACCTTTAGGCCTCTCTAGGCACAACCTGCAATTTACAATACCATATGAATTTTAGTTTAAACAGAGGTATCTAGTACCCATTCTACTGGGCTTTCGTGAAAGAAAACAGGTTAAGTTACTGGCCCAAACTCAAAAATGTATGCAGGCGTACACTTGCGCTCCTAGAAAACCAAGGTTTAAACCCTACTTGGGCTTGCAGCCCGACAATGCAGAGGCTAATCCCACACTACTGAGGTGAGTAGAAGGAGAAGTTAATTTATGATTTACAGGATAAAAGCAGTTACAAAATCGTAGTCACCTCAAGATTAATTGAAGGGGAATTCAAGAGGGTAACGCACTCTCTATTTCTGATTTACAGCTTAAGTCTTTAGGACTTACATGAAATTTTACATAAGAAAGAAGAAAGCTTACAGTTTAGGAATTGATGGTTACATAGTTAAAGATTGGAACCTTCCCCTCAAGTTCAGCTTGCAGAGATAACTACAGAGATAAAAAACTGGTGGCTATTACCTGGGCTGATGTTCTGCCTGCCAAAGAATGAGGACTCCCATCTCCTCTCTTAACACACACACACTCAGAAATTCCGCGATCAATAAGACAAGTTAACTCGAAAAGGCGTCAGCTTTTATACCCGAGAGGAAGCTTTGAGAAGGCTCTGGACTAAATCCGGACACACCCTCTAATTTTTCTTGGATAAACAAAAAGTTACAAGAAGCCTATGATTGGCTGAAAAATAAATACAGAAAATTTATGATTGGTTAGACTCCCATGTTGGCGGGATGAAAAGGAAGTGTTGCAAACTTTGAAGTATCAAAAATAATGAAAGTCAATTCAGTTGAGAAAACCTATAAACACAAAACTTCTTTAAATCTCTAGTTATTCCACTTTGCACCAGAGTGCATGACATCAGTTCTTTAATAGAGACATATGGAGAAAAGAGCGAACTTACTGTGATACACCAAAACAAAACAAAGTAATCCAGTCAGTTTAGGAAACTTTAAAATAACATATTACTCCATCAATAAGTAGTGACATCTTTTGATCAACGTCCCAACTTCTTGTACTAGATGTTTCAATTTTTATATGATGGATAGCGTTCTTCAAGGCTCTTCATTTAAATGTCCAGGGTTAAGGTGTACCTCCCGGTACAATTATTATTATGATCATCATCATCATTATTATTATTATTATTATTATTATTATTATTATTATTATTATTATTATTACTACTATGGTAACTCCAGTGGTGCTGTCAGTTATGCATTTGCATTCTATTTCCTTTTAGAGTGTTTTTACAGGGTCTTTCATACACTGTAAACTAAGACCAATCGCACGGTGTTTGTACTCTGTGCTACGGCAGATTCCTCAGCCAAACTTATGTCGTGCGCAGCCACCCTGCTTTAAGCATGTATACAGTCTTATATGAAATCTTACATTATAAAAGATGCTGGAAGCGTTGTCCTTCCCAGGTTATACAGGTATTGTACCTGGTAACCACATTCTGGCTGATGAAAGTGAGTTCTACCACTTTAATATTTCTTATTTCATTTGTAATGTTTTCTTTCAGTTCTTCCAATGTGTGAGGATTTGTTCGATTCACTTTTTCTATCAATTTACTCCCCAACTAAAAATCACACACTGTTAGATCTGGAGAACGATGGGGAAATAGTCCATCATCCATCACTGATCCCTCTGCCTACAAACACTTCCGAGATTGTAAGAAGGGAATCTTCTGCTATATGAGCAGGGGCTGAATTTTGTTGAGACCACCCATGCAATTTTCCTTCTTCCGTTAACTGTTGGAAGAACAGCATCAAAATGTTATCTTGATGCTTCTATGCATTTACTGTCGTCTTGAAAAAATGGGCCCAATTATTCGTCTTGCACTAACAGCATACCAACAACAATTTCCTATCATAATGGGAGACTTCATAAACACCATTAGGATTTTCTGCACACCAATACCGAGAGTTATGACTAGAGCTGGGATTTCTATGTAATTACATTTTTTGTTCCTTGCTATTTAGGTGCTGGGAAAAGTCATATGTTCACAAAACACTATGTTAGGGTTATCATTACCGAATTTCATTTTACATATTTTTTTTATATTTGCGGGTATTCTACGTATTCTTAGTGATATTACATAAAATTACATATTTTAGCATTTTCCTGGTTTCATGTGAAATAAATTGCTGAACTGAAGTTTCACACTTAATGTGGGGCTGTTGTCTGTCCTCTCAACAGGGGGATTAAGGTAATTATGAGTGACAGGTTTTTGAGAGGATGATAGGTGCAGGTAGAGACCCTTGCAAAACAGGTTTTTTGAAAGGTTCCAATTATCTGCAGGAAAACTGTTACTTTACATGTGCCAGTCTTAAATCATTCATCCCTTTTATATTTAATTGCTTTAGACTAGCCACTTTCATGTTGGAGTTTCCAGGAATATTTTTCTAAATGCATTTCTGTGACCTCTTTGTTATGTACCTAGGAATTTCCAAATCTATTCTTAGAGCTGTCTTCCTTTGAAATGTCTCAATTAGGTTTTAGTTTCTTTTGAACAGCTGAAGAACATAGTTCATGAACATCAGTTTCCTCTATAGTCAATATGGCACCAGTATCGTCCTCGCTGGCTTCAAAGTTAAAATCATGGATTGCAGTTGACGAGTCCTTTGCAACTGATGGCAAAGTAGTAATTTGCCAAGCATGCAACAAACATATCACATGTTCCATGAAATCCCAGCTTGAGCAACATGCACAAGTGCTCTGCATAGAAAAATTCAACAGTTAGGTCTAAAGAAACAAATCCTTTTAACACAGATGCAGCCTTCACCTTCAAGTAACCCTTTTTATAAAGACTTATGCCTTGCAATGATTGTAGCCAATATTCTATGGTATAAACTTGAAGTGCCTGAATTCACATCTTTTCTGGAAAAATACTGCAAGCAACATGTTCCTAATCAATCATCACTACACAAGAATTATCTTCAAGTCTGCTACGACGAGGTAATGCACAACATAAGACAGCATATAGGAAATTCTTTCATATGGGTTGCTGTTGATGAAATAACAGATGCTAAGGGTAGATTTATTGCAAATCTTGTGGTGGGGAAGTTACAACCTGACAGCACCTCAAAACCATGTTTGATCTACTGTAAAGAGCTAGACTATACAAATCACTCAACTATTGCGAAATTTGTGAATGATGGATTAAGAGCTCTGTGGCTGACTGAGATGAAAGAGGAAAAGTTATTAGTGATGTATTCTGATGCTGCAGCATATATGCTTAAGGCTGCAACTGTTTTGAAGGTGTTTTATCCCAATATGTTCCATTTTGCATGCTTGGCTCATGGACTGCAACGTGTTGCCGAAGATATTAGAGCTAAGTTTCCAAAAGTGAATAGATTAATTTCAGCAACAAAAAAAGGTTTTTCTAAAAGCTACACAATGAGTGCTATCTTACAAACAGCAATTGCCAGAGATACCACTGCCGCCAGAACTACCTAGTGTTAACAAGGTGGGGGACATGGCTAGAAGCAGTTAACTTCTATAGTGAGCATCTAGATTAGATACTATAAAGACTGTGGTAGATTCTTTTGATCCTGAAAATGCTGTATATATTAGTGAATCACAAACTGCCTTTAGTGACTCCAAAGTGGTCTCCTCAATCACCTACATCAGGGGCAACTTCTGCTGGCTTCCAGAAAACATAAAACATCTAGAAACATCAGGACTGCCACTGCAAGATTCTATTGCCATCATAGAGGATGCTATTGAAAAGCTAAGTGCTGTGCATGGGGAAACTGGTGCAAGTGTATTGAGTAAATTGCAAAAAGTGTTGAAGAGAAATCTTGTTTATTCAACATTTCACAGTGTGTGCCAAATTCTAAATGGAGATGGTGTTGATCCTCCCAAGGACATTTCTCCAACGAAAATTCCTCTCCTAAAATTTGTCCCAGTTACATCATGTGATGTTGAAAGATTTTTCTCTGCATATAAAAACATCCTAAGTGACAAACGCCTTTCCATGACCCCCAGAGAACATCAAAAAATACTTAACAGTTCACTGTGCTACAAGAATTTAAGGAATAAACGTGCTTTGAGTGTTGAAAATAATAAGTTTCTATTGAATATGTGTGTGATATATTCATATAATATGATTCCAAAGAACATTGAAAAATACTTAATTGTTCACTGTGCTACAAAATGTAATATCAAGTGTGTTTAGTGTGTTGTAACTGACAAAATGGTAAGTTTATATTAATTATATGATATTACATATTTTGCCCATTCTACATATTTTGCTACATAGTTTGGTGCTTTTTGTTACATATGTATGTACATATTATGCCAGTTGATACTACATAAAAATCCCAGCTCTAGTTATGACTGTTGACATGACTATTAAGATGAAACCATACATACATACATACATACATATGAAAATATGGTGTTGCAATAATAACTGTCTCACCATGTTAACAGCTGATATTCATGCTAGTTGCTTTATGTTGCACAGACACAGATAAGTCTTATGGCAACGATGGGACAGGAAAGGGCTAGGAGTGGGAAGGAAGTGGCTGTGGCCTTAATTAAGGTACAGCCCCAGCATTTGCCTGGTGTGAAAATGGGAAACCATGGAAAACCATTTTCAGGGCTGCCGACAGTGGGGTTCGAACCTACTATCTCCCGAATACTGGATACTGGGCGCACTTAAGCGACTGCAGCTATCGAGCTCGGTAGCTAATATTCAGACCGGCGACTGATGCTTGCCAGGTCGAACACGTGCAGGCTGCTTTCAAGGTCAAGAATTATGCACACGCCCCCAATACTGGAGCTTACCTATCGGAGATTTAAAATGTCGCTTCGAAGGTCTTAGTTTATACGAGAAACCCTGTATAACAACTCTGTATGGTGGGCTTCCAGTATGTTGATGAACTATGTGGGACAAAATTCCAAAATTATCTCATCCGCTATTTATAGCTGTAACTATTACTCAAAAAATATTATAATGATAGTAATGTTATTGTGTTATATCTCACTAACTATTCTCACAGTGTTTGTAGATGCCAAGGTACCAGAGATTTTGTCCCACAAGACTTCTTTTACAAGTCAGTAAATCTACAACACAAGGCTGGTGCATTTGAGCACTTTCAGTGCCACTAGACTGAGCAGAGATCAAATGACACTGACATGGGTTCAGCTGTCTACTGCCTGAACTATTCAGTCTTCTTCTTCTTCTTCTTCTTCTTCTTCTTCTTCTTCTTCTTCTTCTTCTTCTTCTTCTTCTTCTTCTTCTTCTTCTTCTTCTTCTTCTTCTTCTTCTTCTTCTTCTTCTTCTTCTTCTTCTTCTTCTTCTTCTTCTTCTCTTAATGCTAAATACTGAGCTTTTTGTTTAAGTCTGAGTTTTTCTATTTTTATTTTCAGCTTTCAGACCTCTACTGAAAATATAAAAATGGAAGGGCAGAAAGCAACTGAAGCACATAACAGCAGTAATAGTATAGTTTATGTAAGCAGTCACTGTGATAAAATGAATTCTCAAGTTCTTTCGGAGGAAATTATTCCTCCAGGAAATGTTGAGTACAGTATTTTAAAGAATGAGTTGAATATCAAGAATCTTGCTTCTGAAAGTTCATCGCTTCCTAGAATAATGGGTTGCATTGAATCTATAACTGAAACTAAGATGACACCCAGTAAGACTGAACAGACCCTGTGTACTACACCGAATTCGCATAAGATATCAATGAAAGAAGAACACTTTTTGACAGAAAATCCAGGAACTGGATGCACTAGCCTCCAGCAGATTGTTCCCTCAGGTGAAAGTGTTCTTAAAACATTTGCAATAAGAGCAAATAAAAAGAAAAAAGTAAGCAATGAAACTATACCTCATCAAGAATCAATTTTAATTATTACATCTGCCAATAACAGTGAAACGAGAATGAACTCTGACAATACTAAATGTGAAATATCAAACAAAGCAAAACTTAACGGTACTGAACTGAATATGATTCAAACTTCATCAGTGAGGAAAGAACCAATGAATGATTCTTATAATGACAATTCTTCAGTCCTACCTGATACTATTAATAGCAATAGTGTTACTAGCAATGATCAGCTCAAGAGTCCAGTTAAAGCTGGTGAGAGTGTTCTGAAAGCTTCAGTGATGAAAGGAGCACAGAAAAGAAAGATTACAAATGATGAACTCTCTTCCGATGATTCCATTTCATGCCCGACTCTACCCGACAACACAGGCTCCCAGAAACCTCATTCTTGTAGTAAATGTGAGAAACAAGTGGAATGGGATTCTGCTGATGAAAGCTGCGAGAGTATTTCATCAACTCCAGCCTCTAAAGGTAGTTTCAAGAGGGAGTCCTACATAGGAGATTTTAATCTTGATGCCTTACCACAAGCAGCTGCAAAGTGTCTTAACATTGCCAAAGATAAACTAGACAAGAAGAATAAGCAAATAAAACATCTTCTGCAAAGAGAACGTCGTCTTAACAAGAAGGTTCAAAACTTACAAGCTGAGGTGACACAGCTGCAGGAGAATTTCAGAACTACTGATGATGCTCTAACTATTCTCTTGGTAAGATTCATACTGTGTTTTTTTTTTTTTTTTTTCTGTAATTTATTGCCATATACCTTCCAGAATATAAGGGAACAAAACTTACTCTTCTTCTTCTTTTATGACCACATAAGATCACTTTAGTCAGTCTGTCGTTCAGGTCTCTTTGAAGGGATTGTTTGGGCTTTGCAGTCCTCCCAGTACTTCTTCAGACGCTATGATCTTTTTGCCCTTTCCTCAGTTGAAAATATGCGTGTTGTTGGTTTGTTTTGTGTAAGGGTAAAGTGGAGGTTTGTATTCTTGAGTTTTGTATTCAATTTTATCTTATTTGTGGTGTCTTCTGTTGTAAGGCCTATTTCCTTCAGATCCTCTCTTACTTCTCTGATCCATTTACATTCTGTTGTGGTATTTTTTGAGACGAGATTGTGTTGTACTAGTTGTTTCAGAAGTCTTGAATCCTGCATCCTCATGATATGGCCAAAGAATCCCAGTCTCCTCTTACGCATAGTATCTGTAATGGGTTCTAGCTCTTTGTTCACGACTTTGTTAGGTATTAACTGCCACTGTCCATCTTTCTGGTATTTTTTGTTGATGCAGGTTCTTCCAATCCTCCTTTCAATTTTCTGAAGTCTGTCAGTCTTTGATTGTTTATTCAGGTAAAAGAGTGTTTCTGCTGCATATGTAGCTTCTGGTTTTATAATAGTGTTGTAGTGTTTTATTTCTGTATTTATTGATAGACATTTCTTTTTGTAGATATCCCATGTTAATTTTTGTGCATTAGCTAATGTATTTATTCTTATTTGGATTGAGACTTTTTGATTTAGGTTATGTGTTATTACTCCAAGATATTTAAATTGAGTTACTATTTTGATTTTATTACCATTTATGGTAACTTCTTTTAGCTGTGTTGGTTTTTGGGGCATAATTTCTGTTTTTTTCAAATGATATTTTGAGGTCAATTTTATTTGCAATGTTTTGAAGTTCTGATATCTGGGTTTTTGCTTCTTTTATGTCCACTGCTAGTAATGCTAAATCGTCAGCAAAACCCAGGCAATTTGTTTTGATTTTTCGGCCAATCTTTATTTTGGGGGGGCATTTCCTAAACCATTCCCTCATTACCATTTCTAGAGCACAGTTAAATAATAGTGGTGAGAGCCCATCTCCCTGCCGTAGTCCAGTTTTACAGTTTTAATTTCAAATGTCTCTGATGTTTCACCCCTAAACTTCACTTTTGATTTGATGTTGATGAGAGTCAATTTTATCATGTTTATTAATTTATTTTAAATTTTTTTTTTTTTTGCTAGGGGCTTTACGTCGCACCGACACAGATAGGTCTTATGGCGACGATGGGATAGGAAAGGCCTAGGAGTTGGAAGGAAGCGGCCGTGGCCTTAATTAAGGTACAGCCCCAACATTTGCCTGGTGTGAAAATGGGAAACCACGGAAAACCATCTTCAGGGCTGCCGATAGTGGGATTCGAACCTACTATCTCCTGGATGCAAGCTCACAGCCGCGCGCCTCTACGCGCACGGCCAACTCGCCCGGTGTTTATTAATTTGGGGCGTAGTCCAAGGTATCTTAAAATTTTAAACAGAGATTCTCTATGGATGCAATCATAAGCTTTCTTGAAATCTACAAATGTTATCACCATATCTCTGTCTCTTCTCCTGTTATAGTCCATTATCAACTTAAGACTCATGATCTGATCAGGACAGCTCCTCCAGGGTCTGTAACCTCTTTGATATTCTCCTAGTTGTTTCTCAAGTTGTTTCTCAAGTTGTAAACTTATCCTATTAAGGATGATTATTGAAAATATTTTGTATGTTATGTCTAGGAGCGAGATTCCCCTGTAGTTATTAAGGTCGGTTTTGTTTCCTTTTTTGTGCAGTGGATGAATGAGGGCTGTTGTCCAGTGTTCTGGTAGTTCTTCTTTAATCCAGATAGAGACAAGTTGTTGATGGAGGGCAACTTTTGCTGATGTTCCTGCATATTTCCAGATTTCTGCAAAGGTCTGATCTTCTCCTGGCGCTTTGTAGATTTTTAATTTATTCAGAGCTTGGTAGACTTCCTTTATTGTGGGGGGATTGATGTTCTCTGGTGGTGTTTTTAACGGAGTGTTAGTGTCCAAATGAAGGAGTCCTGTAGGTTCCTCACAATTTAAAAGCTTGTTGAAATATTTAGCCAGAATTTCTGCATTGTCTTTATTGCTATGGGCCAGCTTACGATCTTCATCCTTCATCAGTAGGGTCGGGGGTTCATATTTTTGGAGCTGCTTTCTGAAGGTTTTGTAGTAGTCCCTTGATTGAGTTTTATTGAATTGTTCTTTAATTAACTGCAGGGTGTCCTTATGATGTTGTCTTTTTATTCTTCTTAAGACTTGGGTAGTTTCTTTTCTCTGTTTTACTAGATTTTGATAGGATATTTCTGTTTTTTGGGACTGATGTAATAGCCTGATGTCTTTTCTCCACTGTTTCATCACATTCACTGTTCCACCATTGGTGTTTTTTACATGGTTTAATTGGTGCCAGGTCTTCTGCAATTTGTTTAAGGTTGTGTACTAAGTCTTCAAGTTTATCTGTGATTTTTATTTTTTCAGTTGCTTTCTGGTAATTTTTGTTGTTGATTAGCTGGGTAGGATCTATTTTTCTTTTGGTTTTAAGTGCTTGCTTTTGTTGTTTCCTCTGGGGAGTGAGTTTAATTTTTATTTTAACTATGTAGTGATCTGAACCTGTGTCTATTCCTTGGAGGACTTTGATGTTATAGATCTCTTTGTGGTGGAATTTGTCCATGCAGACGTGATCCAGTTGCCATTCTCCTTTAGTGTAGTCAGGGTGTTTCCATGTTTTGAGTTTTTGAGGTTTCCTCTTAAAACATGTAGATTTTGAGATTAAATTATGGTTTCTACACAGGTCAGCTAGTCTCTCTCCCTTTTTATTTGTTTTCTTGTGTGCTGGCCATTTTCCGATGATGTCACGGTATTTTCTTTCTCTCCCTAGTTGAGCGTTGAAGTCGCCTATTAATAATTTTACATGGTGTTTGGGGATGTTATCTATGGTCTGGTCCAATAGGTCTATACATACATACATTATCATTCTAGACCATTATGCCTTTCAGCATTCAGTCTGCAAGCCTCTGTGAATTTATTATACATCGCCACAATCCTCTATTTGCAACTAGTGCTGTGGCCTCATTTAGTTCTTTAAATTGTTAGAAACTGAGTCTATCCATCATTATCTTAGTCTCCCTCTACTTCTCTTACCCTCCATATCAGAGTCCATTATTTTCCTAGGTAACCTAACCTCCTCCATTCGCCTCACATGGCCCCAACACCAAAGCCGGTTTATGCGTACAGCTTCGTCCATCAAGTTCATTCCTAACATAGCCTTTATCTCCTCAACCAAGAACTCTCCTGCCATTGTTCCCACCTGTTTGTATCTGCAATCATTCTCGTTACTTTCATGTCTGTTACTTCTAACTTATGAATAAGATATCCTGAGTCCACCCAGCTTTTGCTCCCATAAAGCAAAGTTGGTCTGAAAACAGACCAATGTAAAGATAGTTAAATCCGGGAGCTGACTTCCTTCTCACAGAACACTGTTGATTGCAACTGCGAACTCACTGCATAGCTTTACTACACCTTGATTCAATCTCACTTACTATATTACCATCCTGGGAGAACACAGAATCTAAATACTTGAAATTATCTACCTGTTCAAGCTTTGTATTGCCAATCTGACATTCAATTCTGTTGAATTTCTTACCTACTGACATCAATGTAGTCTTCGAAAGGCTAATTTTCATACCATACTCATTGCACCTATTTTCAAATTGCAAAATATCAGACTGCAGGCTTTCAGCACAATCTGCCATAAAGACCAAGTCATCAGCATAGGTCCTGGTATACTAATCAATGAGATACCTTGATAGTTGTTGCATTCCTTCCTGTTCCCTTGCTTATAGATAGGTGCAATTACTGCTTTTATCCAATCTGAAGGTACCTTACCAACACTCCATGCTAATCTTACTACTCTACGAAACCATTTCATCACTGCCTTCCCACTATTCTTCACCATTTTGGGTCTAATTTCATTTATTCCTGCTGCTTTATGACAATGGAGTTTATTTACCATCCTTTCCACTTCCTCAAGCGTCAACATCATTTTCCTCCTCCCCATGAGCTTGGTTGTTCGCGACACCAACAGGAAGATTTCCTTTTACATTGAGAAGATGTTCAAAACATTCTCTCCACCTCTCCAGTGATTCCTTGGGATCTATTATGAGTTCACCTGATTACCCAAAACACTGTTCATTTTCTTTTTCCCTCCTTTCCAAAGATTCTTTATTACTATCTAGAAAGGTTTTCCTGCTGCTTGACCTAGCCTTTCCAGGTCACTACCAAAATCTTGCCACAACTTCTTTTTGGATTCAACGACTATTTGTTTTGCTCTGTTTCTTTCATCTACGTCCAATTCTCTGTCTGCATCGGCCCTTGTTTGGAGCCATTTCTGATAAGCCTACTTTTTATGTTTACAAGGTCACTTCATCATTCCACCAAGATGTTCGCTTTTTCCCTGTATGTCACCCATCTATGTACTTCTGTCTTTGTCTTGGAGATTTTCTACCCTTATTCGTTTGCAGACAGATTTCACTTCCTCTCTACTGGTACTAGATAATGCACATAGAATCAGGCTTATGAGCATTTTCTTTTCCACATAATGAAATTTCTAAATGGGGCTGATAATCTCATTGCTTATTGTCAAGCTCTTCAACTGAACGGTTAGATTTTATCAGCACTGGTGTCCACCCCCTCAGTGTGTGTCAACTGTCCACGTGTGCATGCTCTTATCTCCAAGGAGTATCCCACATTCAAGCAGGAGAAGAAGATCCAGGAGATAAAAACTCTAAATAAGAAAATTCAAATCAATGGCTGCTCCAGTGTTCTCCATCTCCTTTGCTGTAAAGGTCTCGAATGTCTAATGTCCTCGTCCTGGAGATTTTCTACCCTTATTCGTTTGCAGGTAGATTTCACTTTCCCTATCCTAGGTCTAGAGATACTTAGTTAACTATTTGTTCTATGTAATATTAATATTCTCTACCGGTACTAGATAATGCACATAGAATTAGGGTCATGAGCAGTTTCTTTTCCACAAAGTTTTATTCCATCTATCTCTAGAGAGCTAGCATCGACTAGTCTCAGCCACCAACAAGCATAAAGACAAGTACTGAAAGAAACTGGAGATCCTAGGAAGGTTTTTGAAACTCCTGGGAACAAAAAATGTGCGTTATTGCTGATGTCACCTGGGAAAGGCCCTTTCCAGGAATGTTCAGCTGGAAAGTCCTCCCCCAACAGGGCAGGGGAAAAGACTTCCTCAAATAGGGCTGGAAAGTCCAGCCCTCCTTCCAATGTCCAGAACAAAAGGAGGAGAGGAGGAAGACCCAGAGCTCCCCTAACAAACTGGAGAAGAAGCCTTCTCCAACTCAATTGGGGGTCACAGGATCCCTGAAGAAGACTAGCAAGACTAGCAAGCCATCTGTCAGTTCTCCTCCAGAAAGGACGGAAACGGTGAACAAGAGCAAGAGGCCCTGATGCCCTCTTGCTCAATCGCATTCTGGGGAACCCAGTTCTCCCAAGAAGAAGGCTCACCGTTCCCAGTCAGTTAGATCAACAACCATGGAGTGCTCGGTCACTGTGGTTCCCACTGCTGAGCAGACAATGGAGACTGAACCACTCATTGTCGTGGAAAATGATAATGAAAAAAAAAAAATGAATCTGACAAAGAAGGCAGAAATTGGCAGGTAGTTGACTGGAAAAAGGGCAAGCAATTGTCCTAATTTTGTAAAGCTACCAATCCACACAATGGCACTGAAATGAAATGTTGTATGGCTTTTTTTTTTGGTGCCGGGATATCCCAGGATGGGTTCGGCTCGCCAGGTGCAGGTCTTTCTATTTGACATCCGTAAGCAACCTGCGCATCGAGATGAGGATGAAATGATGATGAAGACAACACATACACCCAGTCCCCATGCCATAGGAATTAACGAAGTAAGGTTAAAATCCCCAACCTGGCCGGAAATCGAATCCAGGACCCTCTGAACCAAAGGCCAGTATGCTGACCGTTCAGCCAACGAGTCGGACACAATGGCACTATTGCAGTGGAACTGCAATAGTTGTCACTGTTGCCTAGCTGAGTTACGTCAAGTGATATCCATCTCTGAGGCCTCCATAGTTTGTCTACAAGAATCTCGTTTGAGACCTGCACACAACATGACTATGAGAGGATATTGTTTTTATTCTAAAGACAGAGTAGCTGTAGATGGTCCTGCGGGCATTTGTACTCTAGTCTGCTCCGACATCTTCAGCGACGAAGTACCACTCCGCACTCAGCTAGATGCAGTTGCAGTTCATGCTCCGTTGCCAGTAATGACAAAGGTGTGCAATATGTACATTCCACTGGACTACAATCTTCAAATGCATGCACTACAATATTTGTTTGCTCACTTACCTCCTCCTTTTCTCATGCTAGGAGACGTGAATGCCCGTAACACACTCTTGCTGTTCTCCATCTTCTTGTGCTGGGAGGATGTTTGAGCGATTGATCAACCTGTTCGATCTTTGAGTACTAAACACAGGGGAACCGACACATTTCGGCAGTGCACATGGCACGTTCTCACACCTGGCTGTGACTTTGTGCAGCCGTGCGCTAGTTCCCCTGATACAGTGGCAAGTACACGATGACCTCTGTGATAGTGACCACTTCCCGATAATTTCATCTCTCTTGAATCAAAGACAGTCCGAAGTACCCAAGCGCTGGTTACTTCGGCAGGCAAATTGGCCAGAATTTTTCAAACACGCAGTAATGTCCGATGATATGCTGGAGTCTGTTGACGACCACGTTTTTTCCATTACTACTGGGATTCTGGCTGCTGCAGAGGAAACAATTCCTTCCTCGTCCGGTATCCCTCACTGGAAACAGATCCCACGGTGGACTGACGAAAGTTCAACAGCCATACATGATCGCCAACGGGCTTTTAAACATTATCGTTGGAATCCTACGATAGCCAATCATTATCACATTTAAGCATTTGTGCACCAAGGTCCATTTTTATTTGAGAAAGTAAGAAAGCTACGTGGGAAAAGTGTGTCTCTTCCATGACGGCACATACTCCATCACCACAAGTGTGGACAAAACTCTGTCGTATTGTTAGAGTACAAAACTTGCCCTCAGTCCCTGGAATCTTCATTAATGGAGATATAATTACGATTCCTTCAGTTATTGCAGACCACATCGCTTCACATTTTGCAGCTACATCCAGCTCTCAGAGATACGACTCTGCATTTCTACTAATTAAGCGCGAAGCAGAGGCATACCATCTCTCTTTCGCCTCTAGTGCATTGCATCCCTATAACGTGCCTTTCACGGAGTGGGAGTTGCAGAGTGCACTATTGCTATACAGAGACACGGGTCCTGGACCAGACAAAATCCACAACCAAATGCTTAAGCATTTGAGTGATCGATGTCTCAAGGATATCCTCACCCTATTCAACAGAATATGGAGTGAGGGAGTGTTTCCATCTCAATGGCATGAGGGAATTGTGATACCAATTCCCAAGCCAGGTAAAGATCCAAAACATCTAGATATTCATAGGCCAATATGCCTTAATGGCCTTTGTAAACTATTTGAAAGGACAGTTATCTGGTGTCTTGTGTGGGCCATGGAAAAGGAAGGTCTCTTGGCTAACTACCAGCATGGTTTTAGCTGTCATCGGTCTCCCACTGATCATTTGGTCAGACTGGAGAGCGCCATTCACAAGGTCTTTCTCCGGAAAGAACACCTAGTCACCATGGTTTGTTTTTTTTTTACCTGGAGAAAGCTGGTTTTTTTTGTTTTGTTTTTGTTTTTTTGCTAGGGGCTTTACGTCGCACCAACACAGATAGGTCTTATGGCGACGATGGGATAGGAAAGGCCTAGGAGTTGGAAGGAAGCGGCCGTGGCCTTAATTAAGGTACAGCCCCAGCATTTGCCTGGTGTGAAAATGGGAAACCACGGAAAACCATCTTCAGGGCTGCCGATAGTGGGATTCGAACCTACTATCTCCTGGATGCAAGCTCACAGCCGCGCGCCTCTACGCGCACGGCCAACTCGCCCGGTAAAGCTGTAAATAGAGAGATGGATAATCCACCTAATCAATACTATATTAAAATGTATTTACATTTCACATTTACAAGATATATAGTACATGTTTGAAGAATATATTCAATCTCTTCTTCAGCTAAGTAGGTTAAAATTTGTATAATACAATAAGACTTAATGAAACGGAGGGGGCCCCCGCTAAGAAAACTAAAACTGTGACATGTACAATATGATATATTAAAAATTGATAAATAGTGGCATAGAAATAAATTCCATCTTGTCGTCTCCATATAAACACATTAAGGGAATGTCTATATAGATAAAATGTTGAGCACTGAGCACTGTTGGGATGTGATGTCAATGTGTCTGTGTTAATCCAAGGATTGACTAGGCAGATTATCCATCTCTCAATTTTACTGTGATTAAGTCAATACAGACCCAATACTGGCAATTATGGTCAAGATTATTAATAGTGGAGAAAGCTTACGATAGTACCTGGTGATATGGGATTCTCAGGACACTTATACCAGTGGAGATTCCAGGGAAGGAAATTACCCTCACCTCCGAGGCACAGGTATTCAGTTTTCTTTCTATTAATATTTAGGCCTCTGTCTTCCAGGGATTTTCTCAAGCTTTCCAGTCTCTCTTCCAGTTCTATCCTATTGGTGCTACACAAAACAATATCATCAGCAAACATCATGCACCACGGTGCTTTAGTTCGTACACCATCAGATACGACGTCCATCATGAGGTTGAATTATGTATGGATTCAGTGAGGACCCCTGATGCATCCCAATTCCAACTGGTATGCATCCAGTCAACCCTACACTGCTTCTTACTCTCATTCTAGCTCCCTCGTACATATCCTGTATAATTCGCACAAACTTTTCCAGTACTGCCCTGGTCCTCAAACATCTCCAGACTTCCTGACATGGGACTCTATCATAGGCCTTCTCTAACTCTATAAAGACCATGTGTAACCTTCTATTTTTCTCCCTGTGCCTCTCTATGGTTTTCTGGAGTGCAAAAATTGCATCAATGGTACTTCTCCCAGACATGAAACCAAACTGTTCATCCCCAATTGCTGTTTCTTCTCGAAGCCTTTTCTCAACAATCTTCTCCCAGATTTTCATCGCATGGGACATTAGTTTTATACCCCTATAGTTAGAACAGCCCTGGAGGTCTCCCTTCTCTTTGTAAATAGGCACCATAGTACCTAACTCAAGGCCACGGCTGCTTCCTTCCCTCTTTATTGTCTATCCTTTCCAATCTTCCCATCCCCCACAAGGCCCCTGTTCAGCATAGCAGGTGAGGCCGCCTGGACGATGTACTGGTCCTCCTCCCTGGTTGTATTCCCGACCCAATGGCCCACGCTCCAGAGCACTGGCCTTGAGGCGGTATAGCTGGGATCTCTCGCTGAGTCCCTGGAGGGTAAATTGATTAAGAAAGACATAAGGAGACTGTAGTGTGGAATGCAGACAATGTAGAACACATACAGGTTTCTTGAGAAACATTTTTTGAGTGATTGTGGGAAGAGTCTGATATTTCAAGATACACAGCACATAAATAATATTTTAGGGGTGCTAAAAATGCCACGCACCCTCAAAGTTGACAGCTTTGTGGGACTACTTGTCTCCATTGCAACCAGTCTTATACTTGACTTGATTGACTCAGCATAAGCTATCAGTTCTCTTTTCCACCTGGTCTCTCCGTAGTAATTATTTATTTTATTGTTACCAAGATCCTATGAGCTAATGCTCGTATTAGGAACAGTACATTAAAGGCATAGGGCATCTTCCTCGAGATATCTGTCCTTGAACTTTTCCCTGAAGAATGGTTTCCTCCAGCTTTCCCTCGTGCTGATGAGCTATATGATCAAAGAGTTGCATAATTCTCAGGTAATAAATGGAGGATATCCTTTCCTCACATTGAGTTCACTGAGAATTAAATCATTGATTCTTTTCTGTCTCCATGATATATGTAACATACTATACGACCACATCTCGAAAGCATCTTTCCGTATTTTCTGCTTTCGTTGTCAATTTTTCTGCATTATAAGGGAAAATTATAAAATTTTGGGTCTTTAACAGCCTTATTTTGGTGTATCTGCTTATCGCACAATCCTTCCAGATGACTATCAGCTTTGCTACAGCATCTCTTGCTATTGCAGTTCTCCAACATACTTCATCTGTTGAGCTACCTTCTTTTATACAACAGAGCCCAATATTTACATTTAACCACTCTCTCATATTCAGACAGTAAATCAGTTTGTTGAAATGTAATTGTAGTCTTATCTTTGTTGATCATCATTTTAGTAAAATATTAAAAACAGTAGAAAGGAAGTATTGAATGGTTCAGGTAAGAATTACTGAAGATGAAAGTACAGAACATTTGGGGTGAAGTTGCTATAATACAAAAAACTGGAAACACTTTTAAAAATATTACAAATCATCATTAGTAGGAGGAGATAAGATTTTCAGTATCATTAAACCATAAACATCCCCCGCCTGTTTGACAGCACCATCTATATTGAAATTTCTCCTTACAGACACTTCCAGATATGGACACTCCTCAGTTCAGTAATTTCAGTGTTAATTTTAATGAACAGATTCATAAGTATGATACATAATGAATATCTATGCTATATAATTCACTTTTATTTTCATCCAAATGCATAAATGCTATAAAAATGTCATGCAACTGGACCGCAGTAAGATCGGTTTCCGGCAGAACTTTCAGCTCAACCTATTGCGACGAGACCAAAACACTTGGACATTTGCTGGATTCTGCTGGCCTGAGGCAGCATGGATGGGAGGTGCATGAAGAATTTCACTGCGTCTCTACCAACGACCTAAAGAGAAGAATGGACATCAACAAGAAGGAGAATAAATCAATGATGTTAGATCCTACCATTTGCTTCGAGAGAAACCTGAAATAGGCTCAGGATATTAATCTGGAAAAAAGACAAGCAATGTATATGCCATGTCTGCCATATCTATCAGCCAAATATAATATTCCTCTTGGTCAATGGGTTGTCAGAGGCTTTCTGTTTTGATCCAGAGGTACCTTGCCAAAGAACACAGCCACTATCCTCCAACATTTAAAACTTCCTGGGTTTTTTTTTTTTTTTAATGACACATTTAATCATTAGAGATTCTCTGCAAATTGTTCAATTGCGTTTATACCTGAAATCGTAATCTCCTTATGACAAATTTTCCAGAAAAAAGAATTATTATTATTATTATTATATACTGTAAGTTATGTATTCCAGACCTTTGTGGTCACCATCATTGATGGATGGATTTTTTTAATTTAAATAAATCTTTCTACTACATTTTTAAATGTATCAAACTAACTAAAATTCTGATTGCCTTTAAGGTAAAACCAAACAATATTTTCTGAATGCCTACTTTACAGATAACTAATGTTTATGAACTACTGTAGTATTCAAGTTGTATTACTAGCATTATTACTGTGTTACTTACCAGGCTAGTTGGCCATGCGGTTAGGGGCGCACATCTTTGAGCTTGCATCCGGAAGATAGTGGGTTCGAAACCCACTGTTGGCAGCCCCGAAGATGGTTTTCCATGGTTTCCCATTCTCACACCAGGCAAATGCTGGGGCTGTACCCTGATTAAGGCCATGGCCACTTCCTTCCAACTCCTAGCCCTTTCCTATCCCATCGTCACCATAAGACCTATCTGTGTCGATGCGACATAAAGCCACTAGCAAAAAAAGAAAAAAGTTTCTATTCTGTAATATAATTGTAAAATTTGAAAAATACAAAATTATCTGTAGTGCCTCTCAATGTGAGCTTCTAACTTGTTGGGGTCCTCTAAATTTAAATAACAAATTAAGACAATTTTTTATGTCCCAACTGAAATAATACAAAAATGATAAAATCAGCTCTTGTTTATCTACAGTCTCAGTTACAGACACAGGCAGCTGTTTGATAATTAAATTGAAATAAGATATATAATGGTTCAACCTATTCAATACAAGTAGAATTAGATATGTAATGTTATGTACATTCCTATTTGATTACAAGCGGTACTGTTTACGACCACTATTCCGGGTCATCATCAGCCAATCACATAAAAACAATGCATAGGAAAACAATAGGTGATGTATAAATCTTTCACCAGTTGCAGTTCTAGAAGCACTATAACACTTTCGGGATTAGCACTGCGTGATGAAAATTCCTTCTTCAGGATTTTAGGAACTTTATGGTATTAATATTGGATTACATTTAATTTAAAGCACTGTATTTAAGTCTTGTTTAATGAATTTTACCACTGTCTGCATAATAAGGGCTCATAATATTGATTTAAAAGTTCTTATTTACTTAATTCATGAGCCACTTAAGTCATATTTTACATGAATTATTCATATTTGGATTAAATATTCTAAATAATAACAAACACTACAGTATGGAAAAGAAAAATTAAACACCAAAGAAAAACAAAGACAAATATTTCATTTCCTTTCGTTCAAAATGAGTTTTCACCTATGTGCCCTTTTTATGTCGACCGCCTCAATTGTTGTGTCCCTTCATTTTCAATAAATGAGAACTTTTGCTATATATTTCTAGGATGTAGAAATTGTGCAATACACTGCAAGCTGATGGATTCTTTCCTCCCAACAATTTGTGCTATAGATAAGTGTTCTCTCTCATGTCTACATTTATAAAATATTTTCTCTCTTGCAGCTAGAAAGGGAACAACTGCTAAAGCAATTTGCCTCACAGAAGAAGAAGATATCTCATCACCAAATGGATTTTCCTTCCCCTACTTTAACAAATTACAGATCTGACATTACATCTAGAGCACAGGCTGGATTAGATGTGTATGACGATGAAGTTAATGATTCCGTCCATATACCTTGGGAGTCACTCAGGTTCGAAGAGGAAATTGATATAGAACTGCCTTCAGATAGTGAAGTGTTCCACCAAGCTCAGACTTTGCGAGTGCAGTCTAAACATATCCTCAATCACAATGAGAATGAAACAAAGGTCTTGATGGCACTGTTCTCTCTTTGGCCACACCTAACATCAGATTTACAGAAGTTTGCTTATAATCACATGCAAATATTATCTGAAGTAATAACAGAAAGTCTAAATGACGATCTTGATCTAATGGATGCAGAAACTTCGTAACTTTATGAATGAGATGTAGTTACAGTGTAGTTTCTCAAATAAAGTAATTTCTGGTAGAGGAACTGGAGATGAGAATCATCCCTCCTCCCAGAATGCAAGATTATATTTTGTTGTAGTCCAATGAAATACAATAGAACTCTAATTACTCTAAATTATTGGGATCTAGATTAGTAATTATGTACAAAAATCAAGAAAATAATGATCTTTTAAATATAATGAAAGAATTCTAGACTACATGTCTTAATAGAAATTAAAACTGTATAAATCATTTAAGACACATCTACTATTATACTTGTAATGCTTGTATATTGTACAGCACAATATAAAGAAATCATGAACAAAAGTACAGTATAATGAAATTTATATTCATACAAAAAGCTCTGAAAAGCTAACCATGTTTTGTTTTTGAGTGGATTTCTTTATTGTTTTGATACTAACAATTTTATCTTTACATTATAAATGAACAGTTGTATTTTGTCAAATTTGATTTTTAATTATTCATCCTAAATTATAAAAGTAGAGACCAATGAACTCATTATTTGTTTCCTAAAAATAACAAAAATCATCTTCAGGTTTATTATTCTCTTTGTATGCCAGACAACAAAATGTTTAATAAAATATTAGGCAGTCAATAATAATTACAATTCAGTACTTAAATTTCATACATATTTCACCTACATATTATTATTTCCTTTACTGTATGACTAATATAGACACATTTTTCAAAATCTGCTCTTGAGATATTCAATATATACATAACAAAGAAACAATGGCCAATGAGCAAGGATTGTTGTTCATTACAACTGAATTTCAAAACTCTCAGTCCACCGCACAGTTTCCTGGAGTTGGCATACAAGATTCCTCTTGACTACCTCGATATGCCCAGATTAGTATTTTATGAAGTGTATGGCTTTCAGTGCCGGGAGTGTCCACGGACATGTTTGGCTCATCTGATTCAGGTCCTTCCTTCTATTTGACTCCCGTAGGTGACCTGCATGTCTGGGTGTGAGATGATGATGACGATAATGAATTAAAGAGAGAGTGAAACCCTGTCTTGGCACATAGACTACTCCTGTCGAATAACACCAATGGCTCTGTCCAAGACTTAACTTCCCCATCCGATTGATGGATCACTATTAAGAGTGGCAAAGGCCCTCAATCCCTGTGAACACTGCAGAGAGCTTTGGAAATAAATCCACACTTTTGGCACGTTATCTAGTGATTAAAAATTGTATACCACCACTTCTCCTACCCTGCCAACCAACATTCTGATAGTAACATTTTTTCACCAACGGGATTCAAACTGGCTAATCATGGTGTCAGATAACAGAGACTTGATGCCTTTAACGATCATGGCACTGGGCGGGCGTATGCTCAGATATTACATTTGTTGACAATGTGATGGTCTGGTGAAGAGCTCTGCAATTACTTGTGAGAATCAGTAGCTTGTTCCATTTATGCAGCATGCCCTGCACCTGACTGGGGCTTTTCTAATTATATTCAGGACAGTTCCTTCATGGTAGCTACAATCCGCTAACAAGTGTGGCTCTCGAGAAGGTGTATAGATGCACCTCTGTTGCTGCTTCCAACGAATCTTTCCATTCTTTGAAGGGGTTAACAACCTCTTGTAAACCATGTAAGCGGTATCACACAATGGTGGGCAGAAGGGCTTTAGTCTGTTGAGGTTAAGGCTAGGCGGAACTCCACGCACAGGAAGCTCAGAATTCTCACAGATTTTATGAAATTTCCTGATGAGAGCAGTAGATCTGTGCAGATCAGACACCATCATTCCTGTATGAACTGAGACAGCCAATGCACTGTGGTGGAACTTATTCATCATCATCATCATCACATCACCAGCTTACAGTTTCAGTTTCCTGGGTACTGTTGATGAACCTCTTCAACTCTCCTCTATTCATGAATGTCCTGTTCTTTATGACATCATCCAATGTCCTTCCCCTGGCAGTAACATCATTGTTGATCACATCCATTCAACTGGTTCTAGGTGTTTAAACTAGGTGTTTTTCCTTCTATTTCTCTTTCCAAGTGCACTCAGGCTGTCCTTGTAGGTTCCATACTCATCACATCTTCAAACCACCATAGTCTAGACAATCCAACTCTGTCTAGTAGAGATGTCTTAATCCCAGCTTCCTGTCTCACTTCCTCATTTCTTAACCTGTCCATCTTGGACTTCTGGATCATCAGGAATTTCATCTCTGATGCTTTCAGTTCTGTCAAGTCTCTCTTCATGAGGGTGAATGTTTTGATGCCATAGGTCAAAATCCGTATGAATTAGCTGTTAGAAATTGCCAGTTTTGCTTTCTTTGGAATCTTAGCATCCCAAACCAGGGTTATAACTTGTTGGTAGTAGGAGTTCTTTTGTACCCTATTAGTGATCTCACTTGACATTTAAGTTTTCTATAAAGATTATACTGCCTGAGGTAGGTGAAACTGTCCACACTTTCTAACTGGTGGTCTATTAGTTTGATGCTTACTGGTCATCCAACTCTGTTTACTGTCATCCTGAGGTTGAACTCTTGAAACTTCACCTTCCATATGTTGAGTCTTGCTTCCACCTCCTCTTCTGTTTCTTTCCAATCATGATGTCAAATGCATTCAGTTCACCCATATTTCCTTAAAGTTCTTCATTATATCATCCATAACTATGATGAATAGCAATGGGTATAGTGCACTGCTCTGTTGGACTCCACTCTTGGTTATAAACAATGATGAGTCCACCCCTCCAATTCATAAGCAGCTGAAACAGTTCTTGTACAACATCTGGACTTTCCTTACAGGTCCTTCAGACACCTTACTTCATTGCTAGTGCTGTGAAATATTCTCTCTTGCAACACTGACATATGCCTTTTCAATATCCAGGAATAACATGAACAAATTCTGCCTTTCTCCCAGCACTTTGCCATCAGCACATTCTGGCACTGAAGATAATATCTGTAGTTGACCTGTTACCTATGAAGCCGTAAGGTTCCTCTTTCAACTCTGTTTCTATGATGGTTTGCAGCCTCTTCCCTATGATCTTCTTAATAATTTTCAGCCAATGTGACAGGAGGGTTATCCCTCTATATCATCCATAACTGTGATGAACAGTAGTGGGAACAGTGTGTTGCCCTACTGTACTCCACTCTTAGTTGTAAACCATTCTCTTTCTTGAACAGAGGAATGATAACACCCTTGTTCCAGTCAATGGGTGCATTGGTGTCCTTCCACTGCATTAAGTAATCTCTGTAGCCATTGGATCTTATTGCATACTAATAATGAAAATTTATATCATAATATTGATTCAACTCTGCCTTTTAAGTCTTCAGCCCAAATCTTGGTTGGATCCTCAGAAAGCACCACCACAGGTTATGTGGTTGTAGGGAAACTGCAAAAATTGATGGTTGTACCATAATGAGGCATACAAGCAATGATGAGCAGTGAGGTAGTTTGCCATTGCTTTCCTCACTGGGCCAGTAAGTGCTACTGCAGCTCGACTAGCCCTATGAGTAACATTTTTCATAATATCCAGATGCACTTGCACTACCCATACCTCAGCATTCTCCATACTGTCACAACCATAAATGAGAGTGGGACTTCAGTGGAATATATAAAGTGGAACTTGGATAATTTGAACCTCCATGGACCTTAAAAAGTTTTTAATTATCCACAAATTTGAATTAAACACAAAGATTACAAAAGAAACACCAACATTGGATTTTACAAAAAAAAAAACTTCACCTTAAACATTATTGGCATATACTGTACATACCTATTTTACAATGTACTTTATCTGTTTATAGATACAGTACAGTATTTAGTCTTTAGACATTTGATAGGTGCTGAAAATACTACACGTGTTAGTCTTAATGCCATTAGAAATCGCATTTGCTCTTTGTTAAAAAAGTCAGAGATCATAGTTTGCTTTCTTGATTTAATTCTCTCTCCCATGATGCATAAATCTAAATGATTTAGTGACTGAAAATCATCTCTTATGTCTGCATCAGTTAGCTCACCACACACAGTGACATCTTCATTGACATTGACGAATTCTTCATAGGAGGTAGGAACAGACACATTTCCTCCCAACCGTTATCTAAAGGCACGGCTTCATCCACAGTCTCATCGGAACTGTCACCGTCTTTTATCAAGAAACCAGCTTTTTTGAAAAGGTTCATGATTGTTTTGGCTGTCACTTGACGCCATGCTTGCTTACACATTTTTGAGGTTTGTAGAATGTCAATTTTAATTTTAAGAGCGTTACTGTCCTTTGTGAGTATATTCTCGACCAAGAGATTCAGAATTTTTATTATACCCTTGTCCATGGGCTGAACAACAGATGTCATATTAGGCATGAAATAAATCACCTTCACATTTTCCGAAGGTAGAATGCCATTGTGAGCAGTGCAGTTGTCAATAAAGAGAGTAAATCTTCCATTTATCTTTGCGACACTTTTCATCTAATTTTAACTGGTAGTCTAGCCTATTTTTGAAAAAACATGAGTTCTGAAATACAATATTGTGCTGTATTGTTGAGGTAAAAAATTTAAATTAACCAAAATAAAATTTGAATTGCCCATGATTCTTTAATATTGTTCACATGCAAACTGATAGAGATGAATCAAAATATTCAAATTAAAGACTATTTCGAATTATAGGAGACAGATGCTAAAATAGTGCATCCATCAAGAAATAGCTATAGACTAATTGATACAACATACAGGCTATATTTCAGTGTTATAAATGTATTTTGAAACATTAATTCACTGATGAAAACCCAACAGGAAATAAAATGTGTAATAAATTCAAAATGTTACTGTGTAGTTGCTTATGTCTAGCTTAGGCCGCGTGCACACCGAGCGCGCTTCGCATAGTGTGTCGCGTGTAGCATGAAATGCTATGCATAGCGCAAGGCGTGCTTGCTGTTCACATCGAAAACTCTACGCCGTGCTCTCAGCTTACTTTGGTGCGAGGCGTTTTAGGGTGGTCACAAACTAATGCCGTTATTCAAGTACACTAGAAAAAATTTACTGATGGATAACAGTTACCTAAAATTTAAAATTAGGAAAAAGAATCGAAAGTGGGTTCATGAATTTAATGAAGAACGAATTACGGTACTTTCAGAGAATTCCATCATTTGCACAGAGATACAAGACTTTATTGCGATAAATTTTATGATTACTTAAGAATGACAAAAAAAACCTTTGACCTTCCAAACCCTGCAACTGAAATGTGGCATCAAGTAGCAGAGAAGAATTGGGAGAAATTCAATTTTCCGAATTATCTAGGAGCACCGTGCAGCAAACACATGGAAATTAAATTTCCGGTTAAATCACGCTCTTTATATAATAATTATAAATAGTATTTTGCAATATTGTTACAATTAGCATACACAATTAATCATCATAACAAAAGTGGAGTAAATGTGTGACAAATATAATTAATAAACATAAATATTTACTTCCAAGCCCACTACTAGCCTGCAGAGTGATATTCTTCATGTTACCACCCTCCATTGGCAAAATTATAAACCAATATGACATAGTCTGGGAGATTCTATGCACTTTGTCACAAAGTGTCCGGCTACATGGCTAAATGGTTACCGTACTGGCCTTTGGTCACAGAATCCCGGGTTCGATTCCCGGCAGAGTCGGGAATTGTAATCATGATTAGTAAATTGCATTGGCATGGGGGCTGGGTGTATGTGTGTATTTATAATCATTTCATCCTCATCATGATGCAGGTCATCTACAGGCGTCAATTCAAAAGACCTGCACCTGGTAAGCCAAACTTCTCCTCGGACACTTCCGACACTAAAATCCATATCCAATTTCATCCTGTCACAATGTTAAGCCCAGTAAGGTGTGACAGTAGAAGTAATATTACTGTACATGTTTACTGTAGGAATGTGATACAACTGTTGTAGATACTTAAGTCCACTTATTTTGCAAAACAGTTACATTTTTATAGTTTTTGTGGCTTGGGTTCCATATTTCTTCTCTTTGAAACACTGCATGAATAATTTCTTCTTCCATAGATTCAGAACCAGCTAGGTAACGCTAAGCAATTAACCAACACTGCGCGTTGTCTGGTGCTTCGCTTAGCTGTAACATAGGCGTTCAGTGCAGCAGAGCACGGACGGTGTGAACACCTGGATTACAAACAAAGCACTGGTTATGCTTAGCGTGACGCTTTGAGTTGAGCAACACACGACACACTATGCGAAGCACGCTCGGTGTGCACGCGGCCTTAGACTGGAATTCATTAGCTTTCTGGTATCCCAGTATATAGGGTGTTCCCAAAAACGTGGGAGTAATTGGGGATGGATAGAACACCCCAAAACAACATAAAAAGTTCCTATGAATATATACCCTACGGTTGATCGTTTACAAACTACGTCTTGTTTTAGTTACTGGAATGTGGGGATAGTTCATAAGGATGAAGTTTGCAGTCAGGTATACCATTACAGACATTGTCATACTTCACCAGAGTGTGAAACAAGGTTGCCACCGATGCTTGGAGTTTTCAAGCATGTCCCACAATTAATGAGATGGTGTGTTCAAGCGTGCATTCAGAAGTATGATATTCTGAGCACTTCTTGTACTAAAATGCAGTATTCCTGCTGGTACACCAACATAGCAACAGCCACTCAACGTGCAATGTGCCAGGTAAGGCTGTTACCAATATTCCTTATACAAATTTGAAAAGTCTATAACTCATAAATGACTGACTCTAAAGTATACGTTCATAGAGACATTTTGTGTTTTTACTTCCACATGTTTTGGAACACTTTGTAGTTGAATGAGGTTACCGTTAATTCACCCTCTGAGGTTCACATCAAGAATTTAGCAATGAAGGACAAGTATCTTATCCTTATGTTAATGACAGATTTTACACTCATTTCAATTGTTAATTATTTTCTGTGAATTATTATTATTATTATTATTCTAGTGTCAGATACATTAAAAAAAAAAAAAGAAAACAGTTACAATAATTTCAAGTAACATTTAAATAATCTTGGACCAATACAACGCTACTTCGAGTCCTCTCTTCGTAGCTCGATGCAGGTCATCTTGCGTGCACAAAGATGGACACAGCGGTCATTAGTGCATTGGCACTGCCGGTGGCTCCAGTTAGCCTACGCAGTGGCCTCCACGGTATGCACTAGCCAGCGTATTGGTAGGTGTGCTAGGTACCAACTGATGAGCCCACCCTAGCACACGAGGGCGAAACGCTGGCAACCAAGAATGAGTTAGCTGGAAAATTTATAATGTCCAATGACGGACCATTTATATTGGTATTATAAATTTATTCATTCAGAACAAATATTTCAGATTCCCTATAAGGAATCAACATCTATGTCATCTGATGGCCAAGCAGGCATCAATTTTTAATAATGAGACAAAGTCTCTTAGTGCATTGGTACTGCCGGTGGCTCCAGTTAGCCTACGCAGTGGCCTCCACGGTATGCACTAGCCAGCGTATTGGTAGGTGTGCTAGGTACCAACTGATGAGCCCACCCTAGCACACGAGGGCGAAACGCTGGCAACCAAGAATGAGTTAGCTGGAAAATTTATAATGTCCAATGACGGACCATTTATATTGGTATTATAAATTTACTCATTCAGGACAAATATTTCAGATTCCCTATAAGGAATCAACATGTATGTCATCTGATGGCCAAGCAGGCATCAATTTTTAATAATGAGACAAAGTCTCTTAGTGCATTGGCACTGCCGGTGGCTCCAGTTAGCCTACGCAGTGGCCTCCACGGTATGCACTAGCCAGCGTATTGGTAGGTGTGCTAGGTACCAACTGATGAGCCCACCCTAGCACACGAGGGCGAAACGCTGGCAACCAAGAATGAGTTAGCTGGAAAATTTATAATGTCCAATGACGGACCATTTATATTGGTATTATAAATTTACTCATTCAGGACAAATATTTCAGATTCCCTATAAGGATTCAACATCTATGTCATCTGATGGCCAAGCAGGCATCAATTTTTAATAATGAGACAAAGTCTCTTAGTGCATTGGCACTGCCGGTGGCTCCAGTTAGCCTACGCAGTGGCCTCCACGGTATGCACTAGCCAGCGTATTGGTAGGTGTGCTAGGTACCAACTGATGAGCCCACCCTAGCACACGAGGGCGAAACGCTGGCAACCAAGAATGAGTTAGCTGGAAAATTTATAATGTCCAATGACGGACCATTTATATTGGTATTATAAATTTACTCATTCAGGACAAATATTTCAGATTCCCTATATGGAATCATCATCTATGTCATCTGATGACCAAGCAGGCATCAATTTTTAATAATGAGACAAAGTCTCTTAGTGCATTGGCACTGCCGGTGGCTCCAGTTAGCCTACGCAGTGGCCTCCACGGTATGCACTAGCCAGCGTATTGGTAGGTGTGCTAGGTACCAACTGATGAGCCCACCCTAGCACACGAGGGCGAAACGCTGGCAACCAAGAATGAGTTAGCTGGAAAATTTATAATGTCCAATGACGGACCATTTATATTTGTATTATAAATTTACTCATTCAGGACAAATATTTCAGATTCCCTATAAGGAATCAACATCTATATCATCTGATGGCCAAGCAGGCATCAATTTTTAATAATGAGACAAAGTCCTTTAGTGCATTGGCACTGCCGGTGGCTCCAGTTAGCCTACGCAGTGGCCTCCACGGTATGCACTAGCCAGCGTATTGGTAGGTGTGCTAGGTACCAACTGATGAGCCGACCCTAGCACACGAGGGCGAAACGCTGGCAACCAAGAATGAGTTAGCTGGAAAATTTATAATGTCCAATAACGGACCATTTATATTGGTATTATAAATTTACTCATTCAGGACAAATATTTCAGATTCCCTATAAGGAATCAACATGTATGTCATCTGATGGCCAAGCAGGCATCAATTTTTAATAATGAGACAAAGTCTCTTAGTGCATTGGCACTGCCGGTGGCTCCAGTTAGCCTACGCAGTGGCCTCCACGGTATGCACTAGCCAGCGTATTGGTAGGTGTGCTAGGTACCAACTGATGAACCCACCCTGGCACACGAGGGCGAAATGCTGGCAACCAAGAATGAGTTAGCTGGAAAATTTATAATGTCCAATGACGGACCATTTATATTGGTATTATAAATTTACTCATTCAGGACAAATATTTCAGATTCCCTATAAGGAATCAACATCTATGTCAACAAACCACTTAGTCGAGCAGCTCTCCTTCTTTCTCTCAATTCTTCCCAGCCCAAGCTTTGCAACATTTTTGTAACGCTACTCTTTTGTCGGAAATCACCCAGAACAAATCGAGTCCCATTCTTTGAAGTCCTGACAGTGGTTAGGTGTTGAAAATTTCATTTTATAGAAATGAGGTGCTGTGAAGAGAAAGGGAAAACTTAACAAGGGACAATTTCTTTTGCTACATTTTTAGAATTATTATCAGCCCCAGAGAACAGTAATGTATGTCAACTTTATTGAATTCACTCCTCTTTTCTTTTGATAATCATCACTGAAGAAAACCTAAATGCGGTTGCAAGTACAAAGAGCAAACTCAGCAGCTCTCCTCTATTTTTATGTAAGCATCTATGTTTTTCCAAAAACACACAAGATAACACAGGAACAATAACAAGATAATGACAACAGTTACGACAGCATGACTTGACTATGAATAAGTAACATATATTTTTGTAATATATTGGTAATAAAATCGCCGTTAGATGGTGGGGCTCCATTCATGCCATTCCTGACCCAGTTGAATGACTGGAAACAGGATGTGGATTTTCATTTTTCACCGATATTAAAAGAAGATTTGGTTGGAGAAAACCTCCATTGCAGCTTCCTAATTTCATTCATTTGAGATATTCAGTCATTGTTAATGTTACACAATTTGCTTTATGTTGCTCCAACACAGGTAGGTTTTATGGTGACGATGGGACTGGAAAGGGCTAGGAGTGGGAAGTGACTGTGGCCTTAATTACAACCTCAGCATTTGCCCGGTTAAGGTTCAGGTAACGGTGGTCGGTGTTTAACTGGAAAACTAATTTAGACTGTACTGTTAAATCACTTAAAATTATGTCAAAGGAGACTCATTATCACACAACTAAGACAGTTAAATAATGTAAATCCATACTATCACAAAGACGGTCACAGAAAGACTCCTTCCCACCCTTACGAATGCTCAAACATCATACGGTACTCACACAGCTAGCCAATACTTGAATTGGAAATATACCACTTAGCTATATTATTATTAGCCATTAAAATAGCCATTTAAAATTTCTTGGTGGCAACATTTAATATTTTAGGTTTCAAACAGCTAATAAATAACTTCAGGTGAAAAATGAAACATAAAAACGTGAAAAGATGATCAATTCTATATTATTTTACAGTTACTGACCACATGTTTTCATTTATGATGGTACAGCGTGCTGGCCCAACTTCAGCACTAGCGGAGATTTGACAAACCAGCGAAAGCATATTTTGATGTGAGGACATCTTTCTTTGCTGGCTAGCAAGCCTGCTTCTTACCCGGAGGCCCCGGGTTCGTTTTTGCGGCCAAGTCAGAGATTTTTATTTGAATCTGAGGGCTGGTTCGAGGTCCATTCAGCCTAAGTGATTACAATTCAGGACTATCTGACTGGAAGATAGCGGCCCCTGTCTAGAAAGCCAAGAATAACGGCCGAGGAAAATCGTCGTGCTGACCACACGACACATCATAATATGCAGGTCTTCGGACTGAGCAGCGGTCGGTTGGTAGGCCAAGGTCCTTCAGGGCTTTTGCGCTGGGGAGGGGGAGTTAAATTTTCCTTTTCGGTCCGGCGTTGGGCGTTTACTAAGCGTTGAAACACCCGTTACAAAACGGCACGCTATTTTGCAACGCTACCTATTAACCTATTAATGATATCGACAATGTAATGATATCGTTGCAAAGAAGAACTCTCAAACTACAACTTGGCACCCAAAAAACTTCTGTGACTTCACCCGTCAAAACAAAAAGACCGCCAAATAAGACCCCGTTTTGACGGTACAATACCGCACTCGAGCGCAATCTTTATACAGTAACTTCAAAACCGTCAGTCTGCTTTCGAAAATACAAATGTCATTTGGAAGCCTACATATTACCCTACAAAATCATTTCAGTTGGTGAAGCCATTAGCAACGGACGTCTGTTTTAAAAAAGTGTGAAATTTTTGACAAATGTTCATAATGTCGAACTTTTAACCACAACAAAGCAACCGAAAACGTCCGATTACTCCACCATTGAAAAGACAAATTTCGAACAAGATGAGACCAAAAAATAGCTTTGCAGGACCAAAATCGAGTTGTGCAGCGATCAAAAGAAGTATAGATTTCACATTTGCTATAAACATTAATATAATCGCTAAATCTTATGGCTCATACTTCTCATATCATCTTTCTCTCGTTCTCCTCAACCTGATGGTTGGTGGGTAGCATGACTATCCTCGTCCAACGACCAGCTGCTTGATTAGTTGATATGGACGTCGCCCTTTAATGCCATCGAGGAACCCTGCTCTTGATCGTCCTCTTCTAGTCTTTCCTTCCAGTTTTCCTTCAAGCAGTGTGGTGTACCATGATGAATGCCGGAGTAAATGGCCTATCCAACTACATCTTTTCTTGATCATTTTCTCTCGCTGGTGGTATTTTCAGCTCTCTTGAGAACTTCTTTCTTTGTTAGCCTGTGAGTTCAGGGTATTCGTAACATTCGACGCCAGCACTACATTTCTTCTTTTTTTTCTACTATTTGCTTTACGTCGCACCGACATAGATAGGTCTTATGGCGTCGATGGGACAGGAAAGAACTAGAATGGGAAGGAAGCGGCCATGGCCTTAGTTAATGTACATCCCCAGCATTTGCCTGGTGTGAAAATGGGAAACCACGGAAAACCATCTTCAGGGCTCCGACAGTGGGATTTGAACCCACTATCTCCCGGATGCGAGCTAACAACTGCGCGCTCCTAACCGCACGGCCAACTCGCCCGGTGCACCACATTTCGAATGCATCTATTCTTTTTTTATCAGCCTTTAATAGAGTCCAGGTATCAGAGCCATTGGTCGCAATGCTGCAGATGAAGCTCTTAATGAAATGATTTCTTACTGGTAGGGATATTTTTTTTTTGCTAGGGGCTTTACGTCGCACCGACACAGATAGGTCTTATGGCGACGATGGGATAGGAAAGGACAAGGAGTTGGAAGGAAGCGGCCGTGGCCTTAATTAAGGTACAGCCCCAGCATTTGCCTGGTGTGAAAATGGGAAACCACGGAAAACCATTTTCAGGGCTGCCGATAGTGGGATTCGAACCTACTATCTCCCGGATGCAAGCTCACAGACGCGCGCCTCTACGCCTCTAGGTAGGGATATTGCCTTGGAGGTCGATAACCTTCTTCTTTTTTTTATTGAAAGCTTCTTTAGCCTGGGCTATTCGAGAACGGACGTCCTTTTTACACCTACCATCAGATGCAATGATGCCTCCCAAATAATGGAACTGATTTACTTGAGCCAATTTTTCTCCTTCCAACCAAACATTAACATCCTGTTTACCATCCGGACTACATTTCATTATCTTGGTGTTTGTTTTGTTAACATTCATATTACATTTTAGTATTAGTAGATCATTCAATTTCTTTAGTGAGGTCTCTCTCTCTCTTTGTCAGTTTCAGCTATGAGGGTAATATCATCCGCAAGACGTATTATTCGCTATAGTTGGCCATTTATTTTTATTTCATGGGTGGAGGTGGCTGAAAACTCTTTCATTGCTTCTTCTAAATACACATTGAATAATAGAGGTGACATACCAGATCCTTGTCTTACTCCTTTCCTTATTTTCCTTATTTTCGCGTTGATTTGCTCCTTTCCTATAAGTGCTGTCTGGTTCTTGTACAGCTGATAGATGATTTTCCGATCTCTGCAGTCCACTTTCAGACTTCTAAGGGGCCGATGACCTTCGATGTTAGGCCCCTTTAAACAACAAGCATCATCATCATCATAATATTCCAGTTAACATTATCAAAGGCTTTCTCTATATCAATGAAAGCAATTAGGATGTTCTTATTGATTCTTAGGGCTTGTTCAATAATTGTTCTAAGGCTCAAACAAGACCGACTACAATTCAAAATTGCTTCTCTTGTTCCTTTGTTTCTTCTAAACCCGAATTAATCATCTGAGAGATTTCCTACTATTATTTTCTCCATGCGATGGTTAAAAATTCTTGTAATAATTTTGGAGGCATGTGTTGCCAGGCTTAACGTTCTATAATCTTGACATCTCTTTGCAGGATTACTTTTTGGGATAGGTATCAATACAGTTTTCTCAAAATCTTCCGGTATTTCTCCGCTAGTATAAATATCATTTACTACTTGATATAAAGAAGTTTTTGCCTTATCCCCTAGAGCTTGCAGTACTTCACCTGGAATTGAGTCTACTCCAGGAGCTTTCCTTTGTTTTAGCTCATTCAAAGCTTTATCAAATTCCTCTCTAAGTATACATGATTCCAGATCATCTTGTTCTATCTCACTTTCATTTTCTATTACATCGTCATCTATTTGTCCTTCATACAGGCCTTCTACATATTCTTTCCGTATTATAGCTATCTTATCCTTCTCTATTATTACACCTCCGTTGCTTCCTTTTATTGTACTCAAGGGCTTTATTTTTCTTTGGAAAGCTTTTTCGGTATTACCTTTGGTTATATTTTCATCTATCTGTTTATACTGTGCTTCGGTCCACTCTTCCTTTGCTTTTTTAGTTTCTCAATGAATTTTATTTCTTATTTTCTTGTATTCTTCATTATTTCCTTTTGGCCATCTGGCGCGCGTTCATTAGTTACAAAATGTGGGGTGTAATCCATGGCTTATAGATTTTCCTCTCTTCTTTCCCAAAACAATCTTCTGCTGCATCAATTATTTGTTTCTTGAGTTTTCCCCGTTTTTCTTCGGCACTACTTCCATCCAGTACTTCAGTATTTTGTTATTAGTTTCTTCTTTGAACATTTTGATAGCCTCGCTATCTTTTTTTAATACTCAAATTCCATTTTGGGGGGGGGGGCGTCTTTCTATTCTTCTTTTCTTAAGTTTCAGTTGGCCTGTCATTACCACTGGGTTATGATCGGAGTCAATATCAGCCTCAGGATAGCTTTTACTTGATTTCGATACCGATCTCTGACTAAGTTATTATATTATAGTCTGTTTGATATCTACTATCATTTCCACGGATTGTCCGTGTGTATCTTCTCCTTTTCGGCTGTTCGAAGAGAGTATTTACAAGGGAGTGACTTCGACAAAATTCGATGAGCTTTTCTCCCCTTTTTTTCTGGAACCAGGACCATAATCGCCCACCGGATCATCTTCTCTGCCTTCTCCAACAACTGCGTTCATATCTCCGAGGATGATGAGATTTTCTTCAGTTGTTCCAGTTGTTCGTAAACTTCCTTCACTTCGTCATCTGTGTATGTAGAGGTGGGCATGTACACCTGGATTAGAGTTGTAACTCTAGGTTCTGTCTTCAATTTTATGAGTATTCTTTCATTATATCCCCACCATACCTGACACTCACTGTCCTAACTGCTTTGTCAGTATAAATCCAATACCACCTTTTCCGTCTGAAGAGCCAGAGTACAAATCTCCGCTATCTGGCCATCTTCTTAGCTGCTGCTACAAACTTTTTGTAAGGTTGATATATAACAGAATAAGTAGCGCAATCCTAGAGCATATTCCAGTTGAACAGGCAGGCTTCAGACCAGGACGTAGCTGCTGTGACCAAGTATTGTCTCTTACATCCTTCATTGAGGCAGGATATCAAATGAAGCTGAAAACATCTGTAGCATTTGTTGATCTTACTGCTGCCTTTGACACTGTATGGAGGGAAGGCCTTATCTACAAATTTCTTCATATCATACCATGCAGAACGATGGCTCAACTGATTAACAACATGTTAAGTGATCGGAAGTTCCAAGTAATCACTGGAGGAAAGATAAGCAAGGAGAGGAAGCTAAACAACGGATTGCTCCAAGGATCAGTTCTCTCACCATTATTGTTCAACTTATATCTCTCTGACCTTCCTGACACTTCATCCAGAAAATTCTGCTATGCCGACGACTTGGCTCTAGCTGTACAAGATCAGGTAATGGAGACGACTGAAGAGATTCTGACCAAAGACCTGTCTTTACTGGAAAATTACTTCAAAATCTGGAGACTTCAACCCAGTGTGAGTAAAACAGAAGTGTCTTGCTTCCATTTAAATAATCGTTTGGCGAACGTGAAAGTGAATGTTAGTTTCAGAGGGAGAATTCTTCGTCATAACTGGAACCCAAAATACCTTGGTGTCATCTTGGACCGTACACTATCCTTCAAACAACACCTCCTGAACTTAGCACAAAAGTTGAAGTCTCGAAATAACATCCTTCATAAACTGTGTGGAACTACCTGGGGATCTTCAGCAACCACTTTGCGATCTTCAGCCCTGGGTTTGGTGTATTCAAGTGCTGAGTATTGTGCACCTGTTTGGATGAACAGTCATCATACAAGGCTTGTTGACACCCAGCTTAATACCACAATGCGCATCATATCTGGCGCAATCACATCTACTCCAGTTCATTGGCTTCCACTGCTAACTGGTATAATGCCACCTGATCTACGCCGGTCTAATGCCCTTATGAAGGAATTCCACAAGATCTCAAGAAATCCTAGTCTACCCGTGAATAGTGACCTGCCACTTCTGAATCTTAATAGACTGAATTCACGCCATCCAACTCTGCGTGATGCTGCTAACATGGATGCTAAGGATTTCAAATCTCTTGATGAGTGGAAAAGTAGATGGGAAGCAGCAACAGATGTACGCCTTCATACCTTCTTCTCAGGTCCCGAACTTCCAAGTGGATCCCACCTACCACGCAAGACCTGGACTGCCCTGAATAGAATCAGAACAGGACATGGCCGGTGCAGAGCCGCTCTCCATAAGTGGAAAAATCTACCTAATCCAGACTGTGACTGCGGAGCTCCACACCAGACTGTTCATCATATCGTCAGGGAATGTAAGATTCGAGCGTATCACGGTGATGAAGATGACTTCCTGCTGGTATCTCCGGAAGCTGTACGTTGGATTGAAGAACTTGATATTCAATTGTGAAGCACAAATTAATTTGTTTCTCAGCTGTATATATGTATTACTGATATTGTCTGTATAAGCCACACGCTAAATAATAACCTCACTCATTCCCAAAACAACCGTTCCTAGTCGCTTAATTCCGTTCTTCACATTCTCCAGCTTACCTCACTTTTTCAAGGATCTCACGTTCCATGTACCTACTTTGTAGGATTTGCTTTTTGTCTTCTCCTGCATCCCTCTCCGGAGATCCGAATAGGGTGCTATTCCGGAATATTTTACGTTCGAAGACATCAACATGCTTTCTATTCTTGGGATATCACAAGGATCTGTCTTGACCGTTGCCTCCCAGATCCTATGCCGTTGACCTATAATTAAGTTCATCCGCCTTAAAAAGTAATTTCTTACTCCAAGAACATCAGGGTGCCCTGCCCGCTTTCCACTCATCCGCCCTCGAAGAGGCCGTTGACACTTGGAAGAGGCGAACCACTTATACCGGTGGTTACTCGGTGTCATACTCTATTAATCCTGAATATTGGGCTGCCACTTCCGCCGTCTATACCGTAGGTACCGAAGTCCATCTTCTCCGCCATAGATGTCGTTGAGGTCTTCACTCGTAACCAAGGTCTGTCTTGCTCGTAACCCTGAGCTGGGACCCTTACCAGATAATACACACCGGGTCAGTGCGCTCTGGGACTCACATTGGCAGGGGCGCCACTCCCTGGATAGGGCTGCCTCCGAGGAGGTTCCCTACCTGTTACCTGTTCTCATATCATAATCCTGTATTTATTTATTTTTGAAATAATGTAAGTTACAATAAAGGAGTAGCCTAATAAAATGTATGTAAAAATATGTATTATAAATGTATGATGAAATAGACAAGAAATGACCAAAAAAAACGCTTTATACGCTTCCATGCCTTTAAAGTTGTCTCCACCGATTTTTCTTAAATCATATTTCGGTGCAGGGTGCAGTCTGTTCATTTTGTCATTACTCCATAGAGCGAAGGTGGGAAGATGCATTTTGGTTAACTGCGCAGTTGGTAGCATCGAGTTTACAATAGTAGTTCCTAAGTGCTGTAAAGAATGTTTTTTTTAAATAAACCATACCGGTACGTTATTAACATCTCTTTGACATAAATCAGTGGCTTGGTTCTAAAAGGGCCAATGTCAAAAAAAAAACTGGTTTTGAGCTATGAGCCTTTGAAGCTTTGCTTATAGTTTTCCAATTATTTTTTTTCAACAACTAACTTTAAATTTTATACTTTCTTTGTAGAAGTCACCTTATTAAACGCTAATTTGTTCTATCGTATTCTTTAAAAATGTCCAGGTCTCTAATCTTTATTGGTAATCTAACATTATTGGCAAGGGCTTATTTAATTAAACGTTAACTGTTCGTTTAGTACTTAACAGAGACATTGGCCCTTTTAACATGTTGCAAGCCAGGATAAAGCGCGTTTGCATCAGTTAATATCTCAATTTCGATAAATAAAAAAAACGACATTGGCCCTTTTAGAACCAAGCCACAGAAATATGTCTTATGGTCATTAAAAAATTGCGTTACGAAATATTTTCTTTCTTTCTTTCTTTCTTTCTTTCTTTCTTTCTTTCTTTCTTTCTTTCTTTCTTTCTTCCTGTCTTTCTTTCTTTGTTTTCTCCCTCGGACTCAGGGAGGGATCCCACATCTACCGCCTCAAGGTGTGTCCAGGAGCATGAGACTTAACCACAACAAAACAAGCGAAAATGTCCGATTACTCCACCATTGATAAGACGACTAAATTTCGAATAAAATGAGACCAAAAAATAGCTCTGCAGGGCCAGTAGTTGTGGGGAGGAGGACCAGTACGTAGCCCAGGCTGCCTCACCTGCTATGCTGAACAGGAGCCTTGATGGAGATGGGATGATTGGAAGGGCTAGGGAAGGAGGTGGCCGTGGCCTTAAGTTAGGTAGCATCCCGGCATTTGCCAGGAGGAGAAAAACTATTTAGGACTCAGTTGACCTCCCGAGACTGAGTGGACCCCGCTCCAGTCCTCGTAACACTTTTCAAATTTCGTGGCAGAGTCGGGAATCGAACCCGGGCCTCCGGAAATGGCAGCTAATCACACTAACTACTACACCACAGAGGCGGACAAGCGTTATGAAAATACCGTCACAATATATGTGACGGAAGTGTAACCTAGCAACCATGCAGGCTGTGATCTGAAGTATGGATGGATGGCCAGACAATATTACCTAGTAACCGTGCAGACTATGTCTTGTCTTATGGCTGGTGCCCATCTGAAATCAGCAGCCGTTGTCCGCCTGGTGGCCATGATCGTTAAGGCGTTAAAGTCTTTACGGGCTGACACCGTTGTTAGCCGGTTCGAGACCCGTTGGTCGAAAAAGTTTTCGCCATCAGAATGTTGGCCGGCAGGGTAAGTATACAATTTCTAATCACTAGATTTCGTGCCAAAAGCCTGGATTAAATTCCAAACCTCTCCGCAGTGCTCATGTGGAGTGAGGGCATATGACGCTGTTGAAAGCGATTCGTCTGTCGGATGGAGACATAAAGGCTTGAGCAGACCCCTTGGTGCTGTTCGACAGGGGTAGGCTATGTTACAGCACCGGGTTTCACCCTCTCCCTTCCTACTATCATATATTACGTCATTCATTTTATCTCATCTCATTAACTCCTCTGATGAGGTTGACTTCAGGAAGCAGTACGGTAGCGGCGATTAGTGGGGGCGAGGGTGACAGTCCCCCTCCCCCACCCCCCTACTTCGTGGAGAAAATATTACATTTTTATTCTAGTTTGGTCGGCCGAAACTGGGGATTATTAAAACAAGCAATTTTTTTTTTTTGCTAGGGGCTTTACGTCGCACCGACACAGATAGGTCTTATGGCGACGATGGGATAGGAAAGGCCTAGGAGTTGGAAGGAAGCGGCCGTGGCCTTAATTAAGGTACAGCCCCAGCATTTGCCTGGTGTGAAAATGGGAAACCACGGAAAACCATCTTCAGGGCTGCCGATAGTGGGATTCGAACCTACTATCTCCCGGATGCAAGCTCACAGCCGCGCGCCTCTACGCGCACGGCCAACTCGCCCGGTAAGCAATTTTTACAAGCCCTGCTGTCTTATCAGCTAATTACCAGTATGTCCTTTATGTTCTTTAATTATTAACAAAATTATTAACGGAAATACCAGGCGTATTTCGTCGCGGCTAATCGATTTGTATAGAAAGGGTAGCAGGGGTATATGTTTTGCCTAAGTCATGAACACTGAGGTATGATTCATCCACTTGCCGCGCATCTTCTTTAGTCTGGCAGTCTCTTTAGTGTCTGTTATTTTCTTAGCGTGTAGGCAAATACTAAATGATTTTTAATTGTATAATCACACCGTACTTCTTTCAATGGTAATACATGAGTATTATTTTTTTCTTTAGGTGAATGTTGTATTGTACACTATTGAATCAAAATCTTAAAAAAGGTATTATTACCACACATTAAAGTGGTAAACTGACAACCTTTACCTCTCTGTCGAAATTCGCTCAGAGAGCATAAAAACTTACCATGGTGTAGCTGTTTTTTTGTTTGTTTGTTTTTTTCAGTTTTGATGTAACCCCCACCCCCCCTCGCTTTATCACACAAACCCGAGTATTTTCTGTTATTTTTATATGTTTTTGCCCCTACCCCACTTCTAATTCCCAATCGCCGCTACTGTCGGGAAGGGCAGCCGGTCACAAAACTCACTACGAAGATTTATGTCACATTTTACCCGACCCCTAGAGGAACGGTACAAGGGTTGGACATACATACATTTGATTTTCGTAAAGGGAAAAGTGGCTTCTTTCTTTTTAATATCCCATATGAACTGGAAGTTATCACAACGTGAACGCCCCGAACAAATGGCGTTTTATTATTATTATTATTATTATTATTATTATTATTATTATTATTATTATTGTTACCGTGTTTTTGTGGTAGGTAGGCGTGAAAGAAGGTGCTGGGTGGTGAATGGATCTCAAGCTACTAAAGAGAAATTAATTTCAAAATTTAACAAGGTTATATTTTCTTTTCAAAACAAAGATATAACAAGCATGGCAGGTACAATGTAGCAAATCAACGGGGAGTCACAATATTTACAGGATTTGGGCTTCGAGCCCCGAAAACACAATGCTTGGGCAATCAGCCCAGTTTTACCTCAAAGACACTAGTTTCAACAGAGGGGCAGAAAACCCCATTCATACCTCGGAGCCCTTGCTCCAAATTACACTAAAAAGCCTCCACGAGGCATATGACACTCGATTTTCAAAAGAGCCCCACGCTCTCAAAATTTAAGCCTCTCAAAGGCTACACCAAACTCCACCTTCAAGTTGTCCTCAACGGACCAAAACACAGGGGAGAAATACCCAATCTACTGAGGTCTAATAAATGAAAAGAAGGTTAATTACGTGACCTCTAAAATCACAATTTGAGAGGAGGCGAACTTGCACTCCTTAATACACTTTGTTTCTAAGACCTACGTTGGCTCTTAGGCCGCTGATGCAAGGGCTAATCCCATACTACTGAGGTGACTTAAGAAAACACAAACTTACATTACATTACTGAAGAATAGGTTGCGAAAAATAAGTTCACCTCAAAACAATGTGAGTGGGAGCTCGAGAGGGTTAAGCACTCTCTATCCCGATATGTAGTTTGAAAGATAGAATAGATACCAGTTGCTTTTACATTTGAAAGGAAAGTTACATGGTGGAAGACCTAGAACCCGCCGCGAGAGTTAAACTGCCAACTCTAGCTAGAAAAGATGTTATTAAGAGGCCATTACCTGAAGTTGAACAGCTGGTGAAGAAAGAGGCGCTTCCCGCCTCCTGCTATGTACTTTACACACTGGGAGATGGAACAAAAGTGGCCTGGAGACCCTAAAATCAGCAGTTTAAATACCCTCGCGGAAGATTCTAGTCGTTAGGGGAAAGAAAACACCCTCCCTCAAACTTTTTATTGGATAGGATCCCACAACAGATACAAGTTGGGGGAAGATACACCAGATTGGTCAGAAATTACTAAAAGAAATTCGGGATTGGATAAATCTAAAACAAGGGGAAAGAGAGGGGTATACAGCCAACATAAACAATGGCAGAAAGAAATTTAACAAAGAACAAACATTTGAAATAAAAATTTCTTCAACAAAATAGTTCTTTGACTCCGCACTAGGTTGCACTATTGTTGATCTTCAGTAGTGTCCTCTAGAAGAGAAAGTTCACACTTCTTACTTCAAGCGAAACAAAAACACATCAAAAGTGACACAGTTCAAAAACTCAAAATTTTCCACGTGGTGACATCTTCTGAGAAAGTAGAGAATTAATAGAGTAGATAAAGTTCAACCTTCCTCCAGAAGAGGAGTTTCAACTGGCGCAACTTTTAAATAAACGGTGTAGAGGTGTACCGCCCGGTACAGACCTCCCCCCCCAAAAGTTCCTCCAAGGGGTAACACAGAAGAACATAAACTTTTGTTTGAAAATAAGTTCCAAGTTTTGATGTTGAGATTAAGATAACTTGCAGAAGTATTTGAGAAATTTCTTAATTCGGTTCCAAAATTTTGTTGTTGCAGGTGAAGTAAAGTCTTTATGTTTATAGAAGTTGAATTTCTGAAGATAAACTTTTAATACTTAAAGGTGAAGAAAAATTTTGCAATGTCCACCAAATATTGTTGTGGAATTCCGAAGTGTAGTTATTGCTTATGGTGACTGTCCATGTAGTTGATGTAGATTGAGTCGGATGGCCAGACCGGCCGTTGCGGCTTGCGTCCAACGGAGGCCGCTCGGACCCCTCAAGTACCCTGAGATACCGCTCGCCCGCACTATGAGGGGAGCAGAGGTGTTGAAACACGCCGCGCCCGCGGTGAACATATACAGGCTGCGGGCAAGTAGCAGGTCGTGCGCCGCACATCAGCCTTGGCCGGGAGGAGAGCTCCGGCTCGCCGTGCACATGTCGTCCTCGCTGGGGCCGAGGGGGCCCGACCTTGGCTCCAGTTGCTGCACGGCGCCGCGCGGCTGCGGGGGCGCTGAAACATTAAGCTAGGCGGCAGAATTGTGTTGGACCATCATGTTTCTTTTAAGGGCACAGGCATGTAAAGAGATTGAGGGGCCAGCGGCGTGCAGATATCCATGGCATTTCATCTAAGCCAGCCACTGAGTGTAGTGGAGCAGGAGACGGGAGCGTGGTAATGGCCGTGGAAAGGACAGAATGGCAGTTTAACGGATCGGGGCAGGTTGTACAAAAGGCTTACATCTAAAACCAAAATATTACAGAAGGGGCAGAATGCCTTAAAAGTGAAACTCAAAAAAAATATAACCTTCATATCCTTTCAAAATAATATGAAGCAAGTTAACACAGAAATTACACCGGTTTCACCTGGGACAGGTGAACTCTAAATATCCTCTCGGTGGCTGGATTACTTAACAATAAGGTAACCGGCGTAAGAAAATCGAGAATGATACAAGGCCCCTGAAATCTGGGGGCAAGCTTGCCCGCGGGAACAAAATTTTTGACCATTACTTGGTCACCTACCTTTAAAGGGGTGGGTCTCCGTCCACGATCATACCTTTCCCTAACCTTTTCATGAGATACCTTAAGATTGGCTTTAGCCTTCTTCCAAAGATCTTTAATATTATCCGGATCTATTGTCTCGGCCAGAATGTCACTCAGAGACCAGAGGTTAGAGAGCGGCGTGTTGGGAACAAACTTAAACATCAAAGAAGCTGGAGTAAACTTGTGTGATTCATGAACCGCTGAATTCAAAGCAAAAGCTAACCAATGCAGGGACGTGTCCCACCTAGAATGATCTTCATGATGATAGGCAATAAGTGCGGACCTGAGATTACGGTTAACCCGTTCAGCCAGGGATGGTTGAGGGTAATAAGCAGAAGTGGTTACATGAGAGATGGACAAGTCAAAACAGAATTTACGAAAAAGATTTGATGTGAACGCCTTAGCATTATCAGATACAATATATTGGCACGGACCAAAGGAAGCAAAAATAGAATTTAGACAGGTAATGGTGGACTGAGCGGTAGCCAGCTTAGTCGGAAATAACCAAGAAAATCTGGTAAAACCATCTACACATACAAAGATGAATTTGTTGGCATTTCCCTTCGACTGGGGGAAGGGTCCTACATAATCAATATACAGGCGTTCCATGGGGCGCGACGCTTGACGAGAAGACAACAGGCCTACTTTAGTGGACATGGTGGGTTTACTGATCAAACAAGATTTACAAGCTTTTACAAGTTCACGGATTTCACCGTCCATACCTTTCCAGATGAACATTTCACGAATCTTCTCACGAGTTTTAAAGATTCCAAGATGCCCTCCTAATGGGGTCTCATGATAATACTTGAAGATCATAGGTACAAGAACAGCTGGAACGACAACTTTCATCATCCTATCATGCCTCGATGGGCAACATAGAACACCATTCCTCAGAACATAAGGGACAACATGTTCCCCAGAAGAAAGGGTTTCCATTATCGGAGCCAGCGTCGGATCTTCACGTTGGTATTTCTCAATATCCCTAAAAAGCATGGGAGCATCTGTTAAGATGGCATTAACACCAGATAGTATGGACTCGGGAGGTGATGAACTGTCGACCGTTTCGTGGGTCTCGACGTCGTTATGAAACATACGGCTGAGTCCATCAGCAACAACATTTTCGGTACCTCTGATATGTCTAACCTCAAACTGGAAGGCGGAAATACGAATAGCCCAGCGGGCTATACGACCAGTACGACGCGGCCTACCTAAGACCCAGCTTAAGGCTTGATTATCTGTCTCCAGGTCGAATTTAACGTGTTCCAGATAGAGACGGAACTTTTCTAAGGCAAATAAGACTGCCAAACCTTCGAGCTCATAGATGGAATACTTGGCTTCTTGAGCCGACAATGTCCTAGACGCATAGGCGATGGGTCGCCTCCCTAGTTCAGTCTCTTGAAGAAGGACTGCAGCTACTGCTGACGACGACGCGTCGGTTTGGACGATGAATTTCTTCGAGAAATCAGGCATAGCAAGTACAGGGGCATTACAGAGAGCTAATTTAAGATCTTCGAAAGCGGCTTGTTGAGAAGGTCCCCACTCGAATTTGATGCCTTTCCTACGAAGAAGGTTTAAGGGCGCCGCTCTATTAGCAAAGTTAGGAATGAACTTTCTGAAGAAATTCACCATACCAATGAACCTGGCGATACCTTTAATGTCCTTGGGAGGTTTAAAATCCCGGATGGCCTGTGTTCTAGAATGATCAACTGCTACACCATCGGGTGACACAATATGCCCTAGGAAAGACATAGAGGGCTTAGCGAAGGCGACCTTGGACAACTTAACAGTTAACCCAGCCTTACGAAGGCGATCGAGAACTTCTCGCAGATGATCTAGATGTTCTTCAAAAGTCTCTGAAAATACGACGACATCATCCAAGTAGTGATATAAGTACTCAAATTTGATGTCGGAGAAAACCCTATCTAGTAGCCTAGTGAGTACAGCTGCTCCCGTGGGGAGCCCGAAAGGCACGCGGTTGTATTCGTATAAATTCCAGTCCGTGGCAAACGCTGTAAGGTGTTTAGACTCTTCGGCAAGGGGAATTTGATTATAGGCCTGATTTAAGTCCAAGATGGTGAAGAACTTGGCCTTACGAAACCATGAAAAACAAGAATGAAGGTCGGGAAGGGGCACAGATTGTAACACCACCTTCCGATTGAGAGCCCTGTAATCAATGACAGGCCTGAAGCCTCCTTGGGGTTTCGGTACTAGAAAAATAGGCGAAGAATACGCTGACTTAGAGGGCCTAATAATACCGTCCTTCAACATCTGATCGATGATTTCCTTCAGAGCCTTCATTTTAGGTGGAGATAGCCTATACGGTGGAAAACGGACAGGAATCGAATCCGTAACCTCAATTTTGTATTCAATAAGGTCAGTAACACCAAGAGTATCAGAGAACACCTCGGGAAACGACTGACACAGTTTGCGAATACTATCAGCCTGCTCCTCAGGTAGATGTCTAAGGTCTAACAACATCTCATCCTGGGTAGGCGAAATAGAAGAACATGACACAGAATTACACTTTAATAGTGGTATTTTACAACTAGAAGCAAATTTGAATGTGCACGACCTAGACTTGAGATCGAGCACAAGACCAGTGTGAGAGATAAAGTCAGCTCCCAATATAATGGGGCAAGACAATTGCTTGGCCACAAACAATTTAATTTTCCATGTAAACTTAAAAATACGAATTTTGACCAGTACGGAACCTAGAATTTCTAATGGAGATGAATTAGCCGAAACGTATTGAACAGGAGAAGAGACATAGTCAGGAAGTTTACAAACCGATTTCAATTTAGAATACCATTCAGCCGCAATAATCGAACAAACACTACCTGAATCCAAGAGAGCTGTTATAGGCTCGTTATTTACCTCAATCTTAAGAAAAGGAACAGGTGCGGGGGTATCCGCCGCAATCCTAAGACATTCTTTAGGGCATTCAAAAGATGAACTTGAAGGCTGATCGTTCTCTGCATTTACAACCTGTTTACTAGGGGCTGAGTCTCGGGAAGATGGATTAGTCGACTCAGCCGAAGCCACTAGTCACTTTTTATTATTAGCATAGCTGGAATTTGCACCAGAAGTTGAGCAGGAGGGGGTGCTATTTGAGTTTGGGCAATTCTTGGCGATATGTGAGAAGGCCCCGCACTTAAAACAGCCTTGTGATGACCCTGCTCCATTCCTTGTCCCACTTGACTTGATCAGTGGACACTTGTCGCGCAGATGGTCAGGCGACCCGCAAGCATAACATTTACGGGGATTGACTGGTCGGCGAGGTGGAGGCCGAGTGTTACTAAAGGACGGCGGGGGTTCTTTCGCGACACGCAAAGAATCGGCGTATCTAACTCCTTCCGCTGAAACGGCCAATGCTTCAAGTTCAGAGAAAGTTTGCGGGCACGCCGCAAAACACAAGTATGACCTATAGGATGGCGAAATACCTTCTACAATAGCCTGTACAATTTGATCCTCAGGGAAGTGAAGAGCAAACACCCTAGTATAAAACTTAATGTCCTGTATGAAATCAGCCAAGTTTTCATCCAAGCGTTGTACACGGTAATAGTACTTCTGAATAAGGGAGGACCTGGCCCTAGCCGGGATGAAGTTAGCTAGCAAATGGGCATGGAAATCCTCGATAGAAGATTGCTCGGCAATGGCTCTAACTATTTTGTCGGAGAGAATACCAATAGCATACGGATAGATAATTTGCAAGATTTGACATGGGGACAGAGAAAAAACAAGGGCATGATCCTGAAATTCCACTAGAAATCTTAAAAATGAAATTACGTCACTGGTGGTGTTGACGGAAAACTTAGAGATACCTCTAAGCAACATTGCCAATGGATGAGGCAAGCTACTAAATCCGGGTGACATAGTAGGTAAAGGTTTCAATGGCAAGGAAGTCAATTCAGAACGGATGTTACTCAATGATGCACGATGTTCAGATTCGTTGTCCAATGGGGCAGGGATAGTTTGAGCAGCAACGGTTATCCTATTAACTTCTCCCTTGGGAGGCGCTTCCTCGTTACCTACATTCACCGTGGCGGGTTGATCAGTTTTGGGAGGAACTTCGCCGGTTAGCAATTGAGTGACCTTATTAGACAATTCAGAAATAGTTTCAAGGAGCGTATTGGCTTCCTTCCTCTGAACGTCATTCACCTTTAGAGACAACAGATCATTAACTCTATTTGCAAAGTGATACAGCCTGCCTTGCACACGCTTAATTTGATTAGGAGACGGATCGTTTTCATCAAAAAAGCTGACTACAGATGCTAGCCCAGTAATATTCTCGACAATCGTGGAAAGAGAGTCATCAATTTCTTTCTCTCCCAAGTTGGGGATGGAAATGGGCAAATCAAGGGACTCTCTAAGCTTGTTAGTGTCTACTGCAACCGTGCCTCCAGATTGTACATTTCTAATAGTCAATTCATAGATCAACTCCTCCTTGCGCAAATAGTTAAGAAGGAGAACATCGCGAGGGCCGGGCATGATGACAGAACAACTTGGAAAAAATCAAAAAATTCCAGCAACTGAGAAAATGGTTAGAGTTCGGAACAAACAATGTTTAGCCGTCAAAAGGGGCTAAATTGAGACCCATTCAACCACGCTCTGCTACCACTTGTTACCGTGTTTTTGTGGTAGGTAGGCGTGAAAGAAGGTGCTGGGTGGTGAATGGATCTCAAGCTACTAAAGAGAAATTAATTTCAAAATTTAACAAGGTTATATTTTCTTTTCAAAACAAAGATATAACAAGCATGGCAGGTACAATGTAGCAAATCAACGGGGAGTCACAATATTTACAGGATTTGGGCTTCGAGCCCCGAAAACACAATGCTTGGGCAATCAGCCCAGTTTTACCTCAAAGACACTAGTTTCAACAGAGGGGCAGAAAACCCCATTCATACCTCGGAGCCCTTGCTCCAAATTACACTAAAAAGCCTCCACGAGGCATATGACACTCGATTTTCAAAAGAGCCCCACGCTCTCAAAATTTAAGCCTCTCAAAGGCTACACCAAACTCCACCTTCAAGTTGTCCTCAACGGACCAAAACACAGGGGAGAAATACCCAATCTACTGAGGTCTAATAAATGAAAAGAAGGTTAATTACGTGACCTCTAAAATCACAATTTGAGAGGAGGCGAACTTGCACTCCTTAATACACTTTGTTTCTAAGACCTACGTTGGCTCTTAGGCCGCTGATGCAAGGGCTAATCCCATACTACTGAGGTGACTTAAGAAAACACAAACTTACATTACATTACTGAAGAATAGGTTGCGAAAAATAAGTTCACCTCAAAACAATGTGAGTGGGAGCTCGAGAGGGTTAAGCACTCTCTATCCCGATATGTAGTTTGAAAGATAGAATAGATACCAGTTGCTTTTACATTTGAAAGGAAAGTTACATGGTGGAAGACCTAGAACCCGCCGCGAGAGTTAAACTGCCAACTCTAGCTAGAAAAGATGTTATTAAGAGGCCATTACCTGAAGTTGAACAGCTGGTGAAGAAAGAGGCGCTTCCCGCCTCCTGCTATGTACTTTACACACTGGGAGATGGAACAAAAGTGGCCTGGAGACCCTAAAATCAGCAGTTTAAATACCCTCGCGGAAGATTCTAGTCGTTAGGGGAAAGAAAACACCCTCCCTCAAACTTTTTATTGGATAGGATCCCACAACAGATACAAGTTGGGGGAAGATACACCAGATTGGTCAGAAATTACTAAAAGAAATTCGGGATTGGATAAATCTAAAACAAGGGGAAAGAGAGGGGTATACAGCCAACATAAACAATGGCAGAAAGAAATTTAACAAAGAACAAACATTTGAAATAAAAATTTCTTCAACAAAATAGTTCTTTGACTCCGCACTAGGTTGCACTATTGTTGATCTTCAGTAGTGTCCTCTAGAAGAGAAAGTTCACACTTCTTACTTCAAGCGAAACAAAAACACATCAAAAGTGACACAGTTCAAAAACTCAAAATTTTCCACGTGGTGACATCTTCTGAGAAAGTAGAGAATTAATAGAGTAGATAAAGTTCAACCTTCCTCCAGAAGAGGAGTTTCAACTGGCGCAACTTTTAAATAAACGGTGTAGAGGTGTACCGCCCGGTACAATTATTATTATTATTATTATTAACACAACGTGAAGAGTCTATTGCGCATCCCAAAGATGATCTCAATGCTACCTTTTAGTCACGGTCTCAGGCATATCTCTCCGTTGAAGTCTTTGGACAGTAATATCTGACATGAAGGAAGTTATAGATGGTGTTATATTGATCCAGACTTTACACGTATATGTCAAGGCTTTTTTGATTATTAACTTATTGCTATAAACGTGGTGCGTTTTAAGTTTAGACCAGAGTGGACGTAATTGACCAATTGACCTTCCTATGAAGGGCCAACCACATTGCATTAAACGTATATCCCAGCCTTATTTCCTAAACATTATAAATAGTCGTGCTGATGGTTATTCAAGTGTATATTACATTTAAATCTATTTCTGTAGCAGTAAAGGGCGCGCTAAGATCATTTACATGAATATTACTAATCGCTGTTGAATACTGTAGCGTTTCAAAATATGTAGCCTATTTATGATATCTTACAAACATTTTAAATATCCCCGGGGTAGTACTTTAATGACTTGGAAGTGAAAGGAAACGCCTGTATTCGGCATTGTGAAAATGACTAAAAATGCGTGTGAATACACTAAGATCCTTTTTTTGTGTGGGTGCGTTATTATTATTAATATTATAGCTATATTCGAAGTTAGCCAGGCAAAACTAGAGGAGAAATGGAAAATAGCTACGCAAAGACAATTTCCATTCGCTGTACTTCTCACGCAAGACCCTGGCGGTGAAAACAAAACGAAGAAAGACAACACCAAAAGTGAATGTTTTACTGGTGCTTTGATATCCCCTGAATGGATTGTTTTAGCATCAACGCGTGTGCGAAATTACTCCCAGAACGACAAAGTGAGCAATCCGTATTACGCGTTCGCTGGATTAGTAGAAGAGAAATACCCTTTAGAATCAAACGCTCAAAGGAGGAAAGTTATCCATGTGGCAACTCGCGAAACAACAGATTTCAGTGATGTATACAGAATTGTGTTATGTAAGGTTGACAAGCCGTACGACTTTAATTCGCATGTTTTTCCGACTTCATTGCTCGACTGCAACGCGTTTCCCAATGAAAAACATGGGTATCCTTGTTTAATAGTACGTTGGCATAAGGATGATTCTGCTCAACATTGTCGCTTAAATTATATGCTCAAGGGTGTGTGGCCCTCAGAGGAATGTGAATCTAATCGCCACTGGAATGAATACGTGCTATGTTCAAGATCTATAGAGAAGAGTCCCATATGTGAAACTGTCACTGGACTGGTGATGTGTCAGAACGTTTTGGTGGGATTTTATGATAATCTCTGGGAGGGAGAAAAGGATTGTCATAAGAATAAAATTAGACATTATCTCTTGGCAGCATATTTTAACACATGGATACAAAAGACAATGTGTGACTGCTGTGAAACGATCAAACTCAGAGGCTTAAATATTGATACTTTACAACCTCTACTTAGTTTTTCTCATCGTACATCTTCCATAGATTTTTTAGTATTCCTGTTCAATATAGTATGGTTTTTGTCTACTATGTCAAAGAATTTTGTTATGCCTCACTGAAGTTTCTATTGTTCCACTGTACACATATTGAATATAGAGACAATAGATTAATTTAATTCATTGAAATCTATCATATTTCACCAGTAGCCTACAAATGATGCAATTCTGGTGGTCCACCTCTGTGGTGTAGTGTTTAGCGTGATTATCTGCCATCCCCGGAGGCCCGGGTTTGATTCCCGACTGTGCCACGAAATTTGAAAAGTGATAGGAGGGCTGGAACGGGGTCCACCCATCCTCGGGAGGTCAACTGAGTAGAGGAGGGTTCAATTCACACCTCATCCATCCTTGAAGTGGTTTTCCGTGGTTTCCCACTTCTCCTCCAGACAAATGCCGGGCTGGTACCTAACTTCATGGCACGCCCGCTTTCTTCCCTCTTCCTTGTCTATCTCTTTTTTTTTGCTAGGGGCTTTACGTCGCACCGACACAGATAGGTCTTATGGCGACGATGGGATAGGAAAGGCCTAGGAGTTGGAAGGAAGCGGCCGTGGCCTTAATTAAGGTACAGCCCCAGCATTTGCCTGGTGTGAAAATGGGAAACCACGGAAAACCATCTTCAGGGCTGCCGATAGTGGGATTCGAACCTACTATCTCCCGGATGCAAGCTCACAGCCGCGCGCCTCTACGCGCACGGCCAACTCGCCGGGTTGTCTATCTCTTCTGACCCTCCCATCCCCTCACAAGGTCCCTGTTCACCATAGCAGGTGAGGCCGCCTGGGCGAGGTACTGGTCATCCTTCCCAGTTGTATCCCCGACCCAAAGTCTCACGCTCCAAGACACTGCCCTTGAGGCGGTAGAGGTGAGATCCCTTGCTGAGACTGAGGCAAAAACCAACCCTGGAAGGTAAACAGATTAAGAAGAAGAAGAAGAAGAAGAGAAATTATGGTGTATGGCCGTAAAATTCCATAGTAATACCATGGTCGGTCAGTTCTATGAACATGCGCCTTCCCTAAGTTTAAGGTTCACGGCTACACAGTTTTCTACGACATCTTTTGAAGTATCGTCGTCAGTGACCTAGTCGATTAATCGACAATTTTCTGTTCCCAAGATGAAAATTCAGTCTCAGCTGTGGCCAGCAGCTTTTAAGAGGGTGTCGTTGACTTCGGGCACACTAAAGAACTCTTTCAGCACTCCAGTACCGCCAGCAGCTAGAGTAATATTATAAAGTAACATTTTAATAAAATTAATTTCATAGAATTGCAGTTACCTCTTCCCAGCCAAAGAAACCGGGCAGGCAGACAGCTCAGCTCACAGACAATCTTATGCTCGGGATACGTTTGTAATTATAAGATCTTTTAGAAAATCGGGAGGCCCCAGTTGAACCTGGTACTGATTTCTCGCTTTTACCTTTCCTATTGGATCTCCCTTGGTCCACTCTCCTCTCCGAACCTGACGGCATTTTTCATACAGATATTTCTAGTATCTGTCTCTGAGGAGAGAGATGAACTGTTGCAATCCATGAAACAAAATAAACCTCAATTCGACACCTGAAAACCTCGTACCGGTACGTCTATTTTTATTTTCATTTTATGAAACTGAGATATTTGGTCCAAAGGTTGAAAACTTCGTATGTCAAGCTGCTGGATATTGAAAAATGGACGAAAATGAATTCTACTACCTTCGGGAGACCAGTTATTAAAACGAATATATCTGAGTAGGCAGCATTTAGTGTGAAATACTCGTTCGCCATTGATAATGATTAAACATTTCAGATTTAGTTGCCTGTAATAAGGCTAATTTAATTTAGAAACCAACTAATGGAAGATCTAGATGTCAAATTACTTAATTGCAGTTACCTAAATTAAGTAATATATCCAAATAAAAATTAAATTATTTTCACATTTCGTGCAAATGCGATTTATGAAAATGTAGACATTGAAATATGATGAAAATCTCGTAACTCTTATCTGCGGAAGTGTGTAAAATGCTCAGAATGTCCAGTAACAGGCGTATTAAGAAAATAGTTTGTGTCAATAGGCTACATACATGTTTCTTAAGATGTTATGCAACATAATAATCAATTATTAACAAAGCGGTCATGGCCTTAATTAAGGTACAACCCCAGCATTTGCCTGGTGTGAAAATAGGAAACCACGGAAAACCATCTTCAGGGCTGCGGACAGTAGGGTTCGAACCCACTATCTCCCGAACGCAAGTGCACAGCTACGCGACCCTAACCGCACATCCAGCTTGCTCGGTACAAGGTTTTCATTCTGAAGCGTCGAATTGCCTGTGTATGTTATGGATGAAATAGCAAGACTTGTAAACCTTACACTGGTCAAATTGACCGGTTTGAGGTTCAAGAGCAATGTAACAGTTCGGTAAACTACCCCCACCCTCGGCTGGTCTTGAGTGAAGGCTCATCAACCGACTCGACGTTAGCCCCTGACGGGGCGTACCAACACCTTCCAATACTAGTATTATTAGAAGGTGTTGGGCGTACTAGAGCTTCATGGCCGAACCCTTACGGAGCAAGCCGAAAGATTTCCGAACGGCGTACTCTGGCTTTGAGTTGAGAATACAAAAGTAGGTAAAAATAAAGATACAGAAATGTTCTTCAGAATTCGTCTGAACTACCTGATCCATGAAGCCACAAATTCCAAATCCTCATATTACGATTCGTAAATAGTATGATAGTGAACAGAGGGACAAGGAATTTCCCATATCTTTCTTTTCTCTCTCTCTCTCTCTCTCTCTCTCTCTCTCTCTCTCTTTTTTTTTTTTTTACGAGTTGCTTTACGTCGCGATGGAATAGGAATAGGAAAGGGCAAGGAGTGAGAAGGAAGTAACTGTGGCCTTAATTAAGGTACAGCTCCAGCGTTTGCCTGGTGTGAAAATACAAAATCACGGGAAACCATCTTCAGGGCTGCCCGACAGTGGGGTTTGAACCCACTATCTCCTGAATACAAGCTGATGGCTACGTAACCTAAACCGCACAGCCACTTGCTCGGTCCAGATCTTTCTAATCAAGGATTATATGCCTCTGAGTGGTACCAACATATCAGATGCCCTGTGGTAGGATTGGCTCAGACTATTTTTATGTCCAATCCAACTTCTTCTTATTCTTCTTATTATTATTCTTCTTCTTTCTGCCCTTTAACCAATTTCGTGGGTTTGACACTGTATGTTCCGCCCTTCCTGACGATAACCATATGTGGAGGAATGTATTGATTTTGGGGAGTTTTCGTTACAATGACAGGCGCCCTTTCCTACTTCCAGACAGATTACAATTGAGGAGTTTTTATTATAATAGCAGGTACCTTCCCTACTGCCAGTCAAAATAGAGTTGTGCTGTTATCATAATAATGACAGGCCCCTTTTCTTAATGACAGTCACACCGAGTTGCTGAGTTTCCATTATAATAGCAAGGCCACTACTCCTAATGCCAGTCATATTTTAGATGGGTAAATTTGTTTATAATGGCGGGCACACTTGCCTACTCCCAAACACAATCGGTTAGGGGAGTTTTGAACAAAATTGCATGCTCCCTTGACATTCCTGCCAGTCAAATCGAGAAGGGAATTATTGATTACAATGGTAGTCCCACCTTACTAATTGTGGTTACAAAGGAGTTGGAGAAGGATCCCATTCCTACTGCCAGTCAAAGTCGATGTGGAGAGTAATGAATACAATAGCAGACGCACTCCTGCTGAGAGTCACTATCGATGTAAAATATTAATTATAATGGCAAACACACCCTTTCTACATCGCTATAAACCGACTTCAAAGAATATATAGATCGACATACGAAGTACTGTATATACATGATTACAATATTTCAAACCTTCATTTACAGATTAACTGCTGCTAAACGATACATCATATCGACAAACGGATTGTACCATAAGACGCCTCATTTAGTGTGGTCTAAATGGCTGGTCTTAAGATAATTTCTCCTGTCTCATCTGTTTATGGGTAAAATTGAGTTAGAAACGTTGAATAGAGTGAAATATGGGTAAGGTTTCCTTACAGCGCATTACACTTGGGTACTAATATGACAGCTACAGACATAGAATTTGGCTCACATATGGATAGTGGGTGGGCCAATGTTCGTGTTGAATTAGATGATTCTATCTTTCGTATAAGTGATTCGAACTATGAATTATACGTGTAAAACGAGCAAAATGTAGGTATAATCGAGAAATAGAGAGAAATCTAACATATAAGGAATAGAGATACGATGAAACGTCATAGGGCCAAGGTTCTAGATCACTCCAAATTGAACTGAGATTGTCCCATCCGTTTTGTGATACAACTTACCGCTTAGCCGTAAAATACCTCAAAATGAAGGTCTGCACCGACATTAAAATTGCCTCAATATTCCAATATTTCTCGGGGGTAAAAAATGAAATATTTAATGATCTTGGAAGCTTTCCGTCGATTACAGGCAAAGACATATAATTTTGCCAAAATTCATTTTTCTAGCTCGTCTGGCAGATTCTGCCTCAATCATGCTTTGGGGGAGGGTTAAAATGAGGACTTTCAGGAAACTAAAGCTAACAAATATGCAGATGGTCATTATTACACTTGAACCGGATAACTGTATGAAAATGTTGCCAAAGTAGTCAATGTACAGACACACGGTCGTTACGATTTTATTTATATAGATAAGGAATCTGCTCTACGTACAACACCTTTTGTGCTATGTCCGCTGGACTTAGCCTGCAAAACCGACCGTTCATGATATCTTCCTTATTAAACCTCCTACCGAAAAATGCACATGAGAAAAAAGTTTTAGAAATGGATTTCCATCAAGGTTGGTCGATTTCCAGTCAGGTTGGTGTTGTATATATTGTGGGAGAGTAAAATCACTATTTCGGTTCCCTATTAACCCCCAGTCTATTCTGGGAATTTGAAATGGTATGTACCCTAAAAACCTACCTTTGGATAGGTTGATGCAAAATATGAATTTTGATTGAAATATCTCCAGTAGTCTTTAAGTTATAAGAAATACGCTTTATTCCTGAGTTAAGTCCTGTGGGACATGTACCGAAAAATGGTCCGTTAATGATATCTCCCTTATTAATCCTCGTATCGAAATGATGCACATGAAAAAAATGGTTTGGAAATTGATTTCCATTAAGGCAGGTAGATTTCCATTAAGTTTCGTTGTGTATATTTTGTGGAAGTGCAAAATCACGGTTTTGGTTTCATATAAACCCCCAGTCAGTTCAGGGATTTAGAAACATTATTGGCCCTAAAACCTACCCAAGGACAGGTGAATTCTAAATATGAAGTTTGGTAGAAATATATCCAGTAGATTTCAAGTTATAGACAAACAGACAAACAAACAATCACCAATGCTAAAAATATGCAGATGGTCATTATGACACCTGAAACGGATAACTGTACGGAAATTTTGCCAAAATATTCAATGTATAGACACATGGTCATTACAATTTTATTTACATAGCTTTCTCCTAAATACTTAAATATATCAACAATTTTGATTTCTTGCGCATCAATTGTTATTTTATTTACCAGTGGGGAATGTGTAAAAATGATCTCAGTTTTTTCAGTTTTCTCAGTTTTTTGTGCAAGGGCCTATTTCCTGTAGAGATTTGATTTGGAGTTGAGTTTCCTGAATAATGTTGGACAATAGAGCAAGGTCATCAGCAAATCCTCAAAAGTTTACACTTAAATTTTGTTTGGAGCTTCCAACTTATGTTCTTTGGGTTGACCTTTTACCATCCCCTTATTATAAATTCTAATGCACAGTTAAATAGTAATGATGATAAACAGTCTGTTTATCAAAACCTGTTTTAATAAAAAATGGTTCAGAAGCATCTCCTCTAACTTTTACTTTTGATATGGTATTAGTTAAAGTAAGTTCTACCAGTTTAATTAATTTAGTATGGAGTCCGAAATTCTGTAAAATTTTAAACATTGTATACATAGACCTTCAATAATAATAATAATAATAATAATAATAATAATAATAATAATAATAATAATAATAATAATAATAATAATAATAATAATAATAATGCTTTGGCTACTGGTGCTGCTTTCTAGCAATGAAAGCAGAATTAAGCCTACTGGATGGCTCCAAGTGGTTGTGGTAGTGATTATAGTCTTAAGAGGAAGTAAAAATGGGCAAACAGTCCTAGCCCTTTTCCATCCCTGAATCAGCAAAATATGTTCATGTGTTAGTGTGACATTAAACCACTAACAAGGAAAGAAAAAATATATTCCTTTGGTGATCAAAGATCAAAGAGATTGAAGCCAATCAAATGCCACAATAGTTGTACTTCTAATACACTGACTGACAGTGCAAATGCAACACCAAGAAGGAGTGGTCAGAACTTTATGCCAATTGCAGGGTAGACTGACGTCACTGAGGTATGCTCATGATGTGAAATGCGCCGCTGTGCTGCGCACGTAGCGAACGATAAATGGGACACGGCGTTGGCGGATGGCCCACTTCGTACCGTGATTTCTCAGCCGACAGTCATTGTAGAACGTGTTGTCGTGTGCCACAGGACACGTGTATAGCTAAGAATGCCAGGCCGCCGTCAACGGAGGCATTTCCAACAGACAGACGACTTTACGAGGGGTATGGTGATCGGGCTGAGAAGGGCAGGTTGGTCGCTTCGTCAAATCGCAGCCGATACCCAGAGGGATGTGTCCACGGTGCAGCGCCTGTGGCGAAGATGGTTGGCGCAGGGACATGTGGCACGTGCGAGGGGTCCAGGCGCAGCCCGAGTGACGTCAGCACGCGAGGATCGGCGCATCCGCCGCCAAGCGGTGGCAGCCCCGCACGCCACGCCAACCGCCATTCTTCAGCATGTGCAAGACACCCTGGCTCTTCCAATATCGACCAGAACAATTTCCCGTCGATTGGTTGAAGGAGGCCTGCACTCCCGGCGTCCGCTCAGAAGACTACCATTGACTCCACAGCATAGACGTGCACGCCTGGCATGGTGCCGGGCTAGAGCGACTTGGATGAGGGAATGGCGGAACGTCGTGTTCTCCGATGAGTCACGCTTCTGTTCTGTCAGTGATAGTCACCGCAGACGAGTGTGGCGTCGGCGTGGAGAAAGGTCAAATCCGGCAGTAACTGTGGAGCGCCCTACCGCTAGACAACGCGGCATCATGGTTTGGGGCGCTATTGCGTATGATTCCACGTCACCTCTAGTGCGTATTCAAGGCACGTTAAATGCCCACCGCTACGTGCAGCATGTGCTGCGGCCGGTGGCACTCCCGTACCTTCAGGGGCTGCCCAATGCTCTGTTTCAGCAGGATAATGCCCGCCCACACACTGCTCGCATCTCCCAACAGGCTCTACGAGGTGTACAGATGCTTCCGTGGCCAGCGTACTCTCCGGATCTCTCACCAATCGAACACGTGTGGGATCTCATTGGACGCCGTTTGCAAACTCTGCCCCAGCCTCGTACGGACGACCAACTGTGGCAAATGGTTGACAGAGAATGTAGAACCATCCCTCAGGACACCATCCGCACTCTTATTGACTCTGTACCTCGACGTGTTTCTGCGTGCATCGCCGCTCGCGGTGGTCCTACATCCTACTGAGTCGATGCCGTGCGCATTGTGTAACCTGCATATCGGTTTGAAATAAACATCAATTATTCTTCCGTGCCGACTCTGTTTTTTCCCCAACTTTCATCCCTTTCGAACCACTCCTCCTTGGTGTTGCATTGTCACTGTCAGTCAGTGTATTTCTATTCCCTACTGACACTAGATGATTCTCGTTGACTGAACGGTCAGCGTACTGGCCTTCGGTTCAGAGGGTCCCGGGTTCGATTCCCGGCCGGGTTGGGGATTTTAACCTTAATTGGTTAAGTCCAATGGCACGGGGGCTGGGTGTATGTGTTGTCTTCATCACCATTTCATACTCATCACGATGTGCAGGTCGCCTACGGGCGTCAAATAGAAAGACCTGCACCTGGCGAGCCGAACCCTTCCTGGGATATCCCGGCACTAAAAGCCATACGACATTTCATTTTTACTACCTACATGATTGGACCCATAGTTAATAGTAATAATAATGTTATATGCTTTACGTCCCACTAACTACTTTTACAGTCTTCGGAGGCGCCGAAGTGCCGGAATTTAGTCCTGCTGGAGTTATTTCATGTGCCAGTAAATCTACCGACACGAGGCTGTCATATTTTAGCACCTTCAAATACCACCGGACTGAGCCAGGATCGAACTTGCCAAGTTAGGGTTAGAAGGCCAGAGCCTCAACCATCTGAATCACTCAGCCCGGCGGACCCATAGTTCTGAATTACACTGCACTGAGGGAAAAGTAAGTAGACAGAGCAGAAGTGCAAATGTACAACAAGTGTATTAGTAGTATAAAAACTAAGACAGGTGGTACTAAATGCTTTAATGTGGAAATAGGACTTTGGAAGGGAAATATATTGTCCCCCATACCCTTCATCACTGGTATGGATGAAATCCACAGGTGTGTAAAACAGAAGATGGGAAGAAACACAGAAATGGCCCTTCTCTTTGCAGATGGCATATTGATACGGGAAGAAAATGAAATGTAAGTACAAGAACATGTTAATGCATGGAATCAGGGGACAGAAGAGTTTGGACTGAAAATAAGCATAAAGAAGAGTATAACATGTATGACAAATAGGTAAAAAGGAAGGGAAAAGATAGAAGTAAATGGAAAAGCAATAAAATTTGCTTTATGTCACACTGACACATTTAGGTCTTATGGCAACGATGGGATAGGAAATGCCTAGGAATGGGAAGGTAGTGGCAGTGGCCTCAATCAAGCTATAGCCCCAGCATTTGCCTGGTGTGAAAATGGGAAACCACAGAAAACCATCTTCAGGGCTGCCGACAGTGGGGTTCAAACCTACTATCTCCCGGATGCAAGCTCACAGCTGTACAGCCCTAAATACACAGCCAACTCACCTGGTGGTAAACCAATAGAAATTGTGAAAAGTTCTGAAAACTTGGGAAGTGTAGTTGCAGGAGATGGGAAGATAACAAAGGAGATTGGGAAGAGAATTGGCTACAAGGAAATGGCTTTTATCAGAGTATGAGAGATATATACTGTGGAACCAAGAAGTTCTGGACTGGAGTTCCAAAACTGCAGGGCAGATAAAAACTTGTCTGCTAGGTCAAACTCAGAGGCTATTTTGATCCTGAAAAAGCAGCACAGAGGTTGTAGGGTTATAAGTAAACCACAAAAACCAATGGCAGCTCCAAAAATAAGGAATACTAAGCAGTATGAAAAGGCTAGATAAGGTTATTTCAGCACCGGTACTACTGACCCTATAAATAACACCTATCATAACACTCAACTAGTTGTGCTACAAATGTCATTATTCAGCAACTTCCATATTGTCACAGCCATGGATGAGACTGGGACTTTGATGGAAGCTACATTTTGCTCTAGCCTGTGCCAAGAGACAGATGCAAAGATATTGCATCCATCAAGAAATGGCATCAGGCAGAAGGAAGCCACGTTGAAAAGGTATGGACACATGATACAACTGGAAGTAGACCGAGTTACGCACAAAGTACCTTAATTTAAGTATGATGACTATACATAATACAAAATTATGAAATTCTACATAGTCCCTATCGAAAAGAAAATGAATGATCAGGATAGCTTTTACAATTTCTACTTTTTTTCTCCATAAGGAGTACATCCAGCAAAATATCCTTTCAGTACTAGCATTTGGGCTGGAAAGTCATCAAGAAAGTAGGAGGACAGATATCAGAAGTGATCATATTAACCATCAATCATTACAGTCTTTAGAAAATGAATTACCGTAATTTTCCTTTATTGGAAACAAACAAGTTTCTGGGGTTTTTTGTTTAGATAACAATATTGCGCGGTGCAAAAATGCACGACGAGTGTCAAAGAATAATAATTAATCTGTTTGTGTGCTCAGCTACAGAGGACCACATCATCAACCTCAAGAAGGCGGCATCACAAGATGATTAACAGCACCCAGATGAAACCAAGGACCTCTTCTGTCATCGATGTTAGCTTGATGGCAAGCCAAATTGCCATCAGCAGCCTGTAGGGGCTGAAATGATGCATGAGATGGAAAAACAAATAAGTCTATAAAATATAATGTAATAGAGTAGTTTTTCACATTCCATTTTGTAAATATGTAGATAATAATTCATTAACTCTGTTTAACGTGATACTTTTTATAGTTGATATTTAGAAATTTCATGATTCTTATTGAAGTGGGATTACAATAATTGAAATTATTAGGGGTCTACCTATTCAATACAAAGAAATTTATTAATGTGAATTGATCACATGTCATTTACATAAAGTACTAGTTTCGGCACATAACTCGTGCCATCATCAGCCAAAGAGTCAAATCAGGCAAACACAAACAATTTTGAAACAATTTAAAACACATTGTAACACCTTGTTAAATAAAATATGGTACAAGATGATATTGCACTCTAATATAAAATCCTTTTAAAAATGATGATGACTCCATTGTTTTATACACATGGTGTTTAGTCCAGCTTGTATATGTCTTTAGTTCTTTAATCTTGTTGAATATACGCTGCAGAGTTTTAATGTCATGTGAGGTTGACACTTCGTTTGATCTGTGGTTTGATTCCGAAAGAATAAACGATCATGTGATGGACTTAGTTTGACCCAAACAATTGATTCTCACTTCAGAATGGGGTTTGGAACCTGAAGAAGAAATTAAAAGCCGAATTCAGCAAAAGGTACGAAGGAAAGAATAAAAAGAAATGACTAGAAATGACAAGACACACCTAGAAACGAGCTCACCTTGAGCAACCTGTTTGATCGGCAGACGGAGCTGGACTGATGGATGCGATCATAAGGTTAAGAGCCGAGGAGAAGGGGAGGAGGCAGGAGGGGAGGGGTAGAGGAGGAGCAACTGTCGGGAGCTAGGGTGGAGCAGAAGGATGTGGTAGTGGGGTAAATGATGAGGATATATATTGCGTATGGTTTGAAAGATCGAGTTTTTTTTTGGCAGTCTAATATTTTTTAATCATTTAATTAAGAGATCGAAAAGAATATTAGGTCTCTCACAAATTTCATTCAAATTATAGTTAGGATTGAAATATTGATCGCAATGAATAAAACAATTTTCAAAAATGTTGCCATTAATGCTTTCATGGCCCGTACTTATAGACATGATATATTCTATAGGCTTTTGGGCTTATGCCGTGTCAAGAAAATAAGGTGAAATTCTTAACAATGACACTTTGAAATTTAGATGTTGTAATATAAGTAGAAATGGTACATTCATTCACCACCAGATGGCCCCCAAGACATGGCATGATTCATGATTGGCCCCTTGTTTGTTATTTGAAATATCTCAAAGTCATGTTCAATGTCAGTGAACTTATGATTAGAGTCATGAATATGTTGGCCTATAGCAGAAAAATTATATCTTACTGTGTTGATGTGCTCTCTGAATATCTGGTTGTGAAGCTGAGTGAAATAGCAAGTGACGGTGATTGTGTAATAGACAAAGCTTTGAACCTCTGTCAGTTTTGTGATTCCCAGAAGAAATATGTGATATTTTGCAAAATGATTCAGGTGATGATCTGACAACTTCATATAGTGAAAGTGAGTGTGATTATGTCCATAGTAAAGGCACTGGAAGGGTGAATTAAGTTATAAATCTTATAATTGGGTCCATATTGAACAATGTAGTTCTTTAAGAAAGAATGCATCCCACGTAAGAAGTGCTGCAGTCATTACACTTGAATCTATAGATTCCGGATTTAGAAAATCTATAGAGGTATTGACAGATCATGAATTGTGTAAAATTTCTGAAGTCCTGTAAAAGTTCTGAAGAAAATGTTTACGTTATGTTTTCGAAAGAGATTGGTGATTTGATAGACATCACTAATGAATGTAAAAATAGATGAAATGGTAGTTTCATTTTTTCTTTTGTGAGAGCGGTCTTAAGCCAGTGTTGGAATTTATTGATTATCTGTTCTATAAATGATCTGTTGTAACTGTTGAATTTGGCGATTGGCCTTATGGTGTTGAGTTCATTATTGAGGTCTTTGTCATAGGTATCGTGAATGCACGATAAATCATGCTATTATATGCTGCACGTTTGTGTGTTTGGGGGTGTATGGAATCTTGACGAATAGTATTGGCAGTTTGTGTATGTTTTCTCAATATTCTATACGATAGAGCAAAAGGGTTTCTGAGAATAGTTAAATCAAGGAAATGAATTACTTCATTATTTTTGGACTCAAGCATAAATTTAATGTGGGGGTCGATGTTGTTTAGTTCCTGCAGGGTAGAGGTCACATTCTTGATTTCTTCATTCATTATGAAAAATGTGTCGTCACGTACCTGGCTCATATAAGGATATTTGGAAAAGTGTTGTTATTTATTTTTGTATATTCCAAAAAGTCTAAGTAAATGTCTGCTAGAATTCCTGAAGTGGGTGATCCCATAGCCAGTCCATTTTGTTGATAGGTGGTTTTGTCAAACGTAAAGAAATTATTATTAATGACCAGTTTCAGAAGAGAAATGAAACTTGTGTTTCTAATTTGCTGAGAGAACTCTGTTTGTTTAAGTTATTTTCAATAATGGAGAAGAGTTTAGTTGTAGATATGTTTGGATACATATTTACTATGTCGAAAGAATGAAGGGTGTGGTTGGGTTGTAAGTTAGAGTAAATGACTTAATTTTTTCGATTAGTTCGGTGTTGTTTTTGATGGATTTTTTAGAGAGAAATTGATAGTTTTTAGTTAGAAAATGTTGAACAAATTGAGAAACTTTATATAAAGGGCTGGGTTTATAGTTAATAATGGGCCGTATAGGAATGTTAGCTTTATGAATTTTTGGGAGGGCTTTAACTGTGGGTCAACCCGGGTTCATGTTTAAGAATTTAGATTTTTCTTGATCCATAAAAAGAAAGGATACATTCTTTAATGTTTGTTTTAATTGTCACTGTTTAGGATCTTTATTGATTATTGTAAACGTGCTATTGTTAAAAAATTCTTTGGTTTTAGATACGTAATTAGTTTTGTCCATGATAACTTCAGTATTGCCTTTATCCGCTTTTGTGATTATTAGATCGTTATTTTTAACTTTTTTTTTTAGTTTGGCAATTTGTTAATGTTCAAAAGTGAAACTATTAGCATTAGAACTGATAGGGGTAATTCTTTTATTTACGTTATTAGAGTTGAACTTCTTATCCAATTTTCTTTTTACTTCAAATCTAATTTCGTCCTGATATTCCAGCGCCATTTTATTGATTGTAGCTTCCAACTCAATAATCAAGTTAGTGGCTGTGTTTATTTTATTCATATTAGGCCAGTTATGCTTTGGGCCTTTCGCTAAGATGGTGATTTCTTCCTCGTTTAAAGTTACGTTAGATTGACTACAGGAGGGTGGAAATTCTCAATTAAGTTTCTTTGTAAACTAGCCTCTTTGGGCTGATGTTTTGATTTAGTTCTGTTCATTTTTAATGCATTTAATTTCTTCTCTAAAGAAAGCTGTTTTTGTGAGAGTAGGTCAAAAAGTTTTTATTATTAATCTGGTTAGAAATAAATTCCATTGGAATTGGACTTATCTTGAAGCAACCAATCTGCTTCCTAGCACCACTCTATCCATTCATTCCATATTTTTAACATGTATCCTAGCATACCCATATCTGAAGTTTGTTCCATTATCCAACACAATCTGACAAAATACAGTAAATTCAATAAACTTGAAATTCTTTAATTTACTTGTTTTTTAAAACTTGTTTTAAATAACAATTATTTTAGTTTTAACAACACTATATACAAACAAAATGGTCTAGCGATGGGGTCACCGGCCTCAGGAATCTTAGCTGGCATCTACCTTGATAACTTAGAACATACCAGAATTTTTAACAGTAATATTATCAATAACATTCAATTTTGCCAGATACATAGATTATACTATAGTTATAATGGATGAGAACTTAGTTGATGCTACCACCACCCTTTCAAACTTAAACACACTTTATCCATATATCAAATTCACTCTAGAATCAAAAACTGAACATAAAATCAATTTTTTAGACTTAAAAATCTTAAGACACCATAATTCCCGTAGCTGCAAAATTTATAGAAAACCTACACAAATCAAAACACCATTCATCAAGACTACATCCACAAGTCCACAAACATGCTGCATACTACAGCATGGTTCATCGTGCATTCAGTATCTCAATGTTAAAAAAAAAATCTTATACATGAATTAAACACCATCAGAAACATAGCCAAGGCCAATGGATATAATAAACATTTCATTGAAGGAATAATAAAGTCAGTCATCAAATTTCCACTAGAGTACCCTCACTAAAGAAGGAAAAACTAACAAAACCTTATTTTCCACTTTCACTTTTAATAATCAACAGATACACCAGATATCTAACATTTTAAAAAAACATGATATAAAAATATCTCTTTTTTTTTTTTCTATGGGCTTTACGTCACACCGAAGGAAATATCATATAAAACAGACAATAATAATGCATCAATTCTAGACAACACAAACTCAATTAATAATAATAATAAATTCCATAGATCAGGTGTTTATATGTTTAAATGTAGTAGCTGTCCGTCCACTTATATCGGCCAAAAAGGTAGAAACTTTGACACAAGGTACTTAGAACATGTAAATTCATGGCATGTAATAGATTTTCAGCTATGGGAAAACATAAGATGAACTCAAACCATAAATTCATAAATATTAACCAAGATCTAGAAATCTTAAATGATTTCAACCTTAATGAGATATCAGAAAAGCCAAATCCTTTATTTGATCTATTAATTCCTATTTTCAATAAAAAGAAATTAAGTACCATACTCTAAACACCCTTCTTTAATTTTCTCCAAATTCCCTCCAGCAATCGCCTCCCATTCCACATCCCTCAGACCCACCTTAGGCTACACTATACCTCCCACCTACAACTCAGCTCTATTCTATTTTTTTGCTCTATCATCGCCATAAGACCTATCTGTGTCAGTGCAAAGTAAAGCAACTTGCAAAAAAAAAAGTCTTTGCTTTTGCTCTTTCAACTTTTTCAGTGATCCATATTGGAAAAAAATGAACATCTCAGCACTTTCCCATCAACATTATTCTGGTATAATTTTACACTCCACAGCCCAGAGTTTATAACATTATAAGGAAACAAAAATAATGCAAATCTTACTTGGAATTTCTTTTTGATGAGAGATGTGTTAATTGCAATGTCTAGGAACCGACCATCCTGCCCCCAGAAGTACATTTACTTTTATAACCTAATAAAGAGCAGCACCTGCCATCGGCCATGGCTAAAGTAGCTACTTGCATTCTCATTGGCCAATGTGAACAGAATGTGACATCATTGCCATCAATGCTGATAAATATTTTGTGTTACTAATCCCGGCTGAATAAAAGCACAAACAAAAAACACCATGTAAAGGAAACAACGTCAAGCAGTAATTTAATTTAATACTTACGGACCAATGGTCTTGTCCAGAGCCAATCCTAATGTCCGCACAGCAAGAACCAGTCCAAATCCTATCCTAACGTCTGCACAGCTAGAACCAGTCCAAATTCTATCCTAACATCCGCACAGCAAGAACCAGTCCAGACCAATCGTGTTTCCACATGAAACTAGAGGCCTAGGGCCGCTTCGTGGCTTCTAACCGTCCAGACGAATGGTCTTGTTCAGATCCAGTCCTAACTGTCCGCACGGCAAGAACCAGTCCAAATCCTGTCCTAATGTCTGCACGGCAAGAACCAGTTCAGACCAATCGTGTTTCCACACGAAACTAGAGGCCTAGGGTCACTTCGCGGCTTCTAACCGTCCAGACCAATGGTCTTGTCCAGATCCTATCCTAACCATCTGCACAGCAAGAACCAGTCCAGATCCTATCCTAGTGTCCGCACGGCAAGAACCCGTCCAGACCAAACATGTTTCCACACAAAACTAGAGGCATAGGGCCGCTTTGCGGATCAATGGTCTTGTCCAGATCCTATCCTGACTATCTGCACAGCAAGAACCAATCCAGATCCTATCCTAACGTCCGCACGGCAAGAATCCGTCCAGATCAATCGTGTTTCCACACGAAACTATAGGCATAGGGCCGCTTTGCAGCTTCTAACCATCCAGACCAATGGTTTTGTCTAGATCCTATCTTAACAGCCTGCACAGCAAGAGCCAGTCCAAATTCTATCCTAACGTCCGCATAGCAAGAACCAGTCCAAACCAACCTTGTAACAATAATCATCACCACCAGCTATCAAAGCATCACCCACTCATTAGTTCCTAAGTACAGAGGTTGGCAGCACTGAGCACTGCTTGACAACATCCTTCCCGAGCGTGTAAACAAACGACTGCATGCAGCTGAATGTAGCGAGTACTGGGCTGCGAGAGGTAAAATTATAATATTATTCTGTTCACACTTGTTTCAGCTGAACTGAATTCAGAAGATTCTTCAAGTGCTAATATTTTAAGTGTTTCACCTGGTCTTCTGTGAAGTGCATTCTTCAAATTGGGAAAGAAAACTGGGAACTTTCACAAGACGTGTGATCGTGATGAGTGTTAAACATCCAAATACTTACCTGTCTTGCACTGAATTTCAACAACACATGCTTGCTTCATAATTTTTATCTATAATTCATGTCTTAGCTTAACTTGATTTTGAGTGGTGATGGTCTCTAGCAAGACAAACTAGTTTCATCAAATATATGTAACCTTTTTAAGGTTTCAATAAATAGTATTGAAGAGGTGGAAACCTTTAGCTTTTGTTTTACATTATATCGTCCTAGTTGGTAAAACATAAGAAGAGGTCGAGACAGCCTTAGATCTTTGAAGAAATGCTTTGGAGACAAATGGACTCAGAATAAGCCATAAGAAGACGAAGTATATGTTCTGTAACTTTGCCAGGCCAGAAGTTCAAGGTCCACCCAATACAATTTTCTTAGCGGGTGAATCACTGGCAGTGACGAATAAATTCAAGTACCTGGGATCAGTTATTACCACAGATATAATTGATGACGATGTGAAGCATTGCATCAACGTTGAATGGACCAAATGGCGTTTGCTGACAGGCATCTTATGTGACAGGCGGATGCCTATAAAGCACAAAGGCAAGCTATACAAGACTGTTGTTAGACCTGCTCTCGCTTACGACTCTGAGTGTTGGGCAAGGCAAAAGAATCATGAACAGCAAATCCATGCAACGGAAATGCAGGTGCTGCGATGGTCAGCGGGTGTCACTCTCTTGTACAGGGTACGCAATGAGCACATACGAGGATAATTTAATACGGCCCCTATCAGTGACAAATTGGAGGAGTGGCTGGTATGGAAACGTACAACGTCAAGATGAAGACCATCCCGTTAATAGAGCTCTTGCAATCGACGAACCAAGGAGAGGGCGTTTGTGAGCAACATGGCGTATAGCCGAAAAGGCCTCGAATAGAAACGACATTCCAGTGGCGGAGACATCCAACCACAGGGAATACTCTCCAAGGATCAGAAGAGCCGGCCCCGAGTGATACTTGAGAGTGTTCATTGTGGGCACTCATACGGCCAGGAAAGAAGAAGAAGAAGAAGTATATTTACTGCCCTATTATTTATTTACATAGTTTACGCCCACGCTGGAGCACTTAAATCAATCCATATACACTACAGTCTTCACAATATTAGTTGTAATGTTTTCTCAACTTCCTCTTCTCTTCCCAGAACTTCTTCATTTTTTCTGACCTGGCCGCCCTCTCTTCATCTGTAATGGTATACTGTTTCTGTTTGACTGTTTTTAATTACTGCGTTGATGGGGTGAAAGTTCCTGTTGGGGATCATTGTAAATACCTAGGTGTTAATATAAGGAAAGACTTTCATTGGGGTAATCATATAAATGGGATTGTAAATAAAGGGTACAGATCTCTGCACATGGTTATGAGGGTGTTTAGGGGTTGTAGTAAGGATGTAAAGGAGAGGGCAGACCCCAACTAGAGTATGGCTCCAGTGTATGGGACCCTCACCAGGATTACCTGATTCAAGAATTGGAAAAAATCCAAAGAAAAGCAGCTCGATTTGTTCTGGGTGATTTCCGACAAAAGAGTAGCGTTACAAAAATGTTGCAAAGTTTGGGTTGGGAAGAATTGAGAGAAAGAAGAAGAGCTGCTCGACTAAGTGGTATGTATGTCTCAAGTATTATTACAATATTATAAGTCCACCTGTTCAATACAATACAATATGATCCACTATTTCATATGGTCAAATATTTTTTTAATACATAATACATAAAAGTCAAAGGTACATGTTTCACCCTCCTTATGGGCATCATCAGCCTATATCAATCTTAAAAATAATACATATACTTATAAATTATAGGTTAAAATGTTGAAAAATGATTTTGTAAAACATTATACAATAACATCTAAAACAACGATAATGCACCAAAGTATGTTAAAAGAGAGTGAATTAACGGTTTTGAAGATTAAAACGTGATTAAACATGAAATTTTGAGAGTTTAAAACTAAAATGGATCCATATTTTTATAATATCATTAAGACTGCGATGGCCTTGAGTGTGAACACAATCATCAAAGGGGGATGTTTCTTCAATTCCCAAGTTGAATCCAAGGTGGTAAAATCACTGTCAGTTATTTAAAACGGAAGTGTGAATGTAATAAACAAGTTAAAATGTATATGTTTGGGATATCTGAAAGTCGAGAAGAAAATGGAACTTCTTGTAGAGGCGTTGCTGATGATAAAACGTATGTCAAAGCTAGCGAAGTTCGGAAATTATGTGGTAGTCGAATGGATCTAAAAGATAGTCAAGTTGATGTTATAATTCCGTTGAAACATTTGTTGGAAGAAATGTTCAGGATTTTCTGAAACAAAATGTAGAAGAAAGTTGGTGAATAATACCGTACTGTACAAGAGACTTCCCGTACGGAACCAAAATGAGAATAGTTACTTGTAAGTGGTATGTTCCGAGCTGTCAGTGGAGAGATGGCGTGGAATGACATTAGTAGACGAATAAGTTTGAGTGGCGCCTTTAAAAGTAGGAAAGATCACAATATGAAGATAAAGTTGGAATTCAAGAGGACAAACTGGGGCAAATATTCATTTATAGGAAGGGGAGTTAGGGATTGGAATAACTTACCAAGGGAGACGTTTAATAAATTTCCAATTTCTTTGAAATCATTTAGGAAAAGGTTAGAAAAACAACAGATAGGGAATCTGCCACCTGGGCGACTGCCCTAAATGCAGATCAGTATTGATTGATTGATAATTTTAGTCTTGTATCTCTACTTCTCAGAATCCTCTTCTCTTTTCTCTCTGCAGTTTATTTCATTGTTATATTCAGCTCTTCTAAATCATTCTGGAACTCAATGAACCAGTTGTTCTTGGTTTTACTTTTCCAAAAGAAATTGGATAATTGTTTCAGTATTCTGGTCTCTGGTAGTTTTGTGGCTGAAAAAGGCAATTCTCCTTTTTCGCAATGTATCCACAATTGATTCATTTTCCCGATAGACTATTCCATCAGGCAGCAATCTCTATTGTCCATTTACCGGATGTTTTTTATTGATGATTGTCCTGATGATCCTTCTGTCTATTTTTTGGATTTTATCCATTGTTGCTTTGGTATTCAACTTAAACAGAGTTTCACTTGCATAAGTTGCTTCGTGTTTAACTACTGAACCATATTGTTTGAATTTGGCATTTATCGAGAGATATTTCTTCTTATATGTTGACCATGTGACTCATTGTGCTTGTCTCAGTTTTGTTGTTCTGTATTCTATTGAGGCTTTCTCATTTAGGTTCCAAGTTATAATTTTCCCAAGATACTTGAACTTTTTTACAACCTTCATTTGTTTTTTATCGTTTAATTGAATGACAGGAGGTGTCCGCCTCAGAGGTTGGCATAATTTGTGTCTTTTCAAATAAAATTTGTAATCCCACTTTTGCTGCAATGTTTTCTAGTTGTTCAATTTGGACTTTAGCCTCTTCCACATTATTTGCCAGTAGTGCAAGATCGTCTGCAAATGCTAAGCAGTTTAGTTTTATATTTCTACCAATCTTGATGTTCGGTTGGCATTTCTTTTTCCATTCTCGCATGACCTTTTCCAGTACACAATTAAACAAAATAGGTGAAAGACCATCCTCCTGCCAAAGTCCAGTTTTGATTGTAAATGGCTCTGACAATTCTCCTCTAAATTTAACTTTTGCTTTAGTATTTTTGAGAGTGATTCCAATAAGGTTGATCAGTTTTCTGTGAACACCAAATTCTTGAAGGGTATTCAGTAATGACTCCCGATGAATACTGTCATAAGCTTTTTTGAAGTCAACAAAAGTGACGACTAGGTTCCTACTTTGAGCTCTTTGATGCTTCATGATCCACTTAAGACTGATGATTTGATCTGGACAACTTTTGCCTGGCCGAAATCCTGCTTGGTACCGGTACTCTCCAAGTTCTTGGTCCAGTTGTTCCTGTATTCTTGAGTGAATAATTTTGGAAAAGATCTTATATGTGACATCAACAAGGGAAATCCCTCTATAATTATTGGGATCTGACCTATCACCTTTCTTGTGTAGGGGTGGATTATTGCTGAGTTCCATTCCTCAGGCATTTTTTCGGAGTTCCATATGTCAATAATATGTTTATGCAAGTTTCAAAGCATTTGATCATTGGCATTCTTCCATAATTCTGCAACCAACTGATTTTCTCCTGCTGCTTTATAGTTTGATCACTTCCTCATATGTTGGTGGTATAACCTTTTCTAGTGGTGTTTTGTTTTTTGGTTTAGGGTCAAACTCCAGATATTCTCTTGGGTCTTCGCAGTTGAGTAATTTTTTGAAGTAGACTGCCAAGATATTTGCATTGTCTTGGTTGTTATGTACCATTTTCCCATTTTCATTTCTCAGCATAAGTGTTGGTGGAGTATACTTAGACAGATACTGTTTAAATGTCTTGTAATAATCCCTTGTTTTATGTTGCTTGAATGATTCATCTATTGTTCTGAGCATTTCATTCTGATGATTCCTTTTAATTCTTCAAATTTCTTTAGCCGCTTGTCTTCTAGCATTAGTTAGTTCTACTCTGGATTCATCAGTTTTTCTTTGTTGATCATTTAACCATGCTTTGTGCCTTGTTTGAATTGCCTTATTGCACTCCTAGTTCCACCAGACATGTTTCTTCCTCCTTTTAATGGGAGCAAGGTCTTCAGCTACTGATTTCAATTTATTGATTATTACCTCTAAGTCATCACTTAGTTGTGTTTTAGATCTCTCCAAGTATACTTCATTATTCATTAAATAAGTGGGGTCATAATTTCTCTTCCTATTGGATTGAGCAGGCTTACATTTTCTCTTTGGTGTCAACTTGATTTTTATTTTGGATATGTAATGATCTGAATCAATGTCTACGCCACGGAGAAATGGAACATTATAAATTTTCTTGTGATCATTTTTATCCATTGCAACATGATCAATCTGGAATTCCCCCAATTTTATGTTAGGACATTTCCAGGTCATTAATTTGTGTGGTCGCCTCTTAAATCTGGTAGTTTCCAAAATAAATCCATGGTCTGTACAAAGTTCAATTAACCTTTAACCATTCCTGTTTGTTAATTTATGAGCTGGCCATTTTCCTACTACTGGGTGGTATTGACTTTCTCGTCCTATTTTTGCGTTAAAATCTCCCAGCAAGATTTTAACATGCGCATCAGTAATGTTTGATATAATATGGTCGAGGTCCTCCCAAAATTTGCCCACTTCTTCTCTATCCTTTCTGTTTTTATCATTTGTTGGTGCGTGTACATTTATCAAGGTGTAGGTTTTGTTTTCTACTTTAATTATTAAGGTTGCTGTCCTCGCAGTGCTCGAGGAAAAGTCTTCTGTTGAGTCTGTTATACTATTATGAACCAGAAATCCCACTCCAAATTGAGGGTCATTCTTCATTACCCTTTTCCCTGGGGGTCCTCTAGAGAGATGATATCCTCCTGATTCAATTAGATCCTGATCTGTATTTCGAAGTTCTTGAAGTGAATTGCTGTGCCTGCATGTCCGTTTAGCTCACCAGGTGCTCTGATTCACCTTGATCTTCTAAGTGACATCCTACTGTATCTGAATGATGTCTTTGCTTGGGTTTTTGATCCAAGCCAGTGGATTTACTAGTTAGAAGACTCTTCATGTTTGGTTGATTGTCTGATCTTCTGATCGAAACATTTCTGGGTTTACAATTCTAGATGTGATCTAGAAAGGTGAAAGATAACCCTAGATGTTCAAAGGTTCTGGGTTGGCATTTCCTCCTAACCCAATGAGCTATACTAATAAACATGAAAAACAGTTTTTGTTTTTTTTTTTAATATTACAAATAACTGGTAGGTGATGGAACATTTCTAGCTTCATTTTTGGATTTGGCACATGCAAATAGAAAGTGCCTCTGTGGCTCAGGCAGCAGCGCTCCAGCCTCTCACTGCTGAGTTCCGTGGTTCAAATCCCGGTCACTCCATGTAAGATTTGTGCTGGACAAAGCGGAGGCAGGACAGGTTTTTCTCTGAGTACTCTGGTTTTCCCTGTCATCATTCATTCCAGCAACACTCTCCAATATAATTTCATTTCATCCATCAGTCATTAATCATTGCCCCAGAGGAGTGCGACAGGCTACGGCAACCGGCACAATTCCAGTCCTCGCTCCTAGATGTGGGCTTCATTCATTCCATTTCCTGACCCAGTCGTATGACTGGAAACAGGCTGTGGATTTTCATAATACTAAGAATCAGCAGAAATTATTTAACATTTTCGTTGTTGAACAGTGGTGGCTAATATATAATAATTTTACTGTTTATAATGCAGATCATTAATCCACTGAACTGATACTGGGGTGGCCTTCAGAAAAACTTCAGTATCCATGGTAAGATTGTTGAGGACAGAGAGATAACCACACCCTGCGAGGATGTGGGCCACAGTGTAGTCAGCACCACAGAAGGACACACTGAGAGGTCTTCTCTCTTCAAGAGTGCATAGATCTTCCATGACCTATCCTCAGCATGCACAAAACTATGACCCCGCTCTGTGAAGGCTGGAAAGAGGACCGCCACATCGTAGTTGACTTCTTAATTGCTCTCAGCTTGTTGGGAGTTCGAACAGCTATGCACTTCGATTCCCAGGATGCCAAGATGGTTTGAAGTAGCTGGGAATAAATATCTCTAGGTGGTACTCTCACAGGTCTAGGTGGAAAAAGTACCAATCAACCTTGGCCTGCAGGAGACACTAACTCATACTAGCCGACGTGAATACTGCTGATCTCATCTTTCATTTTATGTGTGAAAGTGGATTTAAAAGAGCATATAAATTTCAAGTATTCTGTTACTCAGGGAACTTGATGTTTCCTTTTGATGAACTTTTCAACTTAATGAGATCATGTTTGTTTTATTTTTAATTCATTTTCAAATTGCTGGATTTTCCATTGTTCTTCCCCACTTTGATATAATGTGGAAATCTTCTCCTTCTAATTGTTAGGCTGTTATGATTGGACATCTCCAAGATTTTCATCTCATGATCGCCATAGCATCAGAAATATCATAGAGGACGGGAAGGTCAAAGTGAAGCTTGCTGGCAGCGCAGGCTTGAGGGCGCAGTGTTACTTAGGACAGGTAGCCAGTATGGGGGCGTGGATCTGATGGTACCAGATATCAGTTTCATGGAGATGTTCAACTGAGCATGTAATAATAATAATAATAATAATTAGTTATTGGCTTTACATCCCACTAACTACTTTTTTATGGTTTTTGGAGACGCTGAGGTGCCAGAATTTAGTCCCGCAGGAGATCATTTACGTGCCAACAAATCTACCAACACAAGGTTGACTTATTTGAGCACCTTCAAATACCACCGGACTGAGCCGGCATTGAACCTGTCAAGTTGGGGTCAGAAGGCCAGCGCCTCAACCGTCTAAGTTACTCAGCCTGGCTAACTGAGCATCAATTTTACCAACATGTGAACTGTTCAGTCAGATAGGGGTGCCATATTCAGCTGTTGATACAGGCTAAGAGCAGAGCATCTAAAAGTTGTGGCAGAGGTTTCCCATTTTGTACTGCACAGCTTATGCAAGATGTTGTTTCTCATGTTCAGTTTACTAGCAATGTTGTTCAAGTGCTTCTATCTGACAGAGTTCTATCTTGGGTGATCCCTAGATACTTTGGGGTTTTGTTAACGTGAAGTAAGGCTCCATTGAAAAATACATTGCAGCTTTCGTCAGAGAAGTGGTTGTACGTGAAAGCACAGTATTTCTTTTTTGGACAAGCTAGGCTTCAGGCTCTATTTTCAGAAGTAATTCCCAAGAAAGGAGAGGTCTTCTATCAGGCAATTCTCTCTCTGCTGCACAGACTTGCATCTGGCAGCCAATGTAAGATCATCAGCATTACAATATCCTTTGTCATTTACTGTAGTTTCAGGAATGTCTGACATATAAATGGCAGGAGTGCCAAAACTGAGCCATGAGCTAGACCATTGGCCAGTTTTCTTTTTCTACTAATGTTATTCCCCATAACAACTTGAAATGTTTTAATGCTCTAACAAGTCAGGCTGTTGTTTTACAATGGATGATGCAAAGAAGTTTGTAGATTAAGACTTGCCTCCATGCAGTATCATACACAGCAGTTAGATCCACAAATAATGGTGAAGTTTTTAAGCCTCTTTGGAAACCTGCCTCAGTATGAACTGTCAAGGCAAGGACCTGATCTGCACAGGAGCACTGAGGTCTGAGAACAGCTTGTTCAATCTATCAATCACCGTTAGGGCAGTCACCCAGGTGGCAGATTCCCTATCTGTTGTTTACCTTGTCTTTTTTTAAATAATTGTAAAGAATTTGGAAATTTATTGAACATCTCCCTTGATAAATCATTCCAATCCCTAACTCCTCATCCTATAAAAGAACATTTGCCCCAATTTGTCCTCCTGAATTCCAATTTTATCTTCATATGGTTATCTTTCCTACTTTTGAAAACACCACTCAAAATTATTTGTCTACTAATGACATTCTATGCCATCTCGCCACTGACTGCTCTGAACATACCACTTACTGTTGATAAACTTAAGGATAATAGATATTTGATTTCATCCTGTATTGACTTGTCTAAATCTATTAAAGAAACGGTATTTAAAATGGTTTATGTTGGGTCCACCTTGTCAATACACTTTTGTCTGACTCGTTGGCTGAATGGTCAGCATAATGGCCTTCGGTTCAGAGGGTCCCGGGTTCGATTCCCGGCCGGGTCGGGGATTTTAACCTTCATTGGTTAATTCCACTGGCTCGGGGGCTGGGTGCCTGTGCTGTCCCCAACATCCCTGCAACTCACACACCACACATAACACTATCCTCCACCACAATAACACGCAGTTACCTACACATGGCAGATGCCGCCCACCCTCATTGGAGGGTCTGCCTTACAAGGGCTGCACTCGGCTAGAAATAGCCACACGAAATTAAAAATTAATACACTTTTAATGATTGAAAATTATGTTGCCATTAATGCTTTCACGGGGTACTTATAGACATGATAGTGTATAGGCTTTTGGGCTTATGCCGTGTCAAGAAAATAAGGTGAAATTCTTAACGTTTCGCAGAAAACTGTGTTCTGCATCCTCAGAAGAAATCTCGACTGTCCACGAGAAAGGCTTCTGAAGCCAGAACACAGTTTTCTGCAAAACGTTACGAATTTCACCTTATTTTCTTGACATGGCATAAGCCCAAAAGCCTATACGCTATCATGAAAATTATGTATTCATTCATATATGTTTCAGGAACAATATGCATTCTCCTTACTCCCAAATCTTCCCAGCCCAAACTTTGCAACATTTTTGTAATGCTACTCTTCTGTCTGAAATCACCCAGAACTAATAAAGCTGTTTTCTTTGGATTTTTTTCCAGTTCTTGAATCAGGTAATCCTGGTGAGGGTCCCATACACTGGAACCATACTCTAGTTGGGGTCTTACCAGAGACTTATATGCCCTCTCCTTATTCTTACTACAACCCCTGAATACCCTCAACCACAAACAGAGATCTGTACCCTTTATTTTCAATACCGTTCATGTGATTTACCCCAATGAAGATCTTTCCTTATAGTAACACCTACGGTAGGTACTTACAGTAATCCCTATAAGGAACTTCCATCCTATCAATGCAGTACCGGTAATAAACTGAGAGGACTTTTCCCATTAGTGAAACTCGCAACCTGACTTAACCTAGTTTATTATCATACCATTGGCCTGCTCTCCATCTCACAACATTGCCGAGGTCTTTCTGAACAGGAACATGCTTTGAAGTACTTTGGAACCAATTTCTATTATAATGAAGCCTTTCTAGAAGTTTATAGCATGCACTCAGCAGAGCTATTGGGCAGCAGTTTTCAGCCTGGTTATTTGGCTTTCCAGGCTTTAAGATGACAATCATTGTTCTCTTGAATTCAGGTAGAAGAATAAGTGTGGTTAGGATGTCCGAGAAAAAATGTGCCCATTAGTTCTTAGTGTTCATAATACTATTAATCAACAACTCAGGTTGAATACCATCAAATTCCTTAGGCAAGGTCATCTTCCTTAGAAAATGGAGTAGCAAAAGATTGAGAAAGACTTCCTGCTTTCAACTCTTTCAAGTTTCTCTTGATCATCCTTTTACATCCTTTATCCCCTAACACTCTTGAAACTGAAACTATGAGAGCTGCAATTTGATTAGAAGAAACTGTAAGCTGTTTTCTCACTACTGGAGCACTTTATCAGAGTTTACATAATGCGTTCCAAGCTTTTTAACTGGAATGTTAAAAATCCATTCTTTCCATTTTTTCCTTCTAGTCTCGTTTAAGCTCTGGAGGATTTCATCAGCTATCTGGGCTCTCATGTTTAAGAAGTTTCTCTTATAATGCATTACTCTGGGTAATCAACCCTGGAATGTACTCTCTTTGATAGCATCTTGGAATGTGTTTCTTCGCTGTTGAGATAACTGCTCCAATAAATCTCTTATGATCGGAGCTTACGGAGGTGGAATCTATCTGATGACATTGTACAGATCAATAGAAAATTATTTCCAGTCTTTACTGTTCAATGTGAATGGAAGACCAAAGTGCCTCCTGACTCGTTCGATTGAGCGAGATGTCACAGCATATTATCATTCTCTGAGATGTACGAAACATGCTTACTCTTCTCAAGAATATCATAAGACAACCCCCCTGTGGGTGAAGGCAATAGAATATGCCCATGGTACTCCCTGCCTGTACTAAAGGCAGCTATAAGTCGGATCCAGGGATTCTCAACTTGGGAGTATGGGCTGCTGACCACAGTTCCCGTAGCAGAGTCCGGCATCACTTCCACTTTCTTGCATCAGGCTCCTTTACATTCATTGCTTCCAACAATAGTTTGTTGATAAGAAATTGGAATATCATAAAATTATTCAAGAAATGGATGCAATGACCCAAGTGATCTACAAACAGAAGAATAAACCCCATCTTGTTATACACAGAGATAATCTTTACTATTACCCTTCTGGGAGTCATGGGGACATTAGAAAATATTGGCAAAATTTTGACCAGAAGATCTGTAATGCATGATGTACAATTAATGCTGACTTTGAATATCTTAGAATTATAACAGATGGTACAGGGAACCATTTACATTGTCCAAATGTCAAAGAAGCAAGGTTTAGAGAGGATAATAAACAGGGGAAGAGAAAACCAAACCCAACCACCTAGCTCTGTTGCGAGACAAATACTTGCCGATGTTAGTAATGAAGAAATTTTAGTAAGTATTCTGCAAAGAAATACAAGAAATAGAGTGGTTTCTTACCAGCAAAATCAAAATCACCCTCCACTTCTGCAGTCAATAAGGGAAATTACAATTGCTGAACCATCCAACAAGACATTGAGAGGAGAAAATTCTCTGTGATTTGATAAGGGTAAAAACGACGGCTAATTATTTCCACCGATAGAAACATAGAACATATGGTAGGAAGTGACACAATATTCTGTGATTGATTCCAAATCAATTCTTTCAACATTTTACAGTCCATGGGAATGTTTGTGTGTTTGTATTTCCCTTGGTATTCTGTGTAACAGCTCGGAAGAATGAAGAAACTTGCAGGATAATATAGATGAGACTAAAAATTATGCAGTACGACTAAATCTCACATGTAATCCTGTACATGCAATGTGTGATTTTGAGCTTGCCAATATGAAAACTTTTGAAGTGACATTTACTCAGGCAGTAGTCTGTGGGTGTCTTCCATTTCAACCAGTTAAGGGATTGAGGGCACATTATTTGCACATTAACCACCCTTAAATAAACCAGATATACCAAAATATGGGACTGCCTTTCATTCCACAAAATGACTTTCAAATTGTTTGGGATTTATTAAATAAAATTTCTTGAAGATATCTTGGAGCTTACATCTTGCAGCCATCCAGCATGAGGATGAAGATGAGCAGTTCCTCTTAGACTTTCTCCTGAGACATGGAAAGGCAGTGCACCACTAATGAGAGAATATCCCTCTCGGTGGTCACCACATCACATGTACATTTGGTGATTTATTAACTTCCTTCAGGAACAGCAGTTGGAAAGAAAACAAGTAGTCACTCAAGTCTTGGCCAGCCATACAAAAATGGAACAGTCTGTAAGTCAACACTAACTTAATAACCAAATTAGGATATTTCAACACTGTCAGAAATTACCAGTATTACAAAGTTGAAAATGGCATCCCTCACTATCTTATTAATAATAATAATAATAATAATGCTATTCAATTTACGTCCCACTAATTACTTTTACAGTTTCTGGAGATGCCAAGGTGCCAGAATTTGGTCCTGCAGGAGTTCTTTTATGTGCCAGTAAACCTATTGACATGAGGCTGACTTATTTGACCACCTTCACATACCACCACACTAAGCCTGGATTGAACCTCCCAAGTTGAGGTCAGAAGACCAACGCCTCAACCGTCTGAACCCCTCAGCCTGGCCTTGCTATCTTAGAACCATATCATATCTATACGGTATATTAAAAAAATTGATGAAAACTAAAGTCAGTCAGTACAGCCATTCTATCCAGTCGATTTCCTTCATTTTTTTAACTGAAAGGTATTCATGCACAGATTTATCATCAGGCACTATACATCTCTTAACTTTCACCTTTCTCAAATTATTTGATTTTTTCAATTTTTTGTCTCTTTGAAGCTATCATATCTTTGTTTCTAATTGAGGTACGGAGTTCGTTTTGACCTAAGAACACTCAGTGGATCAAGATCTTTCATTTCAGCTCTTAACTATTCAAATTGGTTGATTCTGAGGAAAGTTATGAATGCACATTCAATTTGACGTCCCATTTCTTCAACATTTTTTTTCTCATTGAAGCAAAGAATCTTTCGTTCTAATTGAGGTACGCAGTTCGTTTTGGTCTAAAAACACTCAGTGGATCAAGCGCTTTTTGAGGTAATAACTACTTAAATTGGTAGATTCTGAGAAAAGTTATGAGTACATTTGTCTCCATGACAAAGATCTTTCAAGGACTTTTCAGCAGTTCGGTGCGTAGTGTTGTTCCAAGGAACGTTTAATTCAATTTCTTTGTGTGATGTATTTTCAAGTGTTTTGTTGACATAATATTACATTCTATTACCGGTACCGCAGAAGATCATGTGCTTTATTTCATAAAGTCGGAACTTTGCAAATATATCCATGAGGAGGGTAACGAACAGGGCCGTCGCGTGGGTGGGGCGACCGAGGCGGTTGCCTTGGGCGCCGCGATTGGGGGGGGCACCACCGTGGGTAAAGAAAAATAAAATTTTATGCGTTTGTAGTCTAATTCTATAGACGACTGTATTGGTCTCTGTGTTATACAATAATACAATGGATGCATGGCTGAGTGCACACAAATTCTCTCTATGCATAATGCACTGTAATAAATATGTATACTGAGCAGCGCTGTCCGCTGTGGTAGCAGGTGGTGAGGGTGGGAGTATGATCGTGACTCATCGGCGCCGGAGAGTCGACATCAACACCCCTCCCCACTTGCAGTGCGCGTCGGACACAGTTTATACTTGTCTTGGTTACTTGGTTTTATACTGACATTGATATAGACACGCCGTCGCTGTTTACGCCAATTGCTAATAGTTTATTCTTCCGTGCGTTACGAGCTTTATGAATACTGAACGATGTTGTTGTGAAGTGCATAGTGACAGTAATTAGTGGAAAACTCAAGAATTATGTCGCAAAAGTTGTCAGAGGGCGCAAAGTAGAAAGTTGTACAAGGAAAGTGAGTTAGTGAATGAGGCTTCATTAAGTAAAGTGCCAAAATTAACTTATTTTTTAAAACGAATACAACACAAAAAGTTGCCGCGGCCGAGACCAGTACGTCTGCACCTAGCTGTAGTTTCTCCTCACAAAGTAGCAGTCAAGAGGCCAAGGACACTGAATTTGTACCTGTACCTTCCCCTACTGATGATACCGTTACAAGCAATAGCGACCACAGTGATCGTGATAGTGATGATGGCAATAAAAGAGTGATAGAACTGTCAACAGACACTGAAACAGAAATTGAATTTATTTCAAAATCGGAGCAGGTGCCGGTGATTACTTTAGATCCTGCAACGTGGCCAGCGCATATTATGCACATTCAGCGTGATGAGTTTGTTTTGAAAGGGCTGACTGAATATTCTAAATAAGACCATGATTACCGCCCAAAAAAAAAATTACGAAAATAGGCTCTCTTCAAACCAATTCCGGTATCGGATTTTGGAAATGGAGAAATAATATCAATAATTGATTTATTCAGAAAAATCAGTTTCTGTCTATTGTTTCTGTTGTAGACTGTTTGTCAAGCAATTGGTTTTAACAACTTTAAAAAATTGGCAGACCGTTCAAAATCCCATGAGTTGTCACCAGATCATTTCAAAAATATGGATACATGGTTTGAAGCAGAAAAAAGAATTAAAGGAGACACATCAATCAACCAGCACATCATGAAGCGAATTGAAACTGAGGGTCAGCGTTCAGGAGAAGTATTGCGACGGTTAATAGAAATTACTTTATATCTTTATATATCTTCATAAACACAATATGGCTCTTCCTGGGTCATCTTCCAAAGTTTCACAAAAAATAATGGAAACTTTCTTGGACTTGAGCAACTTTTACGAAAATGTGATAATGTAGTAATGGAAAACTTAAGACGTATAACTAACAAAGAAACACAATTTCATTTATTAAGTGTGTCAATACAAAATGAGCTAATAACTATACTAGGTGACTCAGTAAAGCAAAGTATCTTGACGAAAATAAAGGAAGCCAGATATGTTTCCGTTATCCTTGATTGTACCCCACACATAAGTCACAAGGAGCAAGTTTCATTAACGATTCGCTACGTCACTGAAGATGATGATGGGAAGATCATAGTAGAAGAAAGCTTTATAGCCTATCAAGTTGCCAAAGAAACCACTGGAGAAGCTCTCGCTGACTAGCTGTTCAAAACAATTGAAGAGTGTGGTTTGAACATGACAAACTGTCGTGGTCAAGGATACGACAACTGCGCCAAAGGAGTTTAAGCCGGTGTACTGGCCAACTTCCCTTTGGCTGTGTTCTTTCCTTGTGGGTGCTATAGCCTAAACCTAGTTATTGCTGATGGAGCAAAATCATCAGTTAAGTCTATAGCTTTATTTGGTATTTTACAACACCTCTTTACCATCTTCTCTAGTTCAACGAAGCGCTGGTGTGTAATAAGCGACCATTGTAAGCACTTACTTTAAAGCACGTATGTGAAACGCGTTGCGAATCTCACATAAGTGCTGTTCAGGTTGTGAGATACCAATACGCGGATGTAGGGATGCATTGGTTGAGTTAGGCGACAAATTTGATGGCATCCCAAACAGCCTCTGAAGCTCAATCTCTGACTTACCAGATGGAAGAATTTTTCTTCATCGTAAGTTTGATCTTGTGGAATGACATTCTTTTTGAAGTTAATCTGATCAGTAAAAGCATTCAAGGGAAAGAGGTAGACATCAGTGACAGTTCTGATAATTTCAATAAGTGTTTGGAGTTTTTAAACAGATTTAGAGAGAATGGATATGTGGACGCAGTAATCTCCGCTAAAGGAATAGCTGCTGAACTTGGTATCGAACCTGTTTCTCCCGAGATAAGGATTCATGAACGAAAACGCGTTTTTTTCATGAGTCTTCTGAGGAAGTGCAATCGTCACCTGAAGAAACCTTTATGAGAGAAGTTTTTTTTTTATCTATTAGCAGATAAAGTTTTGAACTTACTTAAGAGGAGGTCAACTGCGTTGAAAGAACACCAGAAAGTGTGGGGATTTTGGGGTAATGATGCTCAACTTCCAGGAAAATAAGATCTAAAACAAAGTTGTTTGGACCTTGAAAGACATTTAACTGACAAAACAACCAAAGAACGGCATGGAACTGTATCTTGAACTTTTACATGTAAGTTCGATTTTGGATCATGGAAAGAACACAGTCACACCAAAATAAGTATTGTGTATGATCAAAAACACAAACAGTAAAGATTTGTTTACAAACTTGTGGGTCGCATTAAGAGTGTTATTAACAGTACCCGCGACAGTTGTTAGTGCCGAACGAAGCTTTAGTAAACTTCAACTTATAAAATGTTATTTGCGCTCTACAATGGCACAGGATAGGCTGAACTCTTTCACCATTCTAGCAATAGAAAATAACACTGCAGAAAACTTAGACTTTAGAGAAATTCTGACAACATTTTCTCATGCAAAAGCCACGTGAATGCCTTTCAATGTGTTTGTATATAGATGCCAAAAAAGAGCGCCAAAGACAAGAACAAATAATGAAAAATTAAGGACTGTATTTTGTATATAAATAAATCAAATTTTAGTACTGTATATGTATATCAAATATGTAGTGGAGAGTGGGTGGTCCATGATGTTGTTATTTATAATAGCTGCCTGTCTTTCCAGTCCGCAACATGGCGGATGCATAGGTGGTAGATAATGGAGTGGCTCTAAAGAGCTAGGGTATCATCCCCCTGAACCAAAACTGGAACGAACAAAATTATGAGTTTTACCTGGGCTGGGGGGGCGCCGATTTAAGCCTTGCCTTGGGCGCCTACACACCACCACACCACGCGACGGCTTCGGTAACGAACAACACCATACTTTGCACATTGCGGGCGGAGCCAGCGAGAAACTCCTAGTCATAAATGAAATTACACAGTGACCCTCAAGAAGACTATCCACAAAATGACCAATAGACAATTGCTTTGTATTGAAGTTTAATATCACATAAAATTTCTTAAGCTTTTCTTAGAGTTTCTGTGTATTTTCATTTCTTTCAGGATGGACATTCCCTTACTAACCATGGACATTTTGTTTCATTTATGTTTCAGTTGAATGGACCTTTCAAGATTCAAGATTTTTTTTTTTTTTTTTTTTTTTTTTTCCAATAGTCAACCTTTTAAATGTGGACTGTATCTCTAATTCATCTTTCAACCTGACCTTCCTTGGGCAACTTGTGTTCCCTTCAGACCCCGATGGGTGTTAGGTTTGCAAGGCCTAGGGAGTCTTTCATATTCATGCCCCTCATGGCCCATCCCTTTCTTTTGCAGATATCTTTATTCAAAGTGTTGGACCTCTTCCATTTTACTTCTGATTAGTATTAACAGAGCATGGTTGCCCAGTTATACTTCCCCTTAAAACAGTAATTACTACCACCATTCTTTTGAGAATGAAAATTCAGTACATTGATGAAATCTTATGAGACTGATGTGGTGACAGGAGTGGAATCGTGGTTGAGAGAATGGGTGGGTAATAGAGAAGTGTTTCCAGAAGGGTATACAGTCTATCATAGAGACCAAGGAGATAAAATGGGAGGGGAGGGGGGGGGTGTTTATTCTGGTGGAGGAAACTTATTGTTCACATGAATGGTTTACCAATGAAAGGGATGAAATATTAGGGATAAAATTAGTTTGTGATAATATGAAGGAGGTGGGAATTATAGGAACATATAGGCCTGGAAGAGAGGAAAGTGACATGGAAATGTTTGAGAAAATAATAGATTATACTCATAAAAACAATAATAATGATATGGTAATAACTGGGGGAGATCTAAACTTGCCTGAAGTTGAATGGAATGGAGCTGCAAATGAAGCCTATGAACAGAAAAGGGCAAATCAGTTAATTTGGGAGGGAGGATATACACAAGTAGTACAAGAATTGACTCATCTCAATAACTTACTAGATGTATTCTTGGTTAAACCATGGGAAATTGCTGATAAAACTGAGGTAATTGAAGGAATAGGTGACCATAAGGCTGTAATAATGGATGTAGGACTGGTACCAAAAAGGCTTAATAAGAGGGTCACACAAGACAAGAAATTGTACAGAAAAACTGAAGTTGATGAATTTGGGACTTACCTTAAATCACAATTCAGTTGTTGGATGTGAAGGGAGTAATGTGGATACACTTTGGGCTAAATTTAAAGGAATCATTTGGGAAGGAGAGGAGTGATTTGTACCTGTTAAGAAGGGTAAAATGACCTCAGGCCCTGTTTATTATACAAGGGAAATAAGAAAATTAAAGAGAATGTAGAAATGTAAACAGGAAAATCAAAGAGGGTAGGGAGAGTACAGAAACTAGAAAACAGCTAATGAGGGAAGTGAATAGAGTGAAAAAGGAAGCAAAAGAGAATTATATGAATGACATACTTCAAGAGGGTAATGACCACAAAGGGAAATGGAAAAAGCTGTATTCATATATCAGGAATCAAAAAGGAAAAGGAATCCAAATTCCTACAATGGTGGGAGAAGGGGGTGAACACTATTTAACAGATACTGAGAAAGCAAACCTATTTAGTAGGGAATTCAGAGATTCAGTAGAAGATTGTCAGGAGTTGGAAACTGAAACAGAAGATAGAGAGGAAGAGACACATAGGGAAACAAGAAGCTTCTCATTCACAAATGAAGATATTTTCAGAGAAATCCAGCTGCTTCAGCAAGGAAAATCAGCAGGAAGTGATCAAATTACTGGGGAGGTATTAAAGACAATGGGGTGGTACATAGTGCCTTATTTAAAATTTCTCTTTGACTATGTCATAAATAATAGTGTAATACCAAAGGAATGGAAGGAATCTATAATAATACCAATTTATACAGGAAAGGGTGATAAAAGGAAACCAGAGACCTACAGACCAATCAGCCTGACCAGTACAGTTTGTAAAATACTGGAGAGTTTAATATCAAAGTACATCAGAAGGATATGTGATGATAAAAATTGGTTCATGACGAGCCAGTATGGATTTAGAAAGAAATTTTCTTGTGAGGCACAACTGGTGGGATTTCAGCAGGACATATCAGATCAGTTGGATTCAGGAGGCCAGTTAGATTGCATAGCCGAGAAAGTTTTGAACGGAATTGCACAGGGTAGTATAATCGGTCCATTACTTTTCTTAATATACGCAAATGATATAGGGAATAATATAACATCAAAAATGCAGATGACATAATTGTTTATAGGGTAATAAATAACATTGAGGATTGTTCAGAATTACAATGGGACCTTGAGATTATCCAACAATGGGTTGAAGAAAATAATATGAAGGTTAATGGAGGCAAATCAACTGTTACAACATTTACAAACAGGAGTTTTTAAACTGAATATGAATATACTGTGGATGAGGTAGTTATCCCAAAAGATGGCAAGTGCAAATACTTAGGTGTGAGATTTGAAAGTAATTTGCACTGGAAGGGTCATGTGGATGACATTGTTGGGAAAGCATACAGATCGTTACATGTTATAATGAGGCTACTTAAAGGATGCAACAAAGAATTAAAAGAGTAAAGTTACCTAAGTATGGTTCATCCATTATTGCAATATGCAAACAGTGTTTGGGATCCTCACCAAGAATACCTAATAAAAGAAATAGATAGTGTGCAGAGGAAAGCAGCAAGATTTGTGACAGGAGATTTCAGGAGAAAGAGTAGTGTATCAGTAATGTTAAAGGAACTTGGGTGGGAAACTAAGTAAGAGAAGGGAGAAAACTAGACTTATAGGATTATATAGAGCCTATATAGGAGGAGAAGCATGGGGAGATATCTGTGAGAGGCTTCAGTTAGAAAATAATTATATCAGCAGGACTGACCACAAGAAGGAATTTTAGCAGAAGCAATTGGGGGGTAAATTTTCATTCATTGGGAAGGGCGTGAGGGAGTGGAACAGTTTACCAGGGATAGTGTTTGATCCTTTTCCAAAATCTGTTCAGATATTCAAGAAGAGAATAAAGAGCAACAAAGAAAAATGAAATGTTAGAGGGCATTCAACCAGTGCAGGTTATTGTAAATAAAAAATGTGTGTGAATAAATTAATTTCATCCCCTGGTCTAAGGAGTTTGGACAGCCAAAGTAGGGGTGAAGTACAGTGGGGACTTCGAGGGCCCTGGAACCGCTACGGTAGCTGTGAAGGCCCTTCAGGAACTCTGAAAAGTGGTGGCAAAAGGGGCTCTGGTTAAGACGCAGCAGGTCGTTATGCTACTTAGGTTCCAAAATGGGTAAAAAATATATAAGTAAGTAAATGCAATTTAATTTTAATCTTATACCAGTTGTATAGTATTATTTGAAGTAATTCCACATACTGTATATGAGTTGACTATATTTTGTAAGTACAGGAGATAATATAAGTAGAATTTTGTAAACAATATCAATTTATTAAGGATGAGTTGTGTGTTTAATAGAAAAAATTGTTAGCATAAATTGTATAATATTCTATTCTAGGAAAATTTTCTTCTCTTGTTAATCTAAAATTTAGTGCTTGACAATAATGTATTTTAGTGTACCATTTGCCACCGAGGTGGACACCTCATTTGCAAATAAAGATATTTTAATTTGATTTTTGATTTTGAGATGTGTCTTGTCAGCAAGATATCGAGAAGTTCTTGGGCTTCTTGAGACATGAGCTCTTGTTTCCTATCCCTAGTATTAAGACTTCTTAGCTACTCAACCAAACCACATGCAAACTGTACCAGGAAAGCCTAGGTCCTGTTCCATAGTTATCAAAAAAAATGTTGTTCCAGCATATAAGATCCGTCCGACGTATAAACATCTAAGTAAAAGAATGTTCCAGTATGTACCAGACTCCACGAGTGCGCTAGGCGGAGTCAAGGGACGTCGCCCATCGTTCAAAGCTCACCTCCCCTAGAGATATTTCTCAAAAATATCTTTCTTTTCGCAAGTTTTCAACGCCTGTACCAATTTTAATGGAACAAACGCTAAATTGTAGCGGACGTCATAAAAATTAATCCCTGTGAATTTCAAATTAATCCATCCCATGGTTGCTGAGTTATAATGATTTAAAATCTAACAGAAATTACGCACTCACGGTCACATGGCCGAGAGAAACTACCCCTCCCAGCGCCAGCTATATATGCCACTGGGTCAAGGTTAACAGGTGGTGGTGTTGAGTTGAGTTCAGTTCATCGCAAGCAGTCCAGTCTAGCAGTGTAGTATGTACACTGACTGACAGAGCAAATGCAACACCAAGAAGGAGTGGTCAGAACTTTATGCCAATTGCAGGGTAGACTGACGTCACTGAGGTATGCTCATGATGTGAAATGCGCCGCTGTGCTGCTCACGTAGCGAACGATAAATGGGACACGGCGTTGGCCAATGGCCCACTTCGTACCGTGATTTCTCAGCCGACAGTCATTGTAGAACGTGTTGTCGTGTGCCACAGGACACGTGTATAGCTAAGAATGCCAGGCCGCCGTCAACGGAGGCATTTCCAACAGACAGACGACTTTACGAGGGGTATGGTGATCGGGCTGAGAAGGGCAGGTTGGTCGCTTCGTCAAATCGCAGCCGATACCCAGAGGGATGTGTCCACGGTGCAGCGCCTGTGGCGAAGATGGTTGGCGCAGGGACATGTGGCACGTGCGAGGGGTCCAGGCGCAGCCCGAGTGACGTCAGCACGCGAGGATCGGCGCATCCGCCTCCGCCGCCAAGCGGTGGCAGCCCCGCACGCCACGTCAACCGCCATTCTTCAGCATGTGCAAGACACCCTGGCTCTTCCAATATCGACCAGAACAATTTCCCGTCGATTGGTTGAAGGAGGCCTGCACTCCCGGCGTCCACTCAGAAGACTACCATTGACTCCACAGCATAGACGTGCACGCCTGGCATGGTGCCGGGCTAGAGCGACTTGGATGAGGGAATGGCGGAACGTCGTGTTCTCCGATGAGTTACGCTTCTGTTCTGTCAGTGATAGTCACCGCAGACGAGTGTGGCGTCGGCGTGGAGAAAGGTCAAATCCGGCAGTAACTGTGGAGCGCCCTACCGCTAGACAACGCGGCATCATGGTTTGGGGCGCTATTGTGTATGATTCCACGTCACCTCTAGTGCGTGTTCAAGGCACGTTAAATGCCCACCGCTACGTGCAGCATGTGCTGCGGCCGGTGGCACTCCCGTACCTTCAGGGGCTGCCCAATGCTCTGTTTCAGCAGGATAATGCCCGCCCACACACTGCTCGCATCTCCCAACTGGCTCTACGAGGTGTACAGATGCTTCCGTGGCCAGCGTACTCTCCGGATCTCTCACCAATCGAACACGTGTGGGATCTCATTGGACGCCGTTTGCAAACTCTGCCCCAGCCTCGTACGGACGACCAACTGTGGCAAATGGTTGACAGAGAATGTAGAACCATCCCTCAGGACACCATCCGCACTCTTATTGACTCTGTACCTCGACGTGTTTCTGCGTGCATCGCCACTCCCGGCGGTCCTACATCCTACCGAGTCGATGCCGTGCGCATTGTGTAACCTGCATATCGGTTTGAAATAAACATCAATTATTCTTCCGTGCCGACTTTGTTTTTTCCCCAACTTTCATCCCTTTCGAACCACTCCTCCTTGGTGTTGCATTGTCACTGTCAGTCAGTGTATATGAGTAAGAGAGAGAGAGGGGAGACTGGCCCTCCCATAGTATGTTCGTGCAGTCTCGAAGACAGTACTTTCCGTCGTGTTTCGCGGAGACGAAATTACGGGATAGTAAATCACCATCGTACTTGAAAAAGGATGTCGCGCCATAAGTAGTCTATTGGGCCGTGACTACGATATAATTTACAGACATTTCGAAATATAACACGTATGAAATCAGTGAAGTTCGAAGTTATATATTGGACATTCACAAACTAGAACATGACGTGTGGACTTAATTAATTTCACACAATATTAAATTACCAACTGAAACTGTTGTGTACAGTAACTCCAACTACTCTAGAACTTATTTTCTAACATACCACATCCTTGGACTCTGTCTCTTTATTTATGTGCCATATTAGGACATGACGTGTTACAGTGAGAAACTTAGTGAAAGTTAAGAACCTTTTCTAAAATAATATAGTTCTATCAACATTAGAGAATCAGTGTTATCTGTCAGGATAACGATACAAAGACTGTGGTCAGAGACGGTAATGAGAAATATTACGTATTTGCACTGTGTTGGACGTTCTCGGTGACGATTTAAAATAGTGTTGTTTTTTTTTTTGCAACAAGGTCTGTGATCATTTAATTGACGTCCTAAAATTAACATACGAATTGGACTGTGTTTAACAGTGAACGATAGCATCTGTCAATACTACTTGCATGTTCCGTCCACGAGCAGCAGAAATTTTGAGAAAAATCTACAAGATCCAGCTACCTTCAACATCATTTCATCTATGACGTCAACATGGTTTCTTCGTGGAACTTCAAGTTCGAGTCATCATCCGCACCCGCGGAATGTTCCAGATTCTCATCAGTATTTGTAAGCCAAATTTTCTTTAATAAGTGAGTAGTCACAAAATGACCGACCTTTTTTTTTTTTTTACCAATCTTGAACAGTGGTTTATCCAGTGCTGCGTGTGACGATACTTCGTAGTTCTCCATCATTACTCAAAATTCATCTTTTAATGATAAATCTATTTTCAAAATCTATTTCACAGAAGAAAGACTTTAGGAGTTTCAAGTATTCTATGTTTCAAGGCTAACAAACTGAGAAACTCTCAACAGAAGTTCAAATTCTTATTTTCAATTATAAATGTGTTCATGTCATGTCACAGTACTTAGAAAGACTTTAGGTGAAAAACTGACACTGTGTTTTCGCAAAAGACTATAGGATCTGTGAGATTTATTTATTTTCACAAATTGCACTCAAGAAGGTTTACGTTAACCCTTTTTATTTCAACATATTATTTGAATCCTATATCAACATTGCAGGGTGGTGAATTAATTAACATTATTAATAAATTGTTTGAAAAAGGTATAACCATGTATTATTCGCCCTGCGAGTCTATCCTGCTCTGTACCGGCTCCAAAAACCAACTTCCACTACCTGAGATCCTTCTCATTCCTTACGCCCCGAACTTTTACTGGTACAATACTGTACATAAAAGACAAGGGATGGTAAGACGCAAAGGATAAACACAAAATAGATACAGGAAGCAATGAAAGGAGGAACAATGATAAACATGAAAATGTAAAAGGACCAAAACCAACTCCATATCTTTACACAAGGGCCACTCACATGGTAAACATTGCACATGGTGACTGTTGTGCGAATGTGCACTGTACAGTGGAATCGTGGCCCCTACATCAAAGCCTGGGCAGCAGGACAGGAAAACTGGTTGGGGTAGTGGCATGGAGGGAGAGCTCATGTAGTTTCCTTCCTTTGCAGTAAGATTGTTTTTTAGAAAACCTTGTTTGTATCTTTTACGCAGAGAACTCTTCTTTCAGGACACTGTCAAACTGCTTCCTGTGTTCAATGTATTTGTGAAGAACTTTTCTATAAGCACAGTCGATGTGCTAGAACATTTGCAATTGGAACACCTTGATTTGCAGTGTAATACTCTGCAATGGGACATACTTTACAAAGAGAAGAGTTTTGCCTGCATTTTATCATACCTTCCCCAAGGCTAGACTTTCCTAGACTCCGTCGAGAAGCAGCCAAAGTGTTGTCCGTGTTTGAGTCCATTTATATGTAAACAGTTTTTCTCAGTCTTCAAGGATACAAAATCATGATTACAGTTAGGTATAAGATGCAAACCTGAAGAACATTTTTAATGCTTTACTCCAGTCTGAATGTTCCTGATATCTCTTATGACATTGCAAGACAACAAATATGTAAAATCATGCTATGAGAGAGTGCACCATATGATCAGACTACACCTATAGTCGATTGGACACCATGCACTGCTATACAGACAGCGTAGAGTGACATTAGGTCGGAGAGAGAAAGAAAGAGATAGTGTGGCAGTGAGGAGTGGTGGGGTGTTGCCTTTCCAGTACAGCACTTTGCACACTTCACAGTGAATTGCACAATGGTACGCACAGCAAACAGCCCTGCTTTACACATTGTCATCTTTTACCTCATCAATCTCATTTCTCCCTAAGCTATATTTTCTTCTCTGCCCCTGACAATTAATTTTTGCTTCTCGTACATTACATTGTAAAGGAGGATGTGTATCAAATCTAGTCATATATCCTTTTCTCAATTGGTGTTTGCTCTGTGTTACTAGTCTTTTACCAGCTCATCAGTGTCTGAGAAAAAATGGATGTAGATGAACTGGGATTGGTAAAGAGAGAGCCTATATACTTGAAGTTGGCCTTGTGAAAAGATGTGGAGACTGTCCTTGTTTTTCATGTTTGTCCTTGTTTGCTCTTTCTATTGCACCCTCCTATCGTACTGACCTGTCGTTATGTTTATCCTATTGTGTGTTCCTTTACATGTTCCTATCCTTCTCTATAACCCTTGTAATGGTCACTCACCTAATTACGGCTGCTGTCAACGTGAACTCCACTTGTCTTCCTCTACTCGCCGCTATTCACACTCATGTAACCGGCCTTGTACCTTCGCTGCCGCCTCGCCTTGCGTCCGTCCTGTTCAACAGCTCGCTTCATACTGGCTCACCACTGGATTACGTCACCTGTCGAGTCATTGTCTGATGCTTCTCGATGTTTTGTGTGTTTCTTTCTTGAACTTTCTGTGGTGGTATAAATACCTGGCCCACTCACTCGGTCTTTGGTCCAGCGCTGATACCGAGTGAGGTTGGAGGGTCGTCTAAGGAGTTCCCAGTGTTCTGCTGGGAAACTCCATTTCTCTTCTGTGATATTGGGTGAGCAACAGAGTACTTTAATTATTATTACCACCATTATTGTTTATCTAATGGATTTTGAACTTACCTTTGTTGCTATGGCCGGTTTCTTTTTAGTTTGACACGAGTGTTATTTTCCCTCAAAATATGAACTTCAGTTAATCATAATTTCAAGAGTTTGTGAATGATTGAACAGTGGCCTGGACCCAACTTTTAACATGAACAGATCCTGCACTCCGCAACTCAAAGTGTTCAGGCGACTCCCACTGTTGTGATCCCGTGCTTGCCCCTCCCTCCTACCTTCCTTCTCCTTTTGTTCTTTTTTTTTTTTTTTTTTGGAAACTGTATTAATATATTCTGAGGCTTGCAGTTTGCCATGCCCGTTTGAATTGCCTTACGTTATAGTTTGTAAATGGTCTAGGGATTTTTCCTGTGATATACATTATTCACGATGATTGTTTCATTTAATGTATCATATTACGAAATCCTAAGTTGTGATTTGAGCTTAATTTTCAAGTAGAAAGAATACACTGCCTTGATCAAGCTTTATCATTGTTCTTATCCACTGACCTCCCATTGGTCCCACTCTTTTTGTCTTTGGATGGCCTGTCAATGAATCTTTATCAATTACTACGTCATTGCTTGTCTTCTACGAATTGCTGGATATTGAAACAAGTTTGATTCCTTCTACGCTCCTAATTTTCGTAACACCCTAGATTCAAAAAGCCTCTGGAATAATGTATTTTCTTTTTAATGTATATGACAGTAAAGGATATTTGTTTTTATTAGGCGTTTGTACTGTTCATCATGTCACTTCCATCGACCCCCATCTGTGACAAATTTAGCAATCACTGAGGGTGTATATGTTGTTGCGAGAGGCAGCCGAAAAAAGAGTTTTGAGAAGATGGCAGCAGAGAGTGGAATTTCAGTTATCAGTGTTCACACAATTCTTTACTAACATTTGAACATTCATCACATACCTCAAAAATATTGTCTCCTGGGAACAAAGAATCAAGGTTTATTTCTGGGGATCTGATCAGTACGGCTGATCACGTTAATGGTTCTTTGAAAAACAAAATCGCTGGAGATGAAACTTGGGCTATTTGTATGACCTGGTGCCTAAACGACAGCCACGCGAGTGGAAATCTGAAACATCTCCTCAGAAATAAATTGCACAAGGACACTAGCAGAGGCCAAGTTATGCTGAAAGTTTTCTTTGACACTCAAAGTCTCGTCCATGATGAGTTAATTCAAGAAGGTAATTCTGTAATGAAAGAATTGTATATGGAAATTCTTTTTGCCTCAGAGATGCAGTAAGAAGGAAATACCTGGAAAAAGTGGGCACAAAACACTGTTTCTTTTGCAGGACAATGCACCATCACATTGATCAGTACTGGTAAATAATTACATTGCCAGGAACAACATTACTGCTTTGAAGCACCTGCCATACTCTCGAGATATGTCACCACCTGATTTTTTTCTGTCTTTTTTCATGGCTGAAAACTCGTGCGAAGGGGTGAAGATTCACAAGTGCTGATGAAGTTATTGCAAATGCACAGAAAACATTATGACTGGATTAGCAAAATGGCTCCAGCAATGCTTCCAGTCACTTTATATGCGCTGGCAGAAGTTTGTCACTGAGGAAGGGAACGGTTTTGAAAGAGATTTTTTTATTATTTGCATTATAACTCAATTTCTAATTAATGATATTTGATTTTTATGTCCCACTAACTACTTTTATAGTTTTTGGAGACGCCGAGGTGCTGGACTTTAGACCCGCAGGAGTTCTTTTACACGGCAGTAAATCTACTGACACGAGGCTGATGTTATTGAGCACCTTCAAATATCACTGTACTGAGCCAGGATCAACCTAGCAAGTTGGGGTCAGAAGGCCAGTGCCTCAACTGTCTGAGCCACTCAGCCCAGCTAACTTAATTTCTGTGTTACCAAACAATTCCAGGAACTTTTAGAAGCTAGTAAGTATATGACCTATACAGTCATTTCTGCTCCTCAACACTGAACTCCATGTGCGATTATAGACCCCCTAAAAATACCATCATTGGATGAAAAACATAACTTACTTACACCAAAACTATGGACAACAGGAGAAAGGAAATTTATTAGATAAAATATTTCAAGAAATCACTTGGCATTATCGATTTCTACCTTTATTCAACAAATTGAAGAACTGCACCATCCACAGAAGTACACCAAGTCATGTTTAATGATGAACTTGAGGTAGAAATAGTGGAGGTTATCAAAAAAGGTTTTCACTAGAAATAATTTATAAACACACACACATTAAGTTTTCTGATATTCTAATTTAGCATGTCTTTGTGAAAGATAATAAATAAACACATAATAACAATTCTTGCTCATTCTGAGAATTATGAACACATACATTATCACTATGATAACAGTTTAAAAGGATATAGAAAAATGTTAAGACAATTTGTATTTAAAACTGAAGTTTTCTTGTTTTCCTACTGGCAACTGAGTCTTCTAAAATCCCATTCATCTAAAAGGAAGAACTACTATTATACTATTTGTATGGAAAGTGTAATGGTTTAGAAAAATATGAATTCATGAAAACCTACATACAGCAGAAGTGTATACCATATGCATGATAACTTAATTTCAGTTCAAAATGTTCAAAATAGGCAAGATATTTAAAACCTTAATTAAAATGAGATATATACCAGTAAATATGGTAAACTACATTTATAGCACTAAATTTTTTATAATTAATTAATACTGTGATCAGAATATCGCTGCATAAAATCATGCAAATATTACATAACATACACATCTCTATCATGTAAATAAGAAGGCAATAAGCCCCCTCCCTCTCTCTCTCTGAAATTATTTTCATAGAAAATATCAAAGAGTATGAAACAGAAGGTACCGGTATCCGAAAAACTTACGGCTGATAGACTCAAACTGAATAGTTTTCGGATTTTCACTTCCAATATTTGAAAGCATAAAGAATGTATTTTGTGACCTTTCACAACTTAATGTAAATGGATTCTTTCTTGGGAATTTATGAATATCTTTGTTATTTTCATTTTCTTTCTTTTTCATTTTTTTAAAGTCATTATTCTTAACATCTGAAAAGCTTTTAAAAGAATTGTTTTACTTCACAACACCCAACATGTACGATATCAAGTATCACTTGAATTCTAAAACTGCTCAAATAAAATAAAATTTTGTATAAACCAACCTGACCCCTCAAGAATGACAGTGTTGAATTAAGAAAGAACAGGGCTTACTTACGTCCTTGCATAGCTAACAATGACAGAATTACAACTAAACAAGTTCAGACTATGCTTGTATGAAATCAGTTTCTTGCATGGAAGTTTTAACAGCAGAAAGCATTCCTTTTCTTCAATTAGATGAAATTAGTACTGATGACAAAGATGATGCAGAAATCACCTTTAATTGGCAGTGTACAATAAAAACAGCCTTCATTCTAAGACTGAACTACTGCATCATATTTAGGACCTATATTAACAACATAGAAATATAAATCCAGTTATTTGATTCTGAAAGGCACAAAGAAATGGCTTTTTCTTTTCATAAACAACTTTTCAATTTGAAGTACATGTAGCATTAAGTACCTTCCTGGATAATAAGCATTTCCTTTACCTCTAACAGATACACATATGTCTACAAAGATCTTTGCCATGCATAAAGACTATTCTAATTTGTTATATAATATGAATAAGATAGAGATAGAATTTTTTATTCCAGAGGACAAGAGTAAAAAAATTATCTTCAAAGTCTGTAATCTTGGCCCTAGTTAACATCAGCACAGAAATCAACTAGCACTTTTACTAATGTAATTAATCTACTGAAGAAAACTTAAAAATGTATTACAATCAGAGGACCTGGAGGAACTGTACTTCAACAGACTTCAACCACTTGCATCAATATATGGTAATTTAATATTGATTGTTTTAAGGGGGAAAGACATCATTATTAACCCACTCGCTTGCGGTTAACTAGTTTGTTTCTAAACAACAGGCTCATTTGAACTTGTTATACCCATCTACTAATATAGATTACTTTAATGGTGTCTTATGTTACAAACCTCCTCTCTCCAATCTATCACACTAATGAGTTTGTAAGTATGCAGAGTTACCTCACAGTACATTCTTGTCCCTATCTAATAACTGACTATTTGTTGAAATATTTATTATTATTATTATTATTATTATTATTAAACCTTAATGCAGAAGTTCATCCTTGCCTCGTTAAGACCCTCTCCCTCTTAAGGGATTCCTTACTTTGACTTTTCCTGTATCCTGTCTGAATTACTTATGAATATTGATGCCCATGTTTATTTTAGTACTGTGATAAATTTGCTCCCCTCCCCCTTTTTTATCTCATTTTCTGCTTCACCAGCTATTACAGCATATGACTGTTTTAGAAACCAAGCTTTTTCTCTTAGGCATTCTTCTCCTATTATAATTAATTTGCTGTATTTTCACAATTAATTTGCTGCATTTTCTATTGTTTTTATTAAGAAGTACAAAGGTGAATATCCTCTTCAAGCATTAGACTTTTTTTTTTTTTCAAAATAATATCCTTTACGATTTTTAAACAGTACTGTACGACAATTTCCAGAAGTTAAGTAGTAACTTCTGATGAAACTGGCAAGAGAAACTAACATCAAAGAAACAACAGGAACATATTTTCTTCATTCCTTTAGATACGGGGTTTTAAGAATAAGAGTTTATGAACTATTAAACGAAAGTATAGTATACATGTTATGAGAAGGCATGATTCACTGGAAGGCCTTAACGCTGCGGAGGACTGATGGTAAAAGGAAAAGAGGGCAACAACGGATGAGATAGATTGATGGTATCAAGGAAATTCTGGAATTCGATCTGGAAAGTTTTTGGGAAATGATGCAGGACAGAAGGAAATTACACACTTTGGTCTATGGGGTCACGGTGAGTCTGAATCAACTAAACAACTAGTACACGTGCACAAAAGCACACATTACAGATATATGCATGAACAAACAAAAGATCCCTGTAAACATGATGTGTAATGGAGCTATCATGTAGGTCTATGGTGTCTGGCTTCTACATGGAGCGCAATGATAAAAATCCCAAATTCCTGCATTTTGGCCGTATCTTTTATGACAAGGCACAATTACACTAAACACCAAACCTCCAACTTTATTTTAAGCTGCTTGCATTTCCTATCAAGGACTGGCCGTTTAGTTCTTAAGAAGGTTGTAAAGATCTGGGTTTTAAGGTTAGCTAATTTATTTAGAATTTCCCCTTCCAAAATTAGAGTGTGCAGGTTAATTCCTTTATATACACATTACTGTAGGTTATAAAAGAGGCTGTACTTTGGAGTAATAATATAATTACAATCTGATTATCCACCTGGATTCATGACCAGTAGAAACATAAAAATATTTTGTCTCTGGCTCAGTTTCATATGATGTATCAACAAATCAATGGAAACTATGGTTAAGTTAATCCACCAATATTCAAGCTAATCAGTGGCAAGTTTTATGAAGTAATTTGTAATATATAATTAGCAATTAAAAAAGTCAACTCATGTCCTTATCCTGAGGTGATGCAACTCTTTTGAGGAGGTAAGTTGCATGTATCATTTTAAGCATATACCAGCCCTCCTGCCTTTCTTAAATATCTGACAGTAACAAGAATTGAACCTGGAACCCCAAGGACGACAGCTAATGGTGATAATCATTATGCTATGGAGGCAGACAGTAGTAAAAGCACTAAAGTATTTCTTTCCAAGCTGTAGGCTGCAATTATGCCACATCATAGAAACAAAAAACGTACTTTCTCTGAAACTTTTCTTTCTCACACTTGCTAAAGGGAGACTCCTACCAGACAAAGAGCAAAATAAAGGAATGCTCTACAAAGCAAATCTTTAAGTACATTTTCCTCAAAATAATGGACCTTAGCATCCTTAATCTAATGGTTACTGATTTCCTGAGTTATTCAAAGCCATTTTAAGTACATTAGACTTTCTCTGAATGAGACAAGTATGGATAACAGTCAAGGTATGTACAACAACATGACCTACTATTGCATTACATGGGAGCACATTACCACACCTTACATTCAGCAAGTAATAATATCTCAACTGAGCTAACAATTAAGTCTCCAGATTTTCTTAAACATACAGTACTTTCAAAAAGTACACCAACCAGAAATGTTGTAATTCCAATATATATTAATATCTGGATTTGTAACACACTGACATGCAGATTCTGGAAGCTCAAGACAATAAGCAACTCATCTCACTCTACTAATTCCAAATTATGAGAGAACAGCTGGAAGCCATAAAATATCTTAATATGAAATACTGGTACCAATAATATTTGGTAACCTTCTGAGGAACTTAAACTAATTAATTAATGATCTATATTTTGTGCAACGAACAGAGAGAGGAAAAATTGAATATATTCAAATTAGCATTTAATGCTAATTATGGGCTTTCCTGTTTTCCATTTGCCTCTCAACTTCTTATATCCTGAAGCCCTCATTTCTCAAGGTTTTTTTTTTTAAATTTTATCATATTAGTGGTTTGCAAACATGCAATATGGTCCATTTATACAGCTTTTGAAGAATTAATGATCATCAACCATTTTAATAGTACCTTCTGGTTAAATTTCAGTGCATTACACTTCAGGGACACCTAGCTCAGAAAGTGGTAGTGCTTAACTTTCTGAGATTTGTTTAGTTTCCTTCATCTTTAGAACTACCTCTTTCATATCTATATTTGTTGATGACCTATTGCCTTTTGGTTATTGAGTTGATCCACTGTAAAAGGCCTTCTCAGCTGCTCACTAACAGACTTCTAATAGCTACAAGAAGAGTTGCTCTTTACCATAGCTTCCTAGTACAATATGCCTTCCAGTTGATTAATATTGTATGAAATGTCTAGTTACAAAATCTTCTAAAATTTCATAAGAACTAACTGAACAGCTCACAATAAAACCTGGTGTATCTAAAATGAAGACCTGTTTTTGCAAAATAATAGCAAATAGACATAAAATTACAAGTATGTTGTAGTTATCCTTTAGAATATCCCTAAAAACACTTATTTTCCAAATGTTTCAAATAACTTTTTCTTTTTTTTACATTTAAAAATCATTTTCAATGAATGATATTCAGACTATAAAATTTGCAGTCCCCTGCACTAGATTCCCAAATTTTCACTCAAAAAATTTAAAAGTCTAGCATCACAAAATTCCTCTAAGATGTGAAGTACCTCAAACTAAGTACACAGTATTAAGGCAAAGTCAGACATGGGCTGATTTCAGAAGATGATCATATCATCTGATTTTTTAAGAGTTCTTCAATAAATAATTTAATCTAAAATATAACTTCCACTCAATTCTTCAGACCAATGCACAAATAAATGCATTGCCAAAACAGCCAGCTTTTATACGTAAATGCTGAATAGCATAGAATTAAAGCTCTGGAGTTCATTTTTGATTCAAGCACAACTGAGTCTGTCTTCCATCTCTTTCTCCTTTTCCAACAGCCCAGAGCCCCAGATTTTTCTGTTCTTTGTAGGTGGAATTGCGGCTATCAGTACGCCTGATACCACAATCCATACACCCGCTAAGTAGAAGGACAAATCCCAGATTCCTGTAAAGTCACGAACCCAACCTGAAAGAAAAGGAACAGATGTAAAGTGAAAATGGCTAGCAGTGCCTCTCACTAAGGAAACAGTAAAAGAAGCAATGAAATTAGGGAGCCCAACTGAAAATCTATAAACCTTTCAGGCAATCACAGGGTATTTTATCGTAAGGCAAATCACATTCCTGACAACATGTCAGTAGAACTGTAACACTGAAGAAAGAAGGATGGACAACATAAATGGTAAATTTCAGATCATAATGGCAATTAACACACTGCATTGCTTGGAGGATTTTTTTTTTATACATTCTGTTTAAACATAACAACACTAGACAAAAAATGAGTCACCCTCTTGAAAGAGCACACTGGTCGCATTGGAATGATTTAGATAGTGTAGCACTGGTACCAGGTTGTGATGTGCCCCTTTACAACTATCATATGACCATGGCAGTGAAGTGGGGTGTATGTGTGCGACAGTCAGCTGTATGGAAACAGAGATGGCAGACAGGCAAAAGAGGGCTATCGTATCTGGACGTGCACATGATCACATAGTGAATGAAGTTGCCCGATTTATTAGTGCTACTAGCAGAAGTACCCGTTCTTCGTACGGGTCATCAGAAACTGGCTTTAGTTACTCATACTATCGGTGTGACTGACTTCATTAGATATTTATATCACTGGTGTATTTACTTAAGTACGTAGAAATTATTTGTCATGTTTGGAATTATAGTGTAAATATCTTCTTTTCTTCATGGGGGCCTATAAATATTAGTTCTTAATTAGCGTCGACCTCTAACATCTTTTGCTACCATGTTTTTCCTTCATTCCCACCTAGACATACCTGCTCCCTTCACAAAGCTGCAGGTTTAGTATAAGTATACTTCCGCTAGATAGTACCACAAATATAAATATTATTGAATGCATTTGCTTGATCTGACATTTTGTAACTATTACAAATGATCAAGGAAATATGCGATGCATAAAAACTACTATAATTATTGAGAATTATAATTCTCAAGGCTTGTCACTCATGTCGCACATCATATAATGAATCTGAGTATAAATGTTGAGAAACTTTTTCATGTCATGGGCAATTGTGTACAGTATATAGGTTGTTTTCATGGTTACAATGATCATAAAAGTGGACCAAAATATCGGCACTAATAACATCAGTGATCCTACTACTCCATGATTTGATAGAAAATTGTTAAATGCTGAAACCTAAGCCAGTACGTAAAAACGGAGGCCCGTCGGCAACCGCCGGTTGCTGTACTACAGAGATCCCCGGGGCTATTATTTTTATACTTCACTCCCTTTCCATCCCCGCCCAAAGGAGTGCTATGAGCGTCTTACACAACAGTTTATTTTTTCCAGACAGTAAGTCATGTGTGTAGCCTCCGTGGCTCAGATGGCAGCGCGTCGGCCTCTCAACACTGGATACCGTGGTTCAAATCCCGGTCACTCCATGTGAGATTTGTGCTGGACAAAGCGGAGGCGGGACAGGTTTTTCTCCGGGTACTCTGGTTTTCTCCGTCATCTTTCATTGCAGCAACACTCTCCATTCTCATTTCATAGCATCTATCAGTCATTAATAAATCACTTTGGGAGTGGGGACCCCATCATACTAATAGCCTATATCTGCTTCATTCATTCCATCCCTGACCCGGTCAATGACTGGAAAATAGGTTGTAAATTTCCATTTTCATTTTCAGTAAGTCATATGTGAATCAATTTTGGTTGGCAGCTATGCCCAAGTGTACAGGCATAATCTAGCTGCTGTAGAATCCTGGAGCTGATGTTGCCATGGTTACAGCAGTTAATTACTTTATCCGATTCCTAGAGCAGGGGTAGTGTGGTGTCAACATCTCCATAACGGTTGGTTTTAGGGCTTTAAAACATGGTTTTTGGGCCCGTAGGGCTTACCGAGTTTTGTTCTTTGCATCAAGAGGATTAAATTGAGCTTTGTCTCATCCTTATACGACAAATTCGGTATTTTGCCTACATTAGCCTATTATTTTTCTATCTCCCTCCCCCATGCCCCCCACCTCGAACTGGTTTGAAAATAAAATACAGCCCATGTTACTCACTGGCAATGTACCTTTCTATAGGTGAAGTAATTTTTAAAATCGGTTTAGTAGTTTTTGAGTCTATTCGTTACAAACAAACATACAAATTTTTCCTCTTTATAATATTAGTATAGATTAACACCAGCTGTCCAACGTATCTACCAGAAATGATGTACCACTCGCAGCTATGAAACATGGCATAAGAACTGTGGTCATAAAAAAGCACTAACCAACAGGGACAAGAGAAGAGAGTTGCACATAGTCGATGAAAATCGGTTTCAAACCAGACAAGAATTGGTGCTGTTAATGAATGAAGGCCATCCCAACTAGGTTCCGAGCAAACATTGCAAGGGAACTTCACGAAATTAACATTTTGAGTCAGATACCTCTTAAGACTCCATTGCTCACAGCGGCACATGAAGTTGAACATCTTTGATGTGCCAAACACCAAATGTGTTCAGAAGCCAACTGGAGGCATGTAATGTGATCCACAGAGTTGAAATTTTGCCAGTTTTCAAATGACGCAAGGCATCAAGTGCATCAACGACTCAATGAGGCATTTAACCTGCAGTGTGTGGAGAGTGTAGTTCACAACGGAGTTGGTTTTGTGATTTTTTGTGGGGTTCTTTTATACCATGACTTGGGCTCACTCACTGAAGGCACCGTGAACATGAACCAGAATGTTTATTTCAACATTGTCAGTGACCAACTGTTGTCCTTCATTCAACATCTTCATGATGAATAAGCTATGGACATTCCCATTTTCTAAGATGACAACTACCACGTTCACAGAGGTGCACGCATACACGACTGGTCTGATGAACATACAGACACCCTGTCACACCTCGACTAGCCCATTAAAACTCCTGACCTGAATCCCACAGAAAATGAGGACTATTTGGAACAGCACGTGAAACTCTGACATCAGCTTCCGCACAATTTGGTGGCTCTACAAGCTATCATCAGCGACTGGCTACAACTGGATATGGCATACCTGTGGAAACTTGTCGACTCCCTTCCTCGCTGAATCCAGTTTGTTATCAAAGCTGGAGGTGGTGCAACATGATATCAGAATGATGTCACCAGGTGGTGACTAATCTTGTCTGGTGAGCTTTTGTACATACCTATACTGCATCATCAAGGACTGCTACCCTTCTTACCCTCCGTAAGAGAGCCATAATTCTCCTACACAACCTACTGTCATTTGCCTTGCATAATCCCACCACTCAAGCCAACTCATACCACAGTTTCACCCATCTAGGCCTAGAGCTTTTTCGATTTTCATGTCTTTCATAACCCCATTCATCCTTTTGTTGACCCTTTGATCTTCAAAAATTTGGGATTATTCCCTTCTCTCTTTCAAATTACAGACAAGATGGTTATCTCAAACTTCGTCTTAAAAGAATAACCACTGCAATGTGTTATAGAGTTATTAGAGTTATTATTAACATAATAGATTCTACTGTGAACATTTTTTAATTTTGTAGTGATCAGATACAGATACAAAGTACTCCATTTTACACCAACTTTATTATATATAATATTGACAATAAGAAAACAATAAAGTTTAACACAGACGGGACTTAGAATTAACACTCTTTAGAAACTAAATAACAAATTAAATAAATAACAAGGGAAAAAAATAATATATAATAATGTCTGCATCACTAGTCATGTTCTGGCTAGGTTGTCAACAGAGAGCTTATTCCTTCAGCATATTTTTCAGTTTAGTTTTTAACTTGTGATAGAGAATGAAGACATCAATTTCAAGCAGGACATTTGCTGTTGTAGGAATGTGATAGAATATTGTTGGAGTGTTGGGTGCACACAAGGAACATCGAATAGTGGTCTATTTTGTATCCTATGTGAAGTAACGTGTAATGGGAACAGAGGTTTAAAAAATCTTCATTTAAGAGTAGCATTAACAATTCTGTGAAGAAAACAGAGATCTGTGTACTTGCAGACATTTACTCAGGTCCAGTATTTTGAAGTTTGACAGAATTTGGTTGGTACTACACTGTCTCAGGTCAGAGTTACGGGCTTTCTTAATGTGTGCAAAGAATGAGAATACGCAGTTAATTTTATTGACCATTGTGGAAGAAACTGATGACCAGATACAGGAGCAGAAATCAATGATAGGAAGAACATAAATATAGTTTAAGATCGTTTAAATCATGAATTTCAGTAAATCTGAACAAAAGTCCAAGAGACCTCATGGCAAGGATATTAATTTATTTTTCATTTATTTTTTACAACCTGCTTTACTTTATTATAAATTTCATCTTTTTTCTGTATTGAAATGCAGTTATAAGAAATAACAAGTAAATAATATTACATCAGTCTTGGGACTAGTTTTAGTGACAATCTTCAGCCAAAATAAAATTAAACAGATTATGTGATAACTAAAACATATGTATACAAGACAAAGACAGCTTCTACCAACGGAAAATCTGATCATAAAAACAAGACTAGTTTGATGAAACTAATTCAACATTTTACTGTCCAAAACTATTGAATTACAGTAGCAAGCCTCAAAATTAAAACTTGAAGCTGAATTCCAACGTATCCAAGATTTTAAATCTTCAGACACCAATAAGCTTTAACTATAATTACGATGCAAAATTTTAACATAGAAGTCAAATTACAATTGTTTTTAATAAACTAGAACTTTGAAAAAACAATTTTAGCCAAATTTTCAACATTTGAAGATACTGTATTTTGGACGTCAATATCTTTAGAATTAACGGTTATTCCAATTTTAGTATAGTCATTCATATTGTTAAACTATTAATGTGTTCATAAATTCCTATGTTTATATATTTTATTACTTAATTTTAGAATTATAATTAAGCACAAATTTGTCAAACCAAATCAAATATGACAGGTCTTAACCTTGAGATGATTATATAGGCTGAGGATGCTTGAAATTCAAGCGAAACATGTCCGTATAAAATAGTGTTGTAGCATTATGATCTAACAACATAAAACCAATTGTATTGAAAAGGTGGAATAAAAAATCACAATATTGTAAGCACATTATAGCAAATTCAATACGGGTCTAATCATGAGATTAGTTACATGTAATGAGGCTAATAGTTAGAAAAATGTACGACAATATAATACATTTAGAAGTTCTAACTGGTGTGTATAGTGGGGAGCAAATACTCCTACTTCGCATACATTTGTCTCCATCTGACACTACAATGCTCTTCTCTTTTAAATGATGGCAATTTCTTATTACATTAGTGTTTTGTATTATGATCAACAAAGCACAGGGTCAAACACTTCATTGAGTTTGAATTTATTTGCCCGATCCTCTTTTTAGCCATGGACAATTGTATGTGGCCTTATGCTGAGGAAAAACATTTTTAAATGTAAAAATAGAAATTAAACCTAATGGTCGATGCACAGTGAACATTGTATGGAAGGAAGTATTGTGAAATAAATGTTATAAACTAATACATAACATCGTTATTTTTTAATTCTAATATTCCAAATTAAAGCTGCGGAACAGCCCGTGCACCTAGTATTTTAAAATTAGAATACATCTAAGTAGAATAATTGTACTGTAGTTATTTTATCAGATGGTTTTCTGCTCTTGCATTATTGTCGTGAAATCTTTGTGCAATATATGTTTATCGTAGGAACGATAGGAGGGGGAGAATTCATGTATACTGTACTTCTATTCATAGGATATGCTACTGTATTTCTGTTGATATTTCCATATTATTCCACAGTGGCAGTATAAAGACAGGATGGGAATGGACTGAAATTCCTTATTTTATTGTATTAAAAATTATTTTTATTATTCAAAATTAAAAATATTATTATTAAAAATTATTTATTCCGTTTGGACTGTTGGACTTGGAAGAATTGTTTTGATCTCATAAACCTGGATATATCCAGATCACTTTAAATTCTGTTTTAGAAACTCTTATTTATGGGTTGTATCAAAATTGTCATTAATCTGCAAATTTTAATATTTTCAGTTTTGATCCAATTATTATGTGTCACCCTGTACTATACTACATGAGCAGAGCACATTTCCTGTTGTATAAATGAAAACTTTTCTCGAACATTTATTATCACTGTCAGGAAGAAAGAGGAGACTTTTGATTCAAGAAAATAAGAGTAAATATAATTGGTGAATGTGAAAATCTAAGGCAAACTCTGTATTCTGATTCGTTCTCTTTGGTGGTTGCACCATTTCCTGTATCTTAATATTACCCCGCTCCTTAGGTGGGAGCAAGGGAACATCTATGTCTTTGATCATCTCACCATCTTAGCGAGTGGACGTGCTCGTCCTTCAGTCCCCTCGTGGGAAATCCGGTCTCAGGGTAAGCACTGTTTATGTTTATTTCAGTTTTTTAACTTCATTCAAATGTGATCGTTCATCTTTTTCTTATGCAGGAGTTTGCCCACGAGTTTCACATTCACCGCTCAATTTGTCAAAATGACTTAGTATATGATCTTAGCTAAAAAGCTATTTGTTTGGAGGCAATACCCTTCTTAACTTTGTATAACTTTGTAATTATCCCTCGGGTTTGCCTCCTGGTATTTCTGTGTCACCTTGCATCATCATCATCATCATCATCATCATCGACCAACTCCAGTTTGCCAGGTGTGGTATAACGAGCCCCTTTTATTTTGTTCTGTCCATGAACCATTCTTCGTTCACAATCCGCTCCCAATCCTGACCTCTCTCCTCTACATCCTTCTTCACTAAGTCTGTCCATTTTTCTCTAGGTCTGCCCACTGGTCTCTTTCCCGTGATTTCTCTTTCATACTCCTTTCTTGCAGACCTGTTGGCACTCATTCTTTTCACATGACCAAACCACTTCAGTTTTGCCTTTTGGATATTCTGAAGTAAGGAGTCTTCTAGTCCTAGGTCTTCTCTGACTTTTTCACTCCTGATTTTATCCCTCCTGGTCTTCTGGATCATTGTGCGTAGGAACTTCATTTCTTCTGCTTGGAGTTTTGAGTTGTCCTTTCTTGCATAAGTATCGAAAATCTATGCACATTAAATATTGTTGCTGTATGTATACAGTGTTGATTGGTAGAACATCCTCTGTAAGATTTTTCAAAACCAAATCTTTGTTGTAAGCGTTGGCAATACTGTCAATGTTTGCAGAAATTAAACCTCATTTCTACAAAAGAGAAGACCGACTCATTAAAGCGTGTGCCGAACCAAGCCTGCCTTGGTGATGCACTTCCTTTATTCCTACTTCTCCTTGACTGTCGTCGCCATTAGCGACCTTGACCTCCCGACCATTTAAAATAAGGCAAACACACATAGCCAACTTTGGAAATAATATCTGAGAACGGGACCGCTAAATTGAGAAGAAATTGAGAATGCTGCTATTCTAAAATTTTAAATTCATCGGTGTTTTTCCATCACTTACCACGTACATTTCACCTGGCACGTTGTCTCCTCTCAAACTTGTTTCTCAAGCTTTTTCGCTCCCCTCCTAGCCATTCGTGGGATGGTGTTTCTACAAAGACTGTCAGACTGAATTTTCAGTGCAGTGATTTTGTCCTGTTTTTGAACTGTTATCAAACTTTTAAAAAATTAGTCTAAGAGGTCTGCAACCTCACTTTTAGCACTTATTGTTTCATTTCCGCCTGTTATCTTTTATTTTTAGCACATTTCTTGGATTCAATTATGTTTTATATTAACCCTATTGTCTCGGCAAGTTATTTACTGCTCCATCTACTGATGTAAATATTGTATATTGTCATTGTTTTTATTTCCGTCTGTCTCTTGTTTCTCATTTGTTCCTTCATTATGTTTTAGCACATTTTTAGCTTGTATTATGTAGATTACTTTACCCCATCCCCGTATTTCAGTGAAGATGGCTCAAATGAGTCGAAACAGGTTTGAATTTTATTGCTCTATCTAATGATGGAATTATGTTTTGTATTGAATTAGGAGGATACATTTAATTTTCTCCTTTGTAAATAGTTTCAACCTAACTGTAGGCCATCATCAGCCATAACACAAATCACACAGTTACATCGAATGATCCAAAACAATGTACATACACAGCACTGTTAAAATGTGTGCAACCCTTGGGAATTAAAGTTAAAACTAGTTACTTGAATGCATTCTGTTAAAAGTTCAAGTGATTCAAGAATAATTTAGCGACTATAACATTAAAAGTTTAAACTTTATAGAGTACATAGCACGTATGCCTCTAGGCACTAGAATGTAATAAAGTCCATTAAAGCTGCTTCAGATGAAGGTTCTTATTGCTGATTAACACATAGAAGCTGAACTAAGACTGGCACTTTAGAAGTGTTGCATACTGTTATAAAGTTCAACTGAGCCGATGTCAGGTTGTATTCATAAAGACATTAAAGATAAAAATAATTAAACTGTTTACATAAACATGTAATCAATGCACGTAAGTCATGCTGTTAAAAAAGTTGCTTCTGCTTTAAGGTCTTGAATGCTAGTGTCATTGCACATAAAGGTCTGAATAAATTGGTGGATTCTAGAAGGTGGTAGGATTTCGCAGTTCAGTGCGGACCGTGAGGTTGACCAACGTGTGGAGTTAAGCCAAACAACCAGCTCTGCTCCAGGCTAAGAGCCTCTGAGGATTCCCCTTTTAGTGTTCTCTTATCATAGGCAGAGTATACTGTAATTTATTCTAGCACTCCCACCCACAGGCAGAACTGTGCGGCGAGACAGTCTTCAGGACACGCTCCAACGAGGTAATTCACTTACTATTACAAAAGTAATGAAAGATGGTATAATTCCATGAATAATTATTCTGAGAATGAATTACATGAACAAACAAAACGGGAAGAAGAGGGGATCTTTTTGACAGGTGGCTTAGAAAATTAAGAACTTTCATATTAAAAATTATAATGATCTACAGCCTTTACTACCCAAAGGCTTCATTTAGAGGAAGTAAAAGAAAAAAATCCATAGTTAAATTAAAACTTAAAACAACTGTTCTGAAACCTGTATTACCAGATGATTTACACATTAATGCATGGTTTCATCAACAATTGGATACAAACAATTATTTTGTTTGTTAACACTATGTTCAAAATAAACTTTCCTAAGAAATGTTAGCTAACACTGTAATAGTCATGAAAATAATTAACAATATGAATCAAGATGTTAAGTGGCAGAACCATGTTATTTTAAAGTGTGCTTTAAAACACGTCTGTTTAACCCACTCGACTCAATTCAACACGACGTTCATGCGAGCAGTGACCAGGCCTTCAACTCAAATGACGAGACATTCACTGCACTGCACCGAGTTGTATGTACTAGCTTATATTTTGATCACCCCTGCAAGGGTTTCACTTTTGCAAAACTTCTATGAATAGAACAGGAATGTGGCTTGTTTACAGCTCACCTTCTACGAACTTGTACTGTTATTTATTGCCTGATTGTGGTCTCTGAAAGCATGAACAGTTCATCAAGTGTCAGTCAGTCTCTAAGCCATGACTGGGCGTAGTATAGGCCAAGTGTCAGCGATACTATTGCTGAGTTAATTGAAAGTGTTTTAGACAGATTCGGAGGACAGTGATAGTGATTAACCCTTGAGCACTAGCGCTGGCGCACGGATGTCCATTGTCACACCAACAATCTGCTGACCTGTGTTGTTAGGTATTCCTACCGTACAGTTTTAGCTATCTGTGTGAGAAGTCAAATATTTCTCCAACAGAGGCGAATTAAAATGCGTTTTAAGTTCACCGAGTCACCAAGTGTGCCACACGCGTCATCATGTACGTATAATTTTATTTACAAATTAATTTTGTATTCAATAGAATTGTCTTGCATTAGTTTTCTGTGGACTGTTCGTCGCTTTCTACGCGAGTCTCCAATAATTGTTCTGTTTATTTAGGTCTGGAAGAAATCTGTCTAGTCCACAGCTGAACATTACTGGTTAATGAATAATGATCCTGATTCCGACAAAGCAGATGACTGTGAAAATGAGGAAGACAATTCTGAAACTGAAAATGAGGAAATAATTTTCAGTGAGCATAACTCAGAAAGTGAACAGAATTATGATTCGGGGACAAGTGACCAAAGTTCCGGTGAAGCTGTGTTAGTCAAAAGTGATTGTTTCATAGGAAGAGGTAAAGTTTGTGTATGGAAGAAACAATGTTCTAGTGGATCCTCTAAGACTAAAGAAAAAAATTTTGTCAAAATATTTCCAGGACCAAAGGGTGAAGCTCAGGATGTAACAAGTGAACTGTCTGCTTTTCACAAAATTATTGATGTAAATATGACTGACAATATTGTAAACTTCATGAATTTGTACATAGCTACCCAAGTTGAACGATATAAAAGAGAGAGAGATACCAAAGGAACGTTGCGTACTGAAATAATGGCTTTGTAGGCTTGCTATACCTTATTGGCACAAAGAAAGCTAATCATACGAACGTTAGGGAACTCTGGGCTGAAGATGGCATGGGAGTAGAAGTCACAACGGCAACAATGAGTTGCCAAAGGTTTCTCTTCGATTCGATGACAAGTCCATGAGGGTCAGAAGGAGAGCTCACGATAGACTGGCTGCAATACGGATGGTTCTTGATGCATTTGTGACAAGCTGCAAGAACAGTTACAACCTTAGTGAGATTGTAACCATTGATGAAAAGCTCCGAGCTTTCCAAGTACGATGCAGCTTTGTTCAGTTTATTCCAAACAAGCCAGACAATTGCGGAATAAAGCTGTTTTCGCTTACAGATTCCAAAACCTTCTACACTTTAAATTTAGAAGTGTACTGCGGCAAACAGGAACAAGGACCTTATGACGTTTCAAACACACCTTCGGCGATTGTTGGTAGGTTAGTTTCTCACAATGAAGGCACCAAAAGGTACATCACCATGCATAACTAGTACACTAGCTATCCCCTGGCAATGTCTTTATTGAAGAAGAAAATTACATGTATTGGAACACTGAGGGAAAACAAAGGGGAAATTCCTGTTGAATTTCTGTCTCAAAAAGATTGACCTGTGAAAACTTCTTCGTTCGGATACCAGAAGGACGTAACTTTGGTGTCATTTGAACCGAAGAAGAACAAGGCCGTGCTGCTGTTATCCACCATGCATGACAGTGGTGTCATAGATGAAGAAACTGAGAAACTGGAAATTATCCTGGATTATAATTCAACAAAAGGGGGTGTAGACACAGTGGATCAAATGTGCGGCATGTATACCACCGCACGCATCACAAGAAGATGGCCACTGGCAATGTTCTATGCCTTCTTGGACATAGCTGGGATAAATGCACAAGTTATCTATTTTTCCAAATGAAAATAACAGAAGAGACCCAAGGAGAATATTTTTGGAAAATTTGTCATTTTCTCTGATGGAACCACACCTAGTCGAAAGAGCTAAGGTACCGACTCTTCCTGCAGATGTTTTCGTTTTCCTCCGACATTTCAAAAGCCCTGAAAAAACAAATGTTGTGGAGCCTTCTCTGAAGAAACGAGGAAGATGTGTAACTTGTGAACATGCTAAAAATATAAACACCACCATAAGATGGACTTCATGTCACAGCTTCATCTGCAAGCAACATGTAAACATCACATACACATGTGAAATTTGCAAGAGTGCACCAGCCAGTGATAAAAAACAAACAGGACAAAACAGATTTAAATTTACGAGCTACAATATGCTGTAATAATTATATTTCTGATTGTTAACATGTAAAAAATAGACTGAACTGATGTCATATTTGAATGTACTCATTGTATTAAAATACACTTGTTAATTTTAGTTTAGAAAGTAAACCTAATGTTTAAGTAGAGGCTTAGTGAATTTATTTGACTATTATATTGTAGTGTAATTAGGGAGGCAAAACAAAAACTAATATTATGTAAAATATTTCAAGAATTAATTGATGAATGATAAAACATAGAATATAGACTTTGAATTTACTTAACTTCAATGAAAACATTAACATACTGCATGAAGCACTCAGTGCGTCACGCGAGTGCTGGAGTGAAGAAAAAGAATGCGAGCGCTCGAGGGTTAAGATAATATTGAAGAGATTTTAAGTGCAAGTCACAGTTTATCTGAAAGAAAAGACAGAACCCAACAGTGGTGTTTACGACTGTTCAAGTGATATTCTAATGCTCACTCTAATCTTAGCAACTACCTCACTATCAACTACCATATTTACTCGCGTAATTTTCCCCTCCCTGATTTTAGAACAAAAATTTGTAAAAAAAAAAAAAAAAAAAATATATATATATATATATATATATAAAATCGCATATTTTTCTAATCTTGTTTTATCTCCAGTTTTCACTAGCTGCAAACCACGGATTTATCTCATCTTGGTGATTCATGCCAATGTACAGAAATTTGAAACTAGTTTGGAAATTCCAGTTCATGTTTTCCATGCAAGAAGAGGAGGAAGTGACATTGCTCAAGATTCCAGCACCCGGGGCCAGAACACACCTGTGACTGCTAGCCATCACTCGCCCTTGTTATCAGCTGCGACTCGCACGCGTAACAGTAATCGCTTTCAACAGTGTTCACATGCGTGAATTGTTGTGTGAAGTGTTAGTGATGTGATGTGCAAGAAACACAGTAGTTACGATGCACAATTTAAATTGTCTAATAGAATTTGCTGAAAATAACAGCAATTGTGCTGCATCTCGTGAATTTTCCATAGCACCATCACATGTGCGTTACTGGCGGAAGCAGAAAGGAGAATTACTATGTACCAAGAAAACAGCTATCATTTCGGGGACAAAAAGCCGGGAAGCATCCAGAAATTTAAAAGGAAGTTGTTTCCTAAGTAAATCAATTCAGAAATGATGGCTTTTCAGTTTCCAATGAGATGCTCCAGTTAAAGGCTGTAGAAGTAGTAAAAACCTTGAAAATTCCAGATTTTAAAACAAGCAGAGGGTGGCTTTGTCAGTTCATGGAAAAGAACAAATTTTCTCTCCGAAGAAGGACGTCTCTATTCCAGCAACTTCCAAAGAACCACAGTGAAAAGAAATCTTGCAGTTTCACAGATGACTGCATCTGGGAGATGGAAGATAATGGGAGGGATTCATCACACACGACTGCGGAAGAAAGCAACGATGAATGAGATGGTAAGTCTATTTCTTTGAAGTGAAATACATATTAGCATAGGCAATTTTATAGACTTTGCCATAATACAGTATTCTAATTTATTTCATGTATCTGGCTCCTATCTTCAGTCAATTCTCGCATGACATTAAAGGACGATGGTTTCCGTATAATTATTGCTAGGGAACGTATTATTGCCTTCAATTTTTTATTAAAATGAATTGTGTTATACATATTTTTTATTATTTTGTACTATTTTAGGCCTAAATAAATCTTGTAACTAATTAGGTTTGATTTCTTCATTTCCATTTTAAATTTAGATTCACATAGTTTTTTCTCCCCATTTTTGAAGTTAAAAAAAAAAAGTAAATAAGGGGAGAAAATGACTTTCATAAATACAGTATTTTCAATATTCTGTATATTTGTAGAAATTCTCCATCTGTCATATTGTTGAAATCATTATGTTGCAAAACCCTTTGTCTCTCAGGGATGCTATTCAAAAGATATCTAAATACAGCAAGTTGGCAAGATTCACAGCATGCAACTGTTAACAATTGTTCGACATTTAACTTAAGAAAACAAGGATGTCAACTTAACAGGCAATTTAACAAATTGATAATACTGTATTAATATTTCTTTATAGAACACAGTTTTTGGTTAATTTGAATGTAAAAATGATTTAACAGCTTATTAAGTATTTTAACAAATGTCGATGGAATTGAACATGAGAGTAAGAAATGAACATTGGATTCAAAGAACTGTTATTCAATCCAAGCACCACCGACATCTCCACACATCTATCCAGAGATTAGGCTAGTGGTTATTGTTTAAAGGGGAAATATAAATAGGCAACGATCTATTTCCTATCCAGAAAGCAAAGAATCATATTTTCAGTTATTTCATATCAAATAATGGTGCTTTGAAAGAAGCTTTCATCTTTCAAGTATAAGTAGTTTTCACACTACTATACGTACCTGCAAGAGGTGGTCCTGTAAGATTGCCAATTCCTTGGCACAGCAGTATCAGCCCGTAAGCAGTTGTAAATCGATCCAGTGGTATAAGCTGCACCAGAATAACAGGTGTAAAAGAGAAAGTTGATGCGAAGAAAAGTCCAAATACGGCACCACTTGTGAGCATAGCCGGCAAGGCAAAGAGGCAAAGAGGCATAGCACAAACAGCTAGTCCGCACATCATCAGACAAACAGCATACGATTTGGTGACATTCATCCAAGGCTGGTCACCTGCCCAACCTAAACCAACCTAAATAGTAAATACATTAAAGTTAGAATTGCTATTTAAAATTTTGAACTTACAATCACGTAAATAATCACAAACAAAGCATATGGAATAGATGGGTACAGTTATGTGGATAAAGTTTCTGTTTAGAATCTACCATGAATGGTTATAAACAAAGATTGCAGCAAGCAATTTTTAAACTTTCTGACATAGGCATCCATTATAAACAAGTGAAAATTCGGGTTTGGTATTACAAAGATGTAAGACAGCTCTAGAATATATATGGTATTCAAGACATAGATAAGTTACCAACTTACTTTTACCTCAGAAACAAGGTAAAGAGGTAACAGAAACAAAAAAAAGTGACAAATTATAAATTGAAAGATAGGAATGGGAATAGATAATTAACCCTAGAACATTAACCCTTCGTAATTTTTATGATGGTAAGAAGTAGTTCATTATAGTTTATTGCCTTCCGCATACGAGTGTCTGCCACCATTTTGTGTAGCTGAATTTCTTGTGGAGTTGTTGACTGTGGGGTGTGCGATTGATGATTTCTTTCTTCATTCCTGTGATAATTAGATGGGTGTTGTCATACTGACAAACGGTTAGAGGTAGTGTAATACAGAATTACGGTTTTTAATTGACATCAAGGTACGTACCTTAATTTGAACAGTCACTTACTGTTTCTTAAGTATACATGTATTTTTTGTATGTCACTATCAACTCAGTGTCTATTATCATAGGGCATTGTAGAAGAGAAATGGCTACCAGAATGCCAGATAAAATTAGCGATTATTGTACAAATCAGATGAAGAAGACAATGAGGCAGTGAGTGAAGAAGACAATTTCGTGGAAGATGATGTGTTCATGATACTAGTGACAGTGACGAATATTTGAATTACGAAGATGAGAAAGAGCATCTAAGGTCTAGAAGGAGGGAACGAAATTAAGTGTTTGTGATTCCTCTATCCACCCATTGTCACCTTAAGACCCTAAACAGACCCAATTACATCGGATTCCTGTAAAGATGATTGACTAGAAAATTCTAATTTTGATCGCAAGAAACAAATTGTTAGTGGATGTTTTTTTTAGAGGCTTGTGAACAAATTAGAACTACAGGGAAATTCTTGCAGTTGAACTTGTAAAATGTTTCTTTATACCATTTTTACATTTACAATTATTTTGTTTATTTTCATGGTGGTTTTGGTTTGTGTCATAAAGAAACACATTCATAGTTTTATGGGTTTATTTTAATATGCTGTATAATAAAATTTAGTTATCATATAGTGCGTTAATTTTCTGTTTATCAAGTTTGCTATATTTAATAAACAATCACATAAAATGATTTAGTATCTACGTATTTTGATTCATGTTAGGTTTATGACTCTAGGAACTCAAAAAATACAAAATGTTACCAAATATTAGCTGTTACAAAGAAAATAACAATTGTAAATTGGAGTACCGTAGTCAAATTTATGCATGGTTAGTAATAATAAGTGGTGAAAGAGGGTTAGCATTCTAGAGTTAATAGGATAAAATCAACAACAGAAATTTTTTGACGGCAAATCTGACGTTCCATTCTCAAATGCAAATAATGAAGAATTGCTTCACTAAAATGTTCTGAAACACCTAAAGAAATGTGTGGTGGATATGAGTGTAAAACAGGATTTCCAAATAAGCTAGATAAGCAAACAATTTAAGTTTCCACATACCATCCCAATTGTGCTAGAGATGCCGATGACACTGAGCATCAGAGAGCTCTCGGCTTCAGTGAAGTTATACAGACTCATAAAATCAGCCAGATAAAAATAAGGCACGATGAACCACGTGAAGAGCAGAATAGTAGAGAGAGACATCAGCAGGAAATGTAACTCGAGGAACATAGAGAAATCCAGCATTCCTTTGATCAGGTCCAGAAAATCTGAGTACCATTTCTAAAATAAACAACAACAAAAATAATCAAAATAGCAAATAATAATCGTTCCAACATGACTCGTGGTATATTCATGTCAAATGGGCTTACCAACCATTATGTAATCAACTCACCATTACTTTTAATGCTCATCTTTTTTAATGTATACTTTGACCTCAGCGTCAATCTTCAATAAATAAATAAACAAACAAACAAACAAACAAACAAACAAACACACACACACATATATATATATAAATAAGTAAATAAATAAATAAATAAATAAATAAATAAATAAATAAATAAATAAATATCGCAGAAATTGTTGCTATCAGCTAAAATGATAAACTAAGGTATATTAACACAGTGCCATCTATTACAACTTATATTGCACTTCTGCCAATATTTAAGAAACTGGGTGTTATGAGCAAAGACACTCCTCTATTGATTTTAAATCATGTTTACAAAATATGTTGTTGAAAAATTTGAGTGATCTATCTACAGTAACTGAGAATGGAAACAGCATTTCCAGGCCTTAACTTGTTCCATTAATTCTTCCTCTTCCCTGATAGGTCACATTGCAAGTGGCCAATAATCTAGTCATTTTGCACCTTAAAACAATTGCCACAACCACAAATTAATTAAATGTACAATCAACAAAGCCATCAACAATGAGAACATAACAAAACTGAAATTCCAAATTCTGAACAGAGTGCATAAAGTAAAGTGCTGGTGGAATGGTCCCAAGCATGTAGGCTTTGGAAAGTGCTGTACAAAACCTGAGTTGAGGTTACTGGAAGACAGAGTTTCAAAATTAATTCCAATTAGAATAAAATTCTAACATATCACTTTTAATATTACTTTTGAATAGCAATGAATTATCAAAAAATGTATGTCTTAGTGCTTTGGAAGCGATATTTAATGCATAGTTATGTCTGTAAAAGTCAAACTGAATGCTGAGGTCGAAAATGACCCATGCTGTAAATACTACACTCTCAATTATTTTCGAAATTCCGTTTTATTTGCAATAAATTACCCTTAAACGAATGGATAGTAACACCAAAAAAAAAAAAAAAATTTTGTAATTATTTCTTACCTTGGCCTAAAATTTGTTAAAGGGAAGTACAATTAGGCAACCATCACTTCTCAACAACTCCGACTGTGTATAGCACATGAACACTACAGCTAAGAACATAATGTAAAGTCATATATATTGTGCCGGCCCTGCGGTGTAGGGATAGCGCGCCTGCCCTTTACCTGGAGGCCCCGGGTTCGATTCCTGGCCAGATCAGGGATTTTTACCGGAATCTGAGGGCTTGTTCGAGGTCCACACTCAGCCTACATGATTACAATTGAGGAACACTCTGACTGTGGAATGGCGGCCCCCGTCTAGAAAGCCAAGAATAACGGCCGAGAGAATTCGTTGTGCTAACCACGACACCTCGTAATCTGCAGGCCTTCGGGCTGAGCAGCGGTTGTTTGGTAGGCCATGGGATTTAGTTTGGTTTAGTTTTTATAATATATATTAAATTTCAAAAATCATAGTCACTGATATTTAGAAATAGTGGGTATACTAACCAAAATATTACTGAGCACGCACTACTTTTTGGGTTTTGCAAGTAGTAACTTAAAATATAAACTGAATTTAAAAAGCAGTCAATTCGCCAAACCTGTGTGCAAACAGTAATGAAGGAGAAAATGCTGGCGAGTTTGCATTAATGAGCCATAGGTGAAACATAACCTGAGGTACAAAAGCTTGGTGGTTCTAAAAAACTTTCAAAGGATATGTTCAGTGACTCAGATGATTCTAAAAAAATGTGCTGTGGCTAAACAGAGGCTCAAATGCTAGTGAAAAAAGTCTTAGCACCTGGAAGTGTAAATGAATCTTTATTTTTTATAAATTTTTTTTATTTTTGCTAGTTGCTTTACGTCGCACCGATAGGCCTTATGGCGACAATGCGACAGGAAAGGCCCAGGCGTTGGAAGGAAGTGGCCATAGCCTTAATTAAGGTACAGTCCCAGCATTTGCCTGGTGTGAAAATGGAAAACCACGAAAAACCATTTTCAGGACTGCCGACAGTGGGGTACGAATCTACTATCTCCTGAATACTGGATACTGGCCGCACTTAAGCGACTGCAGCTATCGAGCTCGGTAATGAATTTTTAATAATTAGGTGAAAGTGATCCAAACTGATACCTGTACTTCCTATCACAATAATAGGAAAGTGTCCCAATATTTGTAAGGCAATTTGATCCCTTCAACGGAATCAAGAAAAAATTTCTAGGTTTCATCAAACAGGGGAATAAAGTTTCAAGTGACATCCATGATTTATTGATTAATACACTAAAGTCAATTTATAACCGTTTGGTTCATCAGTCTGCCAAAACTAATTTTGAATAAATAAATTTATAAAGTAATACTGTCTGTAAAAGAAAATAATTATGGTACCTTACTTACACCTGAAAAAGAAATTACTTAATAAAAATAGAATGACAATGTTCTTTCAAGAACGAAACCTATCAGATTCTATCAAGTCACACTCAAATATATTTAGAAACTAGCTGATGTACCCGTGCTTCGCTACGGGATTCTCAGAAAGACTGACTTGGTGGTTTTCCTAACTGAATTCAACATAGCACATAGGTCATTACAAAAACGTTGGTAGGAATGTAGCGACTGAAAGCAATGTTATCATATAAAATACTCGATCAAATGAAAAACCGCACACTTTCTCGCTTTCAACAAACAGTACTACGGTGCCGATCTAACAGTCCGAAGTTCCAAAGCTGGAACAACCAGGTCGCAGACTGCCATGAACACTCCTGTCATTATTCCATTAAATATGCACACTACTCATTCCAATCAGTGCCTCAGAGTAGGGACTGAATCGCTCGAATGCTATGATGAACCAGTGTGTTATGTACCTGCAGTATCAGAAAATGTATGAACCAGAGGAGTGGCATGCTAAAGAAGAAAGTTTTCCAACTCCCTAGCTATTTCCCGCCAATGTTCAGTCAGGCTGTTATACTCAGTACACAGTAGTAATTCCATCTATCGGAGTTGAGCGGCACAAAGAACATCACAACAAACAATGGTCAATGCAAAGTTATTGTTGATCAGTGTTATGCGCTTTGGATATTGTAGGCCTTCTGAAATACCACTCTTATCATAGTCGGTACAGTAAAACTGAATGAAACATAAATGATCAGAAATTGTATTGTCTATGATAGCACCAATAACATAGGTGCCGGTATTTAAAAATAAAATTTCAGGCGCCTTCCCCTAAACTACCATTTCATCTCGGGGAAATAAAATGATTTACAGCTTAGACTGTAGTTTCTTATTCCCCAACTCTATATAGCGGTTTTCATTAAATTCTGTTAACCCGTTTTCTCGTGGCTCGGCGTTGATATGGACTTAGCAACAAAAATACAAATTCATTAATATCTGTGTTATCAGAGCCGGTACGGTAAAAATGTATAAGACATAAATGATTGGAAATTGAATTCTATATAACTTTAGTTATATAGTATTTATCGATAGGACTGATAATAACAAATATTCGATAATTAAATTTAAGGCCTTCCCCTAAACTACCAATTTTAATCAGCGTGAATAAAATTATTTTTAGCCTAGATTGTAGCGGCTCATCCTCAGACTTTACATACCGATTTTCATTACATTCTCTTCGGCCGTTTTCTCGTGATCCGTGTACATACGTACGTACAGAGACAGACAGACAGACAGAAATTATGGAAAAGTAAAATGTAAATTTTCTTGTTACTATGGACATGACCAATATAGAAATACCATTCTTTTCAAATTCTGAGCAATGTACAGACAAAACTCTTATTTTATATATATAGATGTATAATATTCATGATTATTTATATTTAAATGCTTAAAAACTTGAATTTTGGAACTTAACTTAGAGAAGTCCTCACTGCTCTCCACTTTAACACAACGCAATAACACATGCATGTAAGTGTTAAGATTTAGATATTCAAGTATTGATGCTAAATTAATATACAGTCTAACCTCGATATCTCGAACCTCCATTACTTGAATTTTCAGTATCTCGAAGTAACTTAAATTTCCCGGCCGTTTGTCCTATTCTTCACATGTATTTATTTTTCTATTACTCGAAATTTGGTTATACAAATTTCTCTATTTCTCGAAGCAAATATTTCCTCCCTTGAAGCAAAAAATACTTTGTAACTCGAATTTTGTACAACATTAACTGTTCAATGCAGCATTTTTCGTTTGTGAGGAACAGTTAAGAAGTACAGGAAGTGTTACAGTAATGTTGGGAGCTAATATGACTGGAACCGAAAAACTAAAACTTGTAGTGATTGGTGAAGACACGCTGTTTCTTGGGTGTGAATTAATTACCGGTCATAAATGAAAGTAACCCCCAAAGTAGCGGATGACAAGCTCCATTTACGAATCTCAAATCTGTGGTATTGACAAGAAATTTCAACGTGAAGGGAGGAGAGGGTAACAAACAGAAGAGACTAACGGATTTTTTCCAAAGGTGTTAACGGAGGTATGTTTCTTGTTTCATTACTGTGCGTACTGTATCCTGTCTTCAGAAAAGTTACTATAGTAAGTATTGTAATTAAAGTGATGCTGTAAAATAGAGTTTGTTCGTATATTTTCAAGTACTGTTAAAAATAAAATATGCAGTATAAGCCCGTAGATACATATTACTCAATTATGTGCTATACATGCTCAAAAACTGTTCTCTGTATCACGAAATTTCGATAATTCTTAATAAAATTTAGCTCCCGAGGTGATTCGAGAAATTGAGGTTCCATTGTAGCCACTTTTCTACTCAGCCAAACTGAGGGAAGTATTAAGGTCATTTTGTAGATTGTGAATGGTCTGAAATCTTTTGATATGTATGAACTAGGTGGTTTTCTGTTATACCAGCTTAGAAAGTATCTTAAGAAATTGAGAACCCATTAAAAGAGGTATAAATGATTGACCTATAGCACTGAGAAACTTTCAACAATGAAAATCTAGAAATCTAGAAGTGGAAAAACCTTTGTTGAAATTTAGCTTAGCTTTCTTGTACATATTGGAGTCATTTCTATTCAGTTATCAAAGCATTTGGAGAATTCTTATCTCAGTATTATGAAATCCCAGGAAGCTTTATAGTTATTAATTATTACAGTTCAACAAAGAAAAGTAGAAAGGTACTTTGGTGGTATACCCCACAGAATATTAGGCACTGTTCTAAATTAAACCTTGAAAACTAACTGGAAAAAAACTTTGTTGAATTCTTTGATTCCTTGTATTCTTAATTAGTTAAGAATTGTTGTCATTAATGCTTTCACGGCCCGTACTTAAAAACATGATACTGTATAGGCTTTTGGGCTTATGCCGTGTAAAGAAAATAAGGTGAAATTCTTAACGTTTCGCAGGGAACATTGTTTAAGAAGCCTTTCTCGTGGACAGTCGAGATTTCTTCTGAGGACGCAGAGCACAGTTCCCTGTGAAACGTTAAGAATTTCACCTTATTTTCTTGACACGGCATAAGCCCAAAAGCCTATACAGTATCATGTGTTTTTAGTTAAGTTTTGTTCTTAAAAATTACGGTTTTAAGTGTATACTACCTCTGTGTCTGAGCTAAACTGTGCGAGTGATGTTTCTTCGTAAAAATAATTTTGTTGTTCTTGGGATGCATTAAAATGTGTAGTGTATATAGAAGGTAATGCTAAGCAGAAATGGATGTTAGTGCCACTGTAACATCAAATAATGTTTATATTCCAAATATAAACAAATTAATAGATTTTGTTCTAAGCATAAACAAGTCTGGCCCAACGGTGTAGGTGGCAACGCATCCGCCTGTCACCCGGCGGCCCCGGGTTCGATTCCCGGCTGGATCAGGGGGTTTTTGACTGTAAATGATTAATATCCGTGGTCTGGGGATTGGGTGTTCGTGTCATCCTTAACGTTCCTTTCCTCACATTCAACACTCTACACTTTCTCCATTCCAATTACTCCCAGGTTCATATCACATGATGCAAGTAGAGGCAAAAGATCTCTATAGGTCAACGCCCCAAACAACGAAACAAAAAAGGCATAAACAGGTATTATCTAATGCTCATATTGAGTATTTCTTATCATGAACAATAATGTTCCAAATAGAAGCAATACGAATCTCAAAATGAGAACTACAAATTGCAGTAAACTTAAAGTATTAATGCAGAAAAATTTACAATATTAGTGAATGGTGTAAAACTTCTAAATGAAACCAAATCTGTATCAAAATACAATTAGGTTAGACTTCTTTGTCAAGGCATAGAATAAGGTTTTTCTATTTTATTATTAGTAGATTTTGTGTATGAAATTTTGCCACTTCCTTAATCTCCCTATTTCTTTAAAAAAAAAAAAAAAAAAAAAAAGCTGGTAAAAGGAACAGATGACCTTGCTAATGTCCACAGGCTTCATTATTTCTGACTTAGTACAACACAGAGTGAATTAAGCACCTGATCTGTAATGTGATAAATCTAAAATACCCATATCTTTAGAGCTGTAAACTACCATTCTGCTGAATAGTTTTACTCAGTTGTACACTACATCTGGAGCGCTATTCCCACATTTTTTTGCTGTTTGTTTAACGTCGCACTAACACATCGAAGGATCTCCTTTTCTTCCTGTATTTTGCTATATTGTAACATATTTCTTTCCAGATTAAGTATGGAAAATCATTTTTAATTTTGTTCCATAGAACTGACATTTTCAGTGCCCTGTGTCCTTAACTAATGTGTAGTATTACATCTCATGGCTGGGGCCCCCACCTCTGAATTTGTGGCCCTATGCATAAGTCTGCTGCTCGCTTCAAGTGCATAACAATAATGAAAAAAATAACCTAAAATGTACATTAAAGGCAGAAAACATGCCTCGAGGGCATGTTTATGCCTAACCGAGATTAATGTACACGTTATTTAATACCTAATACTCAAGTCTTACCTCCTCGTTTTCCCGCGCTATGGTAGTCATTGAATTCCGATAAATATCGGGACAGGAAGAAGCTCTCAGTCGATAACGATGAATGTTCAGCATGGCACCTCTGTACATCACGGAGTTCCTGCAAACAAGAGAAGAAACTAGTTATTTGGAAAATGGGTCAATAATTTTAATATGTTTCCATTTAGGACAGCAGAGACTAAACCAAAAAGGAATAAAATTATGTTTCTACATGTACACTTTCTTCAGGTACCAGTACACTGCATGCTATCAATGAATTCACAGTGTAAGCTATGTGGGTTAAAAGAATGAATCTGTATTTATCAATTGATTTTGAAGTCATTAGGCTGATTTACAGTTAGGCCTGTGTTGTTTTCTTTTTCTTCACCGCTGGTCTAGATGAGTAGCCAGTGGTCGGGATGCTAGTGGCACCCACCTTTCAAATGTTTTTAGCCTACTGACTCCAGTGCCTGGAAAGATTTGTAAGAAGTATGGTAGTAAAGAGAATAATAATGTTATTGGTTTTTTTACATTCCACTAACAACTTTTATGATTTTCTAAGATGCTAAGGTGCCAGAATTTTTTCCCTGCAGGAGTTCTTATATGTGCCAGTAAATGTGCAGACATGGGGCTGACGTATTTGAGCATCTTCAAATACCACTGGACTGAGCCAGGATCGAACCTGCCAACTTCGACTCAGAAAGCCATCATCTTAACCAGCTGAGCCACTCAACCCGGCATACTAAAGAGGTGTTGCAATGAAAGGGATAAAGCATTGGAAATCATTCTTAAGCTGTCGTTTCAAAATTTATACTTCCTAATTAGATAATTTACGCAGCTGCCGAATTCTTCAAAGATCACCAAGGGAAATGTTCAAAGTGACAAAAGTGATTTTAAAGAAACAGGTAAGGTCAATACTGGACATTAGTATCAAAGCTCAGCAACATATTTTGAATAATGTGACATTGGTAACCTACATGCACTTGATGTATTTCCTGAATTGTGAGGCTTGGGTTTTGACTGAAACTACACTGCAGTTATTGGTTAATTAGAAGGCAAGAAAAGTGTAGGCAGAAAGTAAGTGTGGATAATGTCAGAGAATGATGTCCAAAAAGTATGAATAGTAAAGTCTGTTACGTTACTGTTACGTCTGTTCTATTACATGTGACTTAATAACTTGAGGGAATGAATTAGAAAGAAATTCTAAAAAAGCATGCAAGTATCAGTACTACTCCGGAATATGAAGTGTCATATCTGAGAACGAGCTACAAGCCCACTCAATATATTCAGTGTCAGAGCTGGTCTTCAAATGTAGAGATCTCTACTAGCGCAGGGTCCAGTCTACCACGTCTGCCATTTAAGACAAGTTAAGATACCTAAGATCTTACCTTGCCGTGAAAAACCAGGTATTCAGTGTAATGGGGCTTCACCCAGCAGAACGTAGAGTTGTGGAATTCAGGAACGAGACCATTATATCTGGATAGGGAGAGGACTCAGGTTCAGTAAGCCTACAACAGAAATGAGTGCCAGGCTTATTCCTATAAAAATAGTGGTCTGACGTAATGATAATAACCACTTAGTGCCAAGATCACCTTCTACTCTGCAAGGGCCACAGTGGCCTGTAAGGCTCTTCTCATTGCTTGGATGTACTGACTCAGCTGGTACAACACAAACTATGTAACACAGCTTTGAATAAGTTCTAATTATTTTTCCCTAGTAGATAGATTTATGTTGTCTGTTATAAGCAATGGTCTGTTTAGATTTAATTTGTTAAGGCAACTATTCATCATGTGACGATGTGTATCATTCCTCTGATTTTGTAACACAAAATAATGCATGCCATACATAGTTAATTTTTGTATAGAATCGCAATAAAATTACCATTGGAGAGTACAGTCCACAAAACATCAGTGTCAGAGACACGTTAATTTTTCCAAATCAATTGACATTCACATTTGTAATATGGATGGTGTCTCCAGAAGAATTAACACCACTTGTGGAGCTCGTTTCTGAAGACCGTCCGAGAAAGAAATGTTCCATCAAATATGATCCTCCTTACTGCATATCAGAATAATAGTCATCTCTAAAGAGTGGAGTAAAATAAAAAATAAAAAACAGTCTTTTATGCAGCTGCTGATATAATGATCATAGCCACAGAATCTCCAATTGAATGTCAAACCTGAATCACAGGTGCACGACTTACCATTTCCAAAATCTCACTTCCATTTGCCAGAAATCAAACCACAGCAACCTTTGTAATAAGATAAAAAAAGTTGAAAACTAGAAAAGCAGCTGGAAATGATAAGATTTCTGGGGATGTACTGAAGGCAATTGTTTGGGATATAGTACCATATTTAAAGTAGGCTGTTTGCACGAAGGAGCTATAGCAAATGAATGGATAGTTGCTATAGTAGCCCATGTATAAAGGAATGGGCGATAAATATGAAGCCAGTAATTATGGGCCATTCAGCTTGACGTGTTGTATGTAAGCTCTGGGAAAGCAATCTTTCTGATGATATTAGACATGTTTGTAAAATTACTAACTGGTTTAAGAGAAGGCAGTTCGGGATTAGGAAATGTTACTCCACTGGAGTTCAACTTGTAGTATTCCAGAATTCCTCAAGGCAGTATTATTGGACGTCCATGTTCACACACACACACACACACACACACACACACACACACACACACACACACACACACACACACACACACACACACACACACACACACACACACACACACACACACAATGCGAGTAAAGAATAGATTCAGAAATAAGACTTTATGCAGATGATGATATACTGTATAGGGTAATAAATAAGTTACAAGATTGTAATTTACTGCAGAAGACCTCAACAATGTTGTGAGATGGGTAGCAGGTAAATGGGGTAAAGTTAGGTTGTGAGTTTCAAAAAAAGGATAAAAACCTCTCCGTTTTAATTAGTGCATTCATGGAATTACTCATGGGGATCACTTAAGTACCTAGGTGTTAATATGAGGAAAGACCTTAATTGGGATAACCTCTTCGAAGAAGAGTATGGATTCAGGAAGGGGAGATCAACAACTGATTTAATCTTTACAGTCCGTCAGTTAATGGAAAAATACTATGAACACAACCGAGATTTGTGGTTAGCCTTTCTGGATATCAAGAAAGCATTTGATGCAGTGAATAGAGAGAAGGTGTGGGAAGCACTGAAGAAAATTGGAATACAGGATGACATGATACACCGGATCAAGAATTGTATGAAGTTACCCGAAGTAAAGTCAAAACACCTGTAGGAATGACTGAAACCTTTGATATAAGATCTGGGTTAAGACAGGGTGGTGTTCTGTCTCCTCTTCTTTTCATCACTGTGATGAACGAGATTCAGAGAAAAGTTCACCAAACCATTGGAGGTAAGAAAATGAAAGTTATATTGTTCGCGGATGATATATGCTTGTGGGGAGACTCTAAAGAAGATCTTCAAGGACAAACTCCTGGGCAGAATCTGCTAAAGAATATGGACTCATCTTCAGCCAAGAGAAAAGTGAGGTTATGGTTATGAAGAGATATGGACAACCGATGGGACACATTGAAATGGAGGGGAAACAGCTACAGATGAACCATCAATTCAAGTATCTTGGAAGCGTTATCTCTGATACTGGTTCTATAGATAAGGAAATTTCCCACAGTATTCAGGCAGGTAGCAACTTTTACAATAGTTAAAGACATAATATGGAACAAGAAAATACCAACAAAATGTAAGAGAGTCATATATGAAACCTATTACGTACCAATCCTAACCTATGGTTGCGAAACATGGACCATGAGAAACAAAGATGTTAGTAGAATCCAGGCAGCAGAAATGAAATTTGTCTGTAGCATGATCAGCAAAACACGGAGGGACAGAGTCCGTAATGAGGAAATCCGCAAGCAGGCTCAAGTTGTAAGACTGCAGGACAGAATAACAGTGCAGCGACTGAGATGTTACGGACATATGCGACGCACGGGTGATAACAGATTGCTTTGCTGTTTACGATCAAATTGCGCAAGATGGTTAGATGGCAGCTTACCAGCAGTGTGTGCCATTTGTGAGGGTCACGTCCAGCTGCCTTTGGACATATTTCAGGAGTGCTAGTTATTTAATCAAGTCTGTTGCCCTAGAAGTAAATGACAGGCCTTGCCACTTGCTACAAGGTCATTATAATCATTTTCTTATCTTCATGGTCTCAAACTGTCCCTTACTTGGTAACTGTTGATAATAGTAAATATTTCATTAACTTATGTGTAAAAAATCATATCTATATTCTACAGAAAAGGAAAAGAAGAAAAAATGCGAGCGAATAGAATCTTACGGAAGAATTTTCAGGGCATGTATCCAGTTATGAAATATGATGTCCCTGAAGCTTCAAATTGAAATTTAACGGTGTCACTCCAACAGCCAGTTTTAAGCTCAGATGGCTAGTAACCATGTATCAAAGTTACGTGGTTAATGGGGAACAGACTACAGCTGGTGGCAAATAATTTCAGTACATATATTACATTTGTACCAGAAAATTTCTTGATGATAATACAATGAATTATTTTTCCCCAACATTTCCAGAATTTATTATGGTACTAGATTGTAGGTAAACTTGGAAACCTAACATTACATATCCATGGAATTCTGAAACTTAATTATTTAACGAGTTATCCAATTGGCAATTAGTTCTATGTTACTAGGTGGCATTACAAGAAGTGATCACCGAGCAGATCACATTTAGGAGGTGAGGGGTTCAAATCTGACTGTCCTGAGAATGGTTTTCCGTTGTTTCTCCACTCTCACCTCCAGGCAGAAGCTGGGACAGTTCCTTTTATAGGTCATAGCCGCTCCCTTCACAAACCTAAAATTATCAAAATACTTCTCCTGGCCCAAGAGGTGGTGTCACCCTTTAGCAGGCCTGCCATACCGTATCAGGGAATGACAGCTAAAAAAAAATAATAATAATTGTAAAGGATGTTCATGTAACAATGCTTTTATCAAATTCAAGGTAGTATGCTTACTCACATAGTCCCAATAGGTCAAATTTTATGGTGAATATTTTGTTGGCTAACAAATATTGAAGTTCACAAGATTAACGCACAAAGATTTACAGCTAAACTGGCATGTTCATGAGTAATTAACAGATATCATCCCTGCACTCATACAGCAAGTACATCATTTCTAAACTAATAGCATAGTTACAAATTCCAGATAACAAGATTATGAGCATTTAAAAACAACTGAAATCAAAAACCTTCACTAAATACTCAGTGCAGCTGCAAGTAAATTTACATTTCATCATGCAAATGAGTGAAACAGCATTCCAGGATAAATGTATACTACATTTAAAAACCAAACATTACTCTTATAATGGAGAGATAATAAGGAGTTTAAATGGGATAATGGACTGAAATCAACGGGTTCTACAGCAGCGTACCTATGAACACGGATTCCTTGTAGGTAGTGTGATGCCTGGGGTGTGGTTGAGCAGAACTGCCGCTTTATCCTCGTGAGGGATTCCGTCCTTGGCGGCGGTCTGCCCAAGATGGATTTAGTCCTGACTGGTGACTTGACAATCTGCACCCCTGGACCAGCTCCACCCGGAAGAAGTGGGGCACCTGCTGTATCAGAAGAAATGGCGACGGCATCTTTCTCTGGGCCGGGCGGAGACTTTCGTTGACTTTTGTTGGCAGCCTTCAGGCGCATGGACATCGTGACTGGCACTCTAGTCTGGACGTAGTCTGAAGGGATGGCATTTATCTTTCCGTTGTCACTGAGACTTCGGCAAAGAAGAAGACTTGGGTAATTCTCGAGAATGACGTTGAAGAGTTTCTTGTTAGAACTAAGTGTTTCCAGGACCTCCAAAGGAACCTAAAGAATACAATACAGAGGAATGAAGCCTACAATCCAAAATATCTACAAAACTCATTGATAAAAAGCCCAAATTTAAAAAATGCAACGTAGTCGAGGGTATTCAACCATTCTCAATGAACACATTGGACCTTACCAAGTAATATTTAACTGTAATTAGTATTAATTAAGCACACTGTGCTTTCCTGGTCTGAAATTAAATAAAATGACACCCCCTTAAGATATATCAGAGTAAAATGTTCTCGTTTGTGAAATGTTTCCATCCACAGATCTGAAAAACCTTTCAAATGGTTAGTAACACAGGGGTCTCTTCCCGCATCGCGCTCACTTGTTTCTCTCCCTGTCCGCCTTCTGCGTGACGTCATGTGGTATGAAACAGCGGTCGCCCGTCCTGCTGACACGTATTACCACTACAGTCTAAAATGGTCACAACTTCTGAACCATTCATGCAAATAATGTCCTGACAAGGTTATTGTAATCCTTATAAAATACTGGAGGAGGTCAAACAATTTATTTTGATGAGGAACTTGAGGATAATATTGAAATATTTATTTAATTTTAAGGAGTTACATTTTTTACCACGGACTGTAGCATAAAATCGCTTCTAGAGGGCAGCCGGTTGGAAATAGGTATGTGCCATCGCGGACTTTTTTTGTAGAGGATGAACACATTTCGTACGCTTACACTTGGGGTCTATCGTTGATGGTTCACGCAGCGTAAGCCAAGAAAGCAAGTGACCGACCAACCGACCGACATTTTTATCTCTTTCTACGTATTTACTGTATATCGGATCACGGATATATAGTAATTTTATAGTAGTTCACTACGTGAACAGTGTTCGTGTTGTCAGTATCTGAAGTAGAACCACTGTACTGATTAAAATGCAGTCAACATATTAAGGAAACGTGTGTGGTGCTATAAATTGTCGGCATGTAAAAGAACTCCCGTGGGACAAAATTACGGCACCTCGAGTCTCAGAAAACCGTAAATGTTAGTGAGACGTAACACAAATAACATTATTATTATTTCGCTTATTATAAAGACAATAACGACAACAACCATCATAGCCAGTTAGTTTGCTACTGTGATGGCAAAACAATACTTCCTCGTCAGCAATGCTTGGTTATTGAAACACTTTGTAATAAACTCTTGAATATCTCCATTATTACAGCTCGTACGGTAAAAAGGTGTCAGATATAAATGATTGAATGAAAATCATATTTTCTATAATTATTGTTATGTGCTAATAGCCGGGCTGAGTAACAACTCAAATGGTAGATCGCTGGCCTTCTTAGCCCAACTTGGCAGGTTCGATCCTGTCTCAGTCCGGTGGTGAAGGTGCTCAAAAACATAGTTAGTGGGACGTAAATTCCAATAACATTAATATTATTATGTGCTAATAACTTATATTTCCGAATATATTTTGAAGCTTGTGAAATAATACAGTATCCGTGATCCGATATACAGTAAATACGAAGAAAGAGACAAAAATGTCGTGCGAGAAGAGACCTGTTACTGGATCTCAATTATTTCAAAAGGGGGCCTCACACATCCCAGTCATGAGTGGTTAAAAAATATAGCCCAGTTCGAAATTTCATTTGGTGTGTTTCACGGTAAGACTGTATCCAGATGCAAAAAAGTGAAAACTCTTACTTCTATTATTAAGTAAAAATTGCCAGTATTCCATGACAAAATAATTTGTCTCTACGTAAGGACCAGGACATTTATTAGGATATGGCATTTTAATGCAAAGAGTAAGGAGCTAGCGCTGAGAAAATATGCCAATAAGAAGGCTAAGCTTTGAGCTGGTTCATCAAGTAATTAAGTCTCCTGACACGTACGTTTTAATAATTTAATATAATTCCATAAAGATGTCCATATGATGCGTATTTTCCTATGCCATTTAATCCAAATATTTACTTCATCAGGAAATAAATTAATTATTTTGAGTTGCATGGCAATATTTTATTTCTTATCATATTATATGTCATGTATTTGATAGTTGATGTTCTACTTGCTCAGCATGTGACGAAATTTAACGCATTTTCACATTTTTAAATCTATTGGAAGTGCCATTACTTATCGAATCGGACTAAACCAGACTATTATTTGATTAAAGATTGAGAAGATGTTTCACAGGCACGAGAATTCACAGGCTTGCTGTACTGCGACTGTGTTCCTTACTCGCTATCGTTCATACCGCGTGACGTCAGAGCGCTCCAACCAATGGAAGCTTCAACCGCCGGAGTAGCCTACCTTATATTCTAGTTACCTTGGGTTATTAACTTCTTTACTTTACTTCTCTCCCGACAGTCCCTATAGCAGAAAGCTTGTCATGATTTCATGGAAGATTTTAAATGAACTTCATCACTATGCACCGCAGCATTGTTTCTTTTGTCAGGACAAACTCTTATTTGAGAAGAGCACTCCCAATCTACTGCAACGTCATCTGGCCTGATGCAAGACCAACTACAATTGTATACCGCTTTTCACGAGAGTGCAATCCTGATGTAAACATGGAGAGCAGGTTGCCTTTGCACGTGGACATAGACGTAGTTGATTGGAGAAGCAACCGTCGCACTCACTCGACTGTATGTGAGCTCGAAGAAAAATAGTACGTCGCATTTTATTTTATTTAGTTTATTACATTTAGAGAATTTGGAAAAGTACGTAATCAAATTAAAATATGGTTGTCGTATATACCGGTATATATATACACATGCGCTTTTTTAATGTTATAAAATAATGATTAAATAACGAGAAATGAAGGCACAAGGCGTGGTGTAATACAGGAAGTCTTCTCGTAGTGGGGGAAAGTCCCAGCTGTACAGCGTGGAGATGAGGTGTTGCATCTTGCAGCAGCAGTCAGTGTCAGTATTCATAGTGAGAGAAATGGAGCAAGAGGTAGGATCATCGCGTGTAGTGAAGCACAAAAGAGGAAAACCGTTCAGACGTGACCACAGGCAGTACATTGTGAATATGTTCAATAAACTAAGTGAACATAATCCAGGTTTAGTCCTTTATTCAGAAGTTCAGATCTTCGCGCTATTGTCGTATGCAATGCGCAGCCGTGTACGTCCAAACACGAGATGTTGACGGGGTGGAGGTCGGTACTACACGCTCGGCAAATCACAACTCTTTCTTTGGCGGAGGCGTGGACATACCGTGTTTACGTCAGGATTAAACTCTCGTGAAAAGACATTTTTTTTTTTATAGTCAGTCTTGCATGACGGCGTGCGATCAATAAACATGTCAAAATGGCCGTGTGCTCTGCGCTGTGCGCGATAAATTAATACAGCTTCGGCTTTCGTTGTGCTAGGATGATGTTCTTGGATGTCAAACAACTCACCTGGATCAGACGCGTCGATTAAGAATAATCAAAATCGTGGGAAACCGGATTCGCGAAATATCGCAACCACCAAGTAAGAGTTTGAAAAAAAGTTTATGAAGTTGTAAAAATCAAAATGAACCGCAGAAGAGATAATACAGCGAGTAACTCCGAAGCTTTTGAGAATGTGACTGGCAGAAAAAGGCTAAAACAGTTTCGATATTGGAATCCTAGATTAATAATGTTTTACGATACCTGAAGTAGCAGAGAGGATCCTGCATGACCCAACCTGCCCGAAAAAGTTATTATATAGAATTTAAACCTAAACCTAAAAGTGAGACCATGAAAGCAGTGTCCATATTGTCTCAGAGTTCGCATGATTTGTACACACAGGGTTACAAAGTTCGGTGAAAATAAGATAAGGGCGGAGTTTGAACCGGACAAGGCGGTTCCACAAGTCTGTACTCGCAGCCAACACATTGCACCCCGGCGCTCAAGTTAACTCTTTGATCATGAATTCACAATGTTTCCAGTGTTCAGGCCAATCTCTGTCACAAAACAGTGGCCCATTCAGGGCACATTCCCTTCGAATGGCTCTTTTCTATGGCCGCGGCGCATATTGTCCGCAAGGCAAGGGGAAAAAAGGCATTTTGTAACGCCAACCTTTCATCTTTGTCATTCATCTTTCATGTTACTCAGTATAATGCGCCGACGTTGGCAAGCCTGTTCAGTGCATTATGAGGTCGTCGGTGCCGTTGATATTTCACAAACCGGCAACCAAAGAATTACCGAAGGGTTTTGACATTTCATCAATGCGGTCGCTCCGTCAGAAGGCCGTAGTGAGACTGTTCGAAATCTATTCGTGAAACAGGTTTTCTTCAGATTCCTTTTAGCACTGTTTCCGATCATACAGCACGTAGATAGCGATTTGTTTAAACTGCTGTGGACAATATGATCATTCGACATGGATGTTCAAATTCAAGTTAAACCTCCTCATGTGATAAACAGTGAGGAGGAGAGCAACGGTGCACGTGGTGGAAAGGGTGAGGAGGATCGAACCCATCTCTGCTAATAAGAAAAAAAAGCAGTACAAGCGGTAAATGAAATGGCGTATGGCTTTTAGTGCCGGGAGTGTCCGAGGACATGTTCGGCTCGCCAGGTGCAGGTCTTTTGATTTGACGCCCGTAGGCGACCTACGCGTCATGATGAGGATGAAATGATGATGAAGACGACACATACACCCAGCCCCTATGCCGGCGAAATTAACCAATTAAGGTTAAAATTCCCGACCCTGCCGGGAATCGAACCCGGGACCCCTGTGACCAAAGGCCAGCACGCTAACCATTTAGCCATGGAGCAGTACAAGCGGTGAGTAGCCTAAACGTTTGTTCTACTTGTTGGAAGGAACTGTGCTTTCGCGGGTGTTATGTAGTCTCTGTGTTATGTACTGTAATTGTATGCTGCTTAGTATGGGAATTCTTTTGATACAGTATTTTTATTTGAATTTCAGTTTGCTTTTAGACCAGGTCAGGTTTCGAAGTAGACTAATTTGTCATTATTTATTGTCGTCATTCTGTGCATAGGCCTACCGGTACATGTGTTATTGTTTGTCATTTCAATGCTCGTGATTGTTGTATGTACGTATTGCAGGAATGTTATGATTCCGTTATAGTGCCTATGTTGAGTGCGTTTATTTTGTCTTAAGACGTCAGGCGGAATTTCCCAGTTAATATTACACGCCTTCCTATACGGTATTTGAATTCTGTGGTATAATCATTACAAGAGACTACGGGTACTAATAGCTACGAATGCATGCTGTCGGTTGGTCAAATCTGATTTTCTTAGCTTAGGGAATAAAAGAAGCGAACAATATTATTATTACGAAAACTAACGAACCCTTTGGACATTCAATGACAATACAACTGATGGGTATCTCGCTATGCAGCGCGCCATAATTCCCGTAGTAGTCCTCGTCACGGCCGCAACCCTCGGTAAACTTCTGTACCCGGCGGACGAAAGTTAAGTGAGGTTAGAGATTTAACACGACACGTCTCCGATAGCGACAAAGAACACTGAGCAGGCTTGCCAACGTTTGTATTCTTGGGTCCGGGAAGTGACACCACCATTGGGCTGGATCGGTTAAATCCGGCTAGTAACAAAACCATTGATCTGGAAGCCTCTAATAATCCGTAATTAAAAGAGACATCCTTGGAGTGTCATTTTTCAGAAGTTCCAGAACTTACGTATACTGCCACAGGTCACAAAGCCGTACTACATACGCGAATATTGTGATTTTAAAACAGAAATGTCACAGCACAACGAAAGTAATATGGAATTGTCATGAGGACAGAAATAACTGAGAAAGGTATGTGGACTAAATCTAGAATCGAACTTCGATATCTGTAAGAGTCCAAGAGAACAGACGTCGTGAACAATGATTTTCCGTAATGTGTACCAATTAGCACAATGATCAAGCACCGGCATACAAAGTGAGATTCAAGATAGAATTTCGGTCCTACAGTAACTTCCTCAACTGTTCCCGTCGCTACTGAAGTTTTTCTAAAAAAGCTAATAGGCATCATATCATAGTTGAAATAAAATATTAAGATTTTCAAAATACAATATGCTTTCATATTATACTGGAAAAGCTACACGTTTAATGTGTACTTACCGTCTCACTCTGCCGTATGAAAGTAGGCAAGTTGATAACCGAGCTGTACGCTGGTGTTTTAGTCCCCTCTGCTTTCTCCTCTCCTTCATCGACGGCTTTCTCCTTGTCAACGTAGGTAGCGAGGGTTGTAAGGATGTACTCTGGTGTTTGGCCGCTTTTCAGTAACTTGCGTATCTCCTCCACTCCAGGGAACTGGGACTCAACATCAGTGACACTTCTACCAGAAATTGAACCACAAGACGAGGCACCTTTCATGGACTTATTTCCCGTACTCAAACTCGCCGACTTGGTTTGTTCTAATGTCCACCATTCCGGGTCTCGCATCAACGCCCCACACACGCACATATTAAGAAAAGTACCTGCTAGCAATAAGATAGTACCTCTCCAACCGTACTCTTGTATGAAATACGTTGTCATGGGAGCATACACAAAAGTACCAATACCTGTACCACACGCTCCCAGACCAGTTGCCAAAGTTCTCTTCTTATCGAACCAGTACGCAATAGATACAACAGCAGTAACGTAACACAGTCCCAGACCAAGGCCAGCAATAACACCAAATGTGATGAACTGTAACTCAATCGTATTCGAAAATGAACTAAGCACGAAACCAAAACCTGAAATTAGACCTCCAGTGATTGTCATCCAGCGACAACCATAGCGATCAACGAGAGCACTTCCAGCTGGGCCAGATAACAATGGTACTGCCATGAAAAGACTACCAATCCAAGATGTTTTACTGTTCGATTCTTCAAAATGTTTAAGGAACTCAACAAATAAAAGTCCAAACGAAAAACTTATACCATCCGCTACCATACTGATTACAAGGGATGAAAATACTACCACCCAACCCCAGCCACCATCAGGAACTTTCGGCTTTTTTTCTTCTTCGTCTTCTTCCTCATAGTCTTCAGAATAGCTACTGCTACAGATTGAATCTTTCTCCATTGCGTTGATTTTGACGCATTTCTCATCCTGGTTATCTTGAAATTTGACTTCGTATGCTGGGTTGTTAGTAATTACAACGGACATGGGAACTGCAGTGTGTGCCGGAACGCTGCCATTCCTAAGCGGTGTCTTTTCATTGTCGTGGTCTTCATGTTCGTCCGCTTCTTCCTTATCCTGCGTTTTATCTGATTCCTTCGAAAGAACAGAGGGTGAAGAGGGCAAGAGTGGAGGTTCGCAACCTATACTGGAGAGCGCAGGGGAGTAATCTCCTGATTCACTAACACTTGCCGTTCTCGGTGAATCACGTCCGATACCACTACTAGTCGCAGATCTTGCTGGCGACGCTGGCACCATGGGAAGTCGTGGCACGGTTTTATCGGCCCCTGGACTAATACTTGGAGATCCATTTGTCCATCCTACTATGGGTGCTAATTCTCGCCCCTGTTCCTGTTTACAGCTCATTATTAGTTACTAACACTATTTTGTACTTTTAATAAATTCCGAAGAATATAACAAAATCGGGACTGTTTATGGGTGATTTCTGTATAAATTTAATATCACGAGGTCATATAATTATATGACAAGGAATATCTACAACATACGATACTCGTTTGAACTTTTTACGGGGTGTACATACGCTTTTGGTTGTCGCAGCCAAATTATTTTGAACACATTTTAGCTTTTCATTTTTCCTCTGAAGGGATGACGCAGTTCTGACGAAGACTACCTTTTTCGTTAACACGTAAATAACACTGAAATATTGTACACGATAACTTTTATACACAATTTGCAATGTAATTTATTTAAAGTTCTTCAATTAGCCTAATCTAATGGAATTTCAGATACAGTTTTTGTCCATCTCCTAGGCCAACCTTGAAGATCTAATGGAAACTGATGGTGATATCGATTGAGATGTGTCAGTGAAACTCTTCGTTTTAATTTCAGTATACTTCTCGAAGAAATATTCTGTTTATGTGTGTAACTTATGCTTGAATAATGAGAAAAACGGAATTTTTTCATCAATGACCGGCACCGTCTTCGCAAATTATATGACGATGTTCCCTGAGATTTCTTCTCACAACCAAGGACGTAAGTACAGTAAGGCGTAGAGAGATGGGCTGGAGGGTTCTCCAACAGGAGACTGGAGTTGAACCAATTACTCGCACGCACCATGCGTTAACTACAGCTCCTGAAACAAAAAAATAAAATAATCAAATAATGTTCCACCATACTAATACACATATGTATACGTAGTACAGTCATTAAGGTCGAGGACTGGCTGCCTAGTGTCGTTGTGGTGCACTACAGCAGATAGGTTTCACCACGGGATGGTACCCTGACGGTTCTTCACCAGGCCCAGCAAGGGGCAGTTGCGCGCATACAGTGTAAGCAAAACTATAACCCCTGTCGTGGAAGGTAGTTGAATGTGAGCGGCGGAACTTGAGACTGTAGTAGTTTGAGCAACGGGTAAATTTAAAGTTCTGTCAAAAATTAGGCAAATTCACCCGTATCACCACGACGGTTACGTAGCGCATACCTATCTACGAAATGCCACTGTAATATTTGTCCCAAATGGAACATAATAATTGCTTTCACACAAATAAAGTCTAAAATCTACGGTAAATTAAGAAATAGTACGAAATATTTTACTTGCATACATACTTTACTACCTTACAACTATTTTTCTTTCTGCTACGTCGCAGCGCTTCCGTATGTGTTTTGTTTGTCTAACACTTTTGTGTGTGATGTTTTTGCACACTTGAAGTCGTTTGCATTAATTAGGTGTCGTTTTCTTCATGTTGCTCATTCGTTTTGTGCCCTAACTCATTCATTAATGTTATTGGTCCAGGGATAATGCTATTCTCCTTTTAACAATACTATTCTCCTTTCAACAAAAAAGTAATATATTTATTTGTCCAGGGATCATGCTATTTTGCTGTTTGAACTGCCCGTGCTAGTCATATGGACAAAGATAATGAGAATTCACAGACATAGCACTCCCATTCGTCGGTGCTAGCCCTGGACCTCAAGAAACAAAAGACGGCACGAGCAGCGGAATACAACATAAGTGAGTCCTGTCTACAGCCCGTAAGTACGTATACATATTTCTCTAGATATTTCTCTAGTAACGACGGTATTTCTTAATTCACCGCAACCGGGCGAGTTGGCCGTGCGCGTAGAGGTGCGCGGCTGTGAGCTTGCATCCGGGAGATAGTAGGTTCGAATCCCACTATCGGCAGCCCTGAAGATGGTTTTCCGTGGTTTCTCATTTTCACACCAGGCAAATGCTGGGGCTGTACCTTAATTAAGGCCACGGCCGCTTCCTTCCAACTCCTAGGCCTTCCCTATCCCATCGTCGCCAAAAGACCTATCTGTGTCGGTGCGACGTAAAGCCCCTAGCAAAAAAAAAAAATAATTCACCGCAGATTTTTCACTTCATTTGTGTAAAAGGTATTATTATGTTCCATTTGGGACAAATATTACAGTGACATTTCGCAGATAGCTATGCGCTACATAACCCACCACGACGGAGAAAAACAGCGAAAAGACAGGTCAAAAGACTAGGTGATGCTTGAACCGTTGTTTTCTTTCTCACTGAGAACTGTGCACAGGGAGTTCATACCGGAAGGATAAATTGTAAACAAGAACAGCTACAAGGAGATCCTTCGCCATCTACGTGATTTAATTCGTCGGAAGCGCCCTGAGCATTGGGCTAGGAAGAACGAACTGTTGCCGCACGACAGCGCTAGTGAAGATCATTCTGCGCTTGTCCAAGAAGAACTGGCAAGGCAACAGGTCACCGTTTACAACTCCCTCCATGCTCACCTGAGTTCGCACCATGCGATTTATCTCTCTTTCCCCTCTTGAAAGCAAAAATACATTCGCGTAGATTTCATTCCGCCGAGGTGATTATTACTCCCACAAGACCAGCCGTATAGGATCTTCCTGTCATATTTCAGCAGCGATTCAGCAACCAACGGCGACTATTTTCAGGGACGATGTGAAGCTATGAAAGTGTACGCTGTGTTGCCTACACTGTAGGCGCCAGTCCAGGAGCTTACTGACTGCAGTAGTAAAGTTCGGTCCAAAATAATATCCCCACCTACAAATTTTACTTAATGCATGTCAAAATAACAAAAAAGATGTAGAAATTTTGCAACAGCACATAACGAAGCGGCAAGTTCCAGGCGCCAAGTTTTCAGAGGGGAGAATTTTTGTTTTCTCCAGCAACTACAAAATGGGATTTGGCATTAAACCTACTTTCAGCGGAGAACCTGTAAGTTCAGATCAAGTGCATTTGAAAAAAGGAAGTGTGAAGGGCTACGATCATCATTTCAATCTTTCGATACTCAGTTTACCGAATAAGTACACTAAACCTGTAGTTATTTCACCAGAAAAACTTCCAGATATTCGCTCACGTCTTCCGCACATTTCCGCGCATAATCATGCATACATCACAAGTATATTTACTGATCATGGAAACGTGTCACACACCAGAGAAGAGGCAGCATTGGATGATGACACTTTACATTACTGACATACGCATGGTTCCTCACAGCACAAACCAACCTGGACCAGCGCAGGCATCTTCGGTGCAGTACACATTATACTGCATGGTTACGTATTTCTTTTTATTAATCATATCATGCATACATCCGTACATCATTGTAGACCGTTATGCCTTTCTGCCTTCAGTCTGCAAGCCTCTGAATTTACTAAACGTCGCCACAATCCTCTATTTGCAACTAGTGATGTGACCTCATTTAGTTCTATACCTCTTATTCCATTCGCCTTTCATGACCCCATCACCGAAGACGGTTTATGCGTACAGCTTCATCCCTTGAGTTCATTCCTAAATTAGCCTTTATCTCCTCATTCCGAGTATCCTCCCGCCACTGTTCCCACCTGTTTGTACCAGCAATCATTCTTGGTACTTTCATGTCCGTTACTTCTAACTTATAAATAAGATATCCTGAGTCTTCCCAGCTTTCGCTCCCGTAAAGCAAAGTTGGTCTGAAAACAGACCGATGTGGGGATGTAAAGATAGCTTTCCTTCTTACAGAGTACTGTCGATCGCAACTGCGAGCTCACTGCATTAGCTTTACTGCACCTTGATTCAATCTCACCATATTACTATCCTGGGAGAACACAAATCGTAAATACTTGAAATTATCTATCTGTTCCAGCTTTGTTTCACCAATCTGACATTAAATTCTCTTGGATTTCTTACCTACTGACATCAATTTAGTCTTCGAAAGGCTAATTTTTATACCCTACTCATTGCACCTATTTTCAAGTTCCAAGATATTAGACTGCAGGCTTTCGACACAGTCTGTCATTAAGACCAAGTCGTCAGCATAGGCCAGACTGCTTACTACATTTCCAACTAACTGAATCCCGCCCTCCCTGCCACTTTATACCTTTCAGGAGATGATCCATGTAAACCACGAACTACAAAGGTGAAAGATTACAGCTTTGTCTAATCCCTGTGACTACTCTGAACCAATAACTCCTTCTACCATCAATGCTCACTGCAGTCCAACTGTTAACATAAATGCCTTTGATAGCTTTTAATAACCTACCCTTAATCCCATAGTTCCCTAGTATGGCGAACATCTTTTTCCTTGGTACCCTGCTTTCTCTAGATCTACGAAACATAAACATAATACTGTCTATTCCTCTATAGCATTTTTTCAATTACCTGGCGCATACTGAAAATCTGATCCTGACAACCCCTCTATGGTCTGAAACCACACTGATTTTCATCCAACTTCCTCTCAACCACTGATCGCACCCTCCCTTCCACGATGCCGGTGAATACATTGCCTGGTATACTAATCAATGAGATACCTCGATAGTTGCTGCAATCCTTCCTGTTCCCTTGCTTATAAATTGGTGCAGTTACTGCTTTTGTCCACTCTGAAGGTACCTTACCAATGCTCCATGCTAATTTTATTACTCCATGAAGCCATTTTATCCCTGCCTTCCCACTATACTTCAGCACTTCAAGATCTAATTTCATCTATTCCTGCTGCTCTATGACAATGGAGTTTATTTACCACCTTTTCCACTTCCTCAACTGCAATTTCACCAACATCATTTTCCTCCACCCCATGAGCTCTGTTGTTCGCGACACAACCAGGAATATTTCCTTATACGTTGAGAAGATTTTCAAAATATTCCCTCCACCAGTCCAGTGATTGCCTGGAATCTATTAGGAGTTCACCTGCATTACCTAAACCACTGTTCATTCCCGTTTTCCCTCCCTTCATGAGATTCTTTATTACTGTCCAGAAAGGTTTACTGCTTCTTGACCTAGCCTTTCCAGGTTATTACCACAAACTCTTCGCACGACTTCTTTTTTTGATTCAATAACTACTTGTTTCGCTCAGTTTCTTTCAGCTACGTACACTTCCCTGTCTGCACCAGCCCTTGTTTGGAGCCATTTCTGACAAGCCTTCTTTTTACGTTTACAAGCTGCTCTCATTTCATCATTCCACAAAGATGTTCGCTTTTTCCCATCTTTACACACAGGCATTCCCTTGCTGTTTCTACTACAGCATCCCTGTATGTCACCCATTCTCTTTCTATATCCTGAACCTGCTTACTGTCCACTGTTCGGAACTTCTCACTAATCATATCCATGTACTTCCGTCTAACGTCCTCGTCATGGAGATTTTCTACCCTTATTCGTTTGCAGACAGATTTCACTTTCTCTGTCCTAGGCCTACAGATACTTAGTTCACTACAGATCAGATAGTGGTCTGTATCATCGAAAAATCCACGGAAAACCCGTACATTCGTAACAGATTTTCTGAATTCGAAGTCTGTTAAGATACAGTCTATTATGGAGCTGGTAACCCTACCCTCCCCGGTGTAGCGGTGAATAGACTTATGCTCGAAGAATGCATTCGTAACTGCTAAATCCATTCTAGCACAGAAGTCCAGCAAACGCTTCCCATTTCTATTAGCTTCCGTATCTTCCTCACATTTACCAATCACCCTTTCGTATCCTTCAGTTTTATTTCCAACTCTCGCATTGAAATCGCCCTTTAGCACAATCCTATCCTTGCTGTTGACCCTGACCAAGATGTCACTCCATGCTTCATAAAACTTGGTCAACTTCATCCTCATCTGCACCCTCACATGTTGAATACACTGAGATAGTTCTCGCCCTGATACCTCCAGCTGCCAAATCTACCCACATCATTCACTCATTTACGTACCTAACAGAAACTATGTTACCGAGCTTGATAGCTGCAGTCGCTTAAGTGCGGCCAGTATCCAGTATTCGGGAGATAGTGGGTTCGAATCCCACTGTCGGCAGCCCTGAAGATGGTTTTCCGTGGTTTCCTATTTTCACACCAGGCAAATGCTGGGGCTGTACCTTAATTAAGGCCACGGCCGCTTCCTTCCCACTCCAGCTCTTTCCTGTCCCATAGTCGCCATAAGACCTCTCTGTATCGGTGCGAAGTAAAACAACTTGTAAAAAAAAAAAAAAACTATGTTGCATGCATTAGTATTCTTGATGAACAGCCCTACCCCACAATTTGCCCTTCCTTTTTTAACACCCGTCAAGTACACTATATAATCTCTTATCTCTTCCTCTTCATCTCCCCTTACCCGAATAGCATTTACTCCTAGCACATCCAGATACATCCTCTTTGCTGACGTAGCCAGTTCTACCTTTTTTCTGCCATAAGCCCCATTAACACTGATAGCTCCCCATCGAATTCCATTTCATTCGCCAAGTTGTTTCCTTTTTTCACAGCTGCGTGCCCCTGACAGCACGGCCAACTCGCCCGGTACAGTTTTTTCCAAGGAGTCCCTCGCCTGTCAAATGGGAGTGGGACTCCGTTACTCCCATAGGTCCGAGACTTGCTTAAAATGTTTTGAGCTCGGTAAATTCACGAAACAGGATGCTATCCCATTTACACATAGTCCAAGTGAGGATTTCTCCTCTAACGGGTTAGGGACCACCGGTGGATTGTATAGTCCTAGCCGCCTGAGCACAAGGAGGGCCATGAGCCAGAATATGCCCATTCCCATTTCGTAGCAACTGGTATCCCGACTCTCAGGACCACTCGCTACTCAGCCGTTGCCCATGGTTCACGAACTAGGACGTGACTACAGTAATCCGCACCAAGAACCACTTATATTTATTAGTTTATTCATTATATTTTATTGTGTAATGTATTGTTCATTAATTGTATTAATGATTAATATTAGAACAATTCTTGCAAAATGTTAACGCTACAGGGGAACAGTTTCCGCTATTAAACGCATGAATGCATACCGTATTTAAATAACATTGTCGATTATATTAGCGTTAAGAAACCTTGAATATCTGTCAAATAGCGCTTTACAATCATACTTCACACTATTAATACGTTATGTCCACATCTGAACTTCTTAATGTCTTTATAGATTCATTAAATAAAGCTCAGTAAACCTTGAATCGCATTTCTCTAAAACTGCCTTTTGGCGCATAAGCCTTTGCTGTTCAATGGGCCTCATATCAAACTGTTGATTGATGCTTGTTTAAAGGGGCCTAACATCTAGGTCATCGGCCCCTAATTGTACGAAATGAGATGACAAATTAAAAACCCAATATCCTCCACTGACCACAATTCAAAACGTGAGGACGATGGATGGATGGATGGATGGATGGATGGATGGATGGATGGATGGATGGATGGATGGATATGAATTTAAAACCATCAATGGAACCGACCCACAGTGCCTCACATGCAGAGAAGCTGGCGTAACACGATAGTATTACTGACCAAGGGACTGCCTCTATAGCACGATACTGAAACGATAATGCTTGTAGTCGAAAGGAGTCCAAAATCCAAGTCATTGGCTCCTCATAATGGTACTTATCGCAAGAAAAGTAGAACCATGGTATTTGTCATGTTGTGGTACTAATCGAGAGCAGCGTAGACTCGCGGTATTCCATACATTATGGTACTACTCACAGGTAATGAAATTCGCACATGTATTACAGACCTAGGGTGTTTCGCACATTGCGGCGCCATTGACAGGCAAAGCAAACCTATGGTGTTCATCACCTATGTGTACTAACCACAAGGACTCGTACTATCCCGTGGTGTTCCTCATATAGTGGGTACTAACCATAGGCAAGCCAGAACCATGGGTTCCGTCATCCCATGGTGTCTCTTATATAGTGCTACTAATCACAGGTACTGTAAAAGCCGTCGCGCTCTCGTTTGCTACTAATCACAAACCTATTTGGTACCCAACATAGTAGTACTACGCGCAAGGAAAAGCGACCCATGGTGTTCCCCGCGTGGTGGTACTAATCACAAGGAGTTTCATGGTTCTAATATCATCATCCCTTGGTCGCCTCTCACGACAGGCAGCGGATACCGTGGGTGTATTTTTCGTTTGCATCCCCCACCCACAGGGGGTAGACAGAGAGAAAAAGAAGAAAAAGAAGGGATCCGTCACTTCGAAAAATGAAGTAACAGACGAAGAAAGACAAGGGCCACGAAGGGCGTGAAAATGAAAGACTCCCTAGGCCTCGAATGCTCTAATACCGTCGGTGTCAGAAAAGAACAAGAGTTGACCAAGGGAGGTCGGACAGGATAGACGAAAGTGAGGAGCCTGGCACAAGTAAGTGGAAGCAATGCCAGGACTCAGCTAAGGGACCCGTGGTCGCCAACCCACACTCCCAAGTTGAGAGCCCCTTGGGCCCCTTTTATTCGCCTCTTACGTCAGGCAGGGGATCCCGTGCGAGTGTTCATCTGCGTCCCCCACCCACAGGGGGTCATATCAAACTGTAACGGCATTAAAATATTCACAAAGTGTTTTAGATACCATTCCTCAGTTTACTGTTAAGTAATAGGAACAATTTATTGTTTAAGCAGTAAACAGCACACACAAGCTCTGTCTGCGCTCCAAAAAGAATGTTTGATCTAAATATAAGCAATACAATCGGCACCCTGGAGAACTAACAACATGCATTTTAATTTAGAGGTGCAACGGGAAAAAGGGGGGGGGGGGGGGGGAGAAAGAAAGAAAGAAAGAAGAAAGGAAGGTATTTATTTAGGCATACAGTTGCCGATATCCTCTTAATGAAAATACAGTATAAGGACTTGCGCCATTCCTATTTCCGCTTATATTTACTTTAACAGGTGCATCGAGTTCTGCGAATTTGTAGATCAGGTTAACAGCAGATCTCATTGTTCAGTGGAACAACTAGGTAGTTGCTCTAGTTCGTGCTGATGAACGTCTCGTGCCTATGTTCTTTCCTGTAAAATCCTACTTTGAATCACTAGATAGGAATCCACAAGCTACTTTTTCTTTGAAAACATCCCAACAAAAGGTACGCTCTCTCTCTCTCTGAGATATGAACTTATCGTCCAGTTGAACCAAGACTAGGCCGTCATACCATTTACTAAAGGTACGGTAATTTCCCTCATGATTAAGACAAATATAACGTAGACACAATTTTATACATCAGTCATCAGAGTCTTTCTTCGGAAAGAGCAACGTTTCAATCGTGTTTTCACACCACTTCATAGTAAGATACCGCTGAATATTCTGGACCTCTTGAAAATATTAAATAATTTACTCGAGTATTACAGGAAGCGATATCTAGACAAGAGTGATACTAATAAAGACTATAGGCTCTGTTATAACAATAAGGCCTTTGGCTGCATTTGTTAAAAACGGTTGTGGATAAGGAATTCATATGCGTTAAACAATACGTGACCCCATGAATACAAGAGACAAAACATTCATTTTTACTTTTTTTTTTTTTACAATTTTACTTTGCGTCGCACCGACACAGATAGGTCTTATGGCGACGATGGAGTATGAGAGGGCTATGAGTGGGAAGGGTGCGACCGTGGCCTTAATTAAGGTACAGCCCCAGCATTTGCCTGTTGTGAAAATGAGAAACCACGGAAAACTATTGTCAGGGCTGCCGACAATGAGGCTCGAATCCACTATCTCCCGGATGCAAGCTCACAGCTGCGCGCCCCTAACCGCGCGGCCAACTCGCCCGTAAGAGGAAAAAAAAATAACCTGATTAGTGCTGGATGGAAACTTAAACCAATTTCAATTCTTATCAAGTGCCGCCTTCAGATATTCTTAAATGATCGAGTAATTTTGCTTATGCAAGCCTTGTGTTCAATTTAAGACACTGAAATCGATGTAATAACAAACTGAAGTTAACTTCTGCGACACCGACTGAGTTTCCGTAATTTGTGTTATCAGTCTTCTTGAAACCGGAGGCGAACAGAGACGCTTGGGACTGACTTCTGATATGAATTGAACACTTGTATTGAACAAAGATCTAAATGTGACATTTGTATCCCAACATTATTAAGGGAACGCATGGCGACAAGCTCCTAAACGAAGTACAAAGTCCATCTATGAATGCGGGGAGGTGGCGTTAAGGAAACATCGAACACTAAAACGCGAAGTATGCCTCTACCGCTACCCAAAAGCTAGTTTGCGACTGAAAAGCACTTATGACTTTAGGATAATGTTTACTTAAAACTATGAGCCACTGGACAAGAATTGTCATTTTCTAATTATTTGTTGTTTTTTTTTTTTTTTTTTTTTTCTTAAATGCGCATCTCGATTTCGTAAATTGATCATACGCTCACCTTAAGTATAGTCAATTCAAGATTCACAATTGTGTAACTATACCCTAAATAATGCGTTATCACTGCTCACTACTTACCATGACAGGAAATGACATAAGTTTCCTGATCTACTTCCTGTAGTAATCAACGTCTTGCAAGACAACACACCACAGCACAGCACTTCACAATATTTGCAGTCTGACGGAGAACGATGTAACACTATTACTGTCTAGACTCGAACTTCCATTGTGCAATGAAGTTACCTACCAGCGGAGCACTCCTAGCATCCCCCACCCTTACATTTCGAAGCCGCGGTTTACAAGACATTTCCAGATCAAACCGCTTTGGCTTCGACGGTCCTTCAACACCAGCGAGTAGCCAGACACGGGGACTGAAACAACGGTGAGTCGAACAATAGCAACAATCTCACATTGGAAACAATCGTCTAGTTCGTTTGATGATGTTTGTTGTTTAAAGGGGCGTAACAGCTAGCTCATCGGCCCACCATCGTCTAAAGAAGAACAGTAGCGGTTTTAAGAACCCGGGGCTCTGGCAGCTAAAGAATGAACATGTTGGAAGCACATAATTATATTATGTTAATAATATTATGGATTTTTATGCGAAATCCAATTTCCACAAAGGCCCTTTGTTAAATGTTCGATTGTACTGCAGTCCATATAAGCATAATATTCTTGAATCATTCCAGAGGTTCATGAGTATTCTGCAAAATGTAGATCTTTTAGCTCTATAGTTTCATGGAATCAAGAAAGTTTGTTTTCGTTCCAATCGACAATTACCTAGTATTCGTTGGATTCTCGAGTTAAATTTTCATCTTTTCTAATGAGGGTACATTTCAGCAGAGCGAAGGCAGTTTTACGCGCTGATTTGAAACTTTTGGTAGGACCTACTGATTTATTTACATATCTCAACTAAAAGCGAGTCCGGCTCCATAGCTAAATGATTAGCGTGCTGGCCTTTGGTCACAGGGGTCCCGGGTTCGATTCCCGGCAGGGTCGGGAATTTTAACCATAATTGGTCAAGTCCCCTGGCACGGGGGCTGGATGTATGTATGTATGTATGTATGTATGTATGTATGTATGTATGTATGTGTCGTCTTCATCATCATTTCATCCTCACCGGACGCGCAGGTCGCCTACAGGTGTCAAATCAAAAGACCTGCAACTGGCGAGCCGAAGTCCTCGGACACATCCCGGCACTAAAAGCCATACGCCATTCGATTTCAGTTAAAAGTGAAATGAAATTCACGATCAAGTTACATTGTTTTAAATAAAATATAGCAGGGTCACTATAGAGCGATGAGTAGGAAACGCGATGCGTGCTTCAATATTCGAACGAATTTACAATAATAATAATAATAATAATAATAATAATATGAATAATGAAATTGATTTAATCTCATAGTCTAGCAGGTATTAAAGACAAAGACACCTCCGTACTGGCCATGAAGACCCTTGGAGGAGTGGAAGGTAAAGGCTCCCACCATTGTTAACCGCGGCACGTGATGGGGTAGAGTGGTTAGCTCTACGCCCGACCGCCTTTGCCCCCAGGAATTAACCTGGTACTCATTTTTGGTGTAGGCTAAGTGAACCTCAGGGCCATATGCACCTCCGGAAGTGGAAATCTCGTTTCTTAAATTTTACGACTTCTTGACGGGGATTCGAACCCACGTCCTCCCGCGCGAACCGAGCACGCCTTTACCGCTTCGGCCAGGCAGCAGCTGTTACAAGGAAGTGACAGTATTGACTTCACAGTCCCTTGCATAAGTTTTAGTTAAGTTATATTTCGCCGGGTATGAAAGCTCATCTATTGCAGTAGCGTAGAAAATATCTCTATTTCTGCCATATGCTGCTCATGACATCAACTGGTCGCGTCGTTCGTACGCGCTTGGTTGAACGAAGTTTGCCCTATTCAATCTCGATCTAACTTTCAAGATTGGCGTGACGTTTTCTGACCTCGCTGCACGCAATGTCACCTATATTTCAACGCCCGCTGCCACAGGGCTGCAGCAGCTCAGATGCAAGAATGTTAGGAATCATTTCATTTCACAATGATGCCAAAATTGACATTTTTCTCCTACACGACTCTCAGTTCTTGTAGGTATTCTCCAGAAAAGTATATTCAACGACTTAAACTTGAAAATGAAGTAAAATACAATACACAAGTAATTGTATAAATCCGCAGTAGAGAAGAGCTCATTAAAAGGGAACGCAAGTTCCCTGAGTAATAGAACATTTGAAATTAATACGTGATTTATTCGTCCACAACCACACACAAAGCGAATGATGAGATCGACAGTATTTTCTTCACGGGCTATTGTGAGTTCGAGTGTTGTTTGCAAACCGCGGTTCCGTTCGATTCGGTTCAATGTTCTGTTTTCTACCTTAGTTTGTTTCTAATGCAAACAGAACACCAACAACGGCCTAAAGTAAAAGTAAACTCGTGTCCTCATCCCGAGGTGGTGCAGATCTTTTCAGGCATACCCCCCAATGGAGGTGACATGTAACATTTCAACCGCATACCAGCCTTCCTGCCATTCTTAAATTTCTGGCACTACCGGGAATCGAAGACGGCAGCTAATAACACTAACCGTCACGCTACGGAGGCACCCTATTATATTGGAATGAAAGGCCGGAAAGTAGTGCTTTTAATTTTATTATTATTGAATAATCAGGCTCTGCTTTGATTAAAGTAAATCACTATACACACACTGGATAGAATATAATAGAACAGAATAGAATACTCCATCCCCTAGTTCCGGATCGCTAGATACTGGGCAGAGAGTAATAATTAATTGGTATCCAAATTATTTTTGTTACATGCATGATTTTCTTGTTACAATTAATTAATTTATTACTACCTTATATATTACAACTACGTCTAATAACTATTTACACCCAATCTCTAAACTGTACTTTCTAAGATGTTTATTTTTGTCCTAGACATTAACAGCTTTCTTTCTTTCTTTCTTTCTTTCTTTCTTTCTTTCTTAATCTGTTTACCCACCAGGGTTGGTTTTTCCTTCGACTCGGCGAGGGATCTCACCTCTACCGCCTCAAGGGCCGTGTCCTGGAGCGTGAGATATTTGGTCGGGGATACAACTGGGGAGGAGGACCAATACATCGCTCAGGCGGCCTCACCTGCTATGCTGAACAGGGGCCTTGTGGGGCGGGGGGGGGGGGAATGGGAAGATTGGAAGGGATAGACAAGAAAGAGGGAAGGAAGCGACTGTGGCCGTAAGTTGGGTACCATCCCGGCATTTGCCTGGAGAAGAAGTGGGAAACCACTTCGCGGATGCCCGAGGTGGGAATCGAACCCACCTCTACTCAGTTGACCTCCCGAGGCTGAGTGGCCCCGTTCCAGTCTTCATACCAACGCGGGACTCCGGGGATGGCAGCTAATCACGCTAACCACTACACCACAGAGGCGGACGACGTTAACAGCACACACTAAATAAATAGGCTACTACTGCATGTTAATCCAAACCATATCCCCTCTATTACGATAATAGACAACAATATTCTCTATGTTAGACTGCCTTTCCAACAGTCACTCATTTCGGATTCACCAAGTCCTTAACTAATTTTCAACTGACGACGAATATCTGACCTCTTTCCCCGCAGTGAAGTGCTTTGTTGTTGTTTATTATAATTTTAATTGCTACTGAACTTTTAAGTATATATATTTATTCGTTGTTGAAATTGTCTGATTTTCCTTACTAATTTAAATATTACCCAAATTATATTCGATATTTCAATTATACTGCTATTACTTGTGACTGGTGGAAAAAATTCCACACGTTTAATGGGCATTCCCGAGAGAGGATAGAGGCTGAAAAATTTTGCATTGCCTTTTTAACAGCAATCTCACCCATTACCAGGATTGCTAAAGGTAGGTCTAACCAAGATACGTTGCTGACCGAGAGAATTGGCTACGCGATATGTGTCATGAAGTTTTAAACTTGCATTCGGAAGATGGTTTCCTGTTTCCGCACCATGAGAATGCTGCAATTATACCTCCCTGCGCAGTTATGATACTTTCTTGTCCTGTCGTCGTCGAAAACCTGCACAAGTTGGGGAGACGTTATATTACTGGAAATAATCCATTGCTGAATACAAGAACCTGAAAGTATGAAAACTTCTACATATGTTCGTATCAGCAGGATATTGCAAATAAAACTCTGAAGGAGGAAAAGGGATGATACCTTTAATAATAATAATAATAATAATAATAATAATAATAATAATAATAATAATAATAATAATAATAATAATAATAATAATAATAATAATAATAATAATGTCACTACTATTACGGTTTTCGGTGACGCAGAGATGCCGGAATTTAGTCCCTCAGGAGTTCTTACGTGCCAGTAAATCTACCAACACGAGGCTAACGTATCTGATCTGAGCACCTTCAAACAGCACCGGACTGTGCCAGGATCGAACCTGCCAAGTTGGGTCAGAAGGCCAGTGCCTCAACCGATACATTCAGTAAGAAGCAGATATAAAAGAATTGCAAGTGCTTACTCAAACAATGTTTATCTTCTCTGTTCTCATTGCAACTTGGCTGACCTGAGATGTTTTCACAGAGCTCTACTTCAAATCGTGTAACATGGATTTAGAACAGCCAATCAAGTACATACTAATGTTCACAGTGTTAAGGATCCGACTCTCACTACCGTATCTGATCGATGGACAATTCAGTTCCTCTATTTTTACCATATAAAAGATAGCTCCTTGGGTGAATGGTCAGCACAGTGACCTTCAGTAAAGAAGATCCAAGGTTCAATTCTCGGCCCGGCTGGAAATTTTAACCGCGCCAGGCTAATTCCTCTTACCCGGGAGCTGGGTGTGTGTTCGTCTTAATACACGTCTTCATTTACATTCCAAACTCATTAGCACTGAACCTTTACAATCACCCACCGTGGACGACCGACGACAATGCACAAATTACGAGTATACCAGATTATTTATTTTAAGTGCCATAAAAATATATATATATATATATATATATATATATATATATATATATATATATATATATTTTTTACAAATGGCTTTACGTCACACCGACACAGATAGGTCTTGTAGCGACGATGGGATGGGAAGGAAGCGGCCATGGCCTTCATGTACAGTCCCAGAATTTGCCTGGGCTGCGGACAGTGGGGTTCGAACCCATAATCTCCCGAATGCTCCAAAACACCCTAGGTGACTCGTTCTGGAAACAAGCCATGATATGCAATGAAACTGTTCCTTTGTAGGCGCAGTAGGTGCTTCGTGGGACTATTGAATCAGTAGTTCAACAAGGTTGTTTTGAGGTACAGACTCTAGATTTGGTGGAAATTCGTAACTGGTGTCCTCTTCGAATTGGTCCCAAATAGCCGAGTTAATTTATTTCCTTACTTTTTCTAGTGTTTAACGTCAGGAAGAAAAAGACCTGAAGACTTTTTAAATGAAGTCCCGTGCACTTATTTTGTTGACTGTCAATTCAATTGGCAAATTGTGATTGTGCAGTCGCCAACATTTTATTTGTTATCTATTTTGTATTATTAGCGTGCAGAGAGTAAAATGTTGCCTTAATATTGTAAGTTCATAAAAACTTAGTGAAATACTGAAGAACATTCCCTTCAGAGTGGGAAAGAATTACCACCCTGTACTGGTAGTAGCATTGCGATACCTCCTCCAATTTCTGGAGAGGGCTAGGAGTTCAACTGACCACGGAATAAACCAGTTTTCACTTGCTCGTACGGGTACGAGGCACTTACGTCTAGGAATTGACACCGGTGTAAAGTGTCAATATACTTTTCAGTTGAGTTGTGGTTCGTGATAAGAATAATAGGCATCGACATTTGAGAAACTACGAAAGGGAAGAAAACCCCAGTTAGTGATTTAGAACGCAGTCAACTGTTTGATAAATCAATACATTAATAATACGTGAATAATTATTACTGAAAAACTATTAAATAAATATGTGGTATTACAGAGTTTCTATCATTCATTTTACTCCCATGGCTCCAATGAATTCATATTGGAAATACCGAGCTCGATAGCTGCAGTCGCTTAAGTGCGACCAGTACCATATATTCGGAAGATAGTGGGTTCAAACCCTACTGTCGGCAGCCCTGGAGATGGTTTTCCGTGGTTTTCCATTTTTACACCAGACAAATGCTGGGGCTGTACCTTAATTAAGGCCACGGCCGCTTCCTTCCCACTCCTAGCCCCTTCCTGTCCCATCGTCGCCATAAGACCTATCTGTGTCGGTGCGACGTTAAGCAACTTGTAAAAATATATATATATATATATATATATATATATATATATATATATATATATTACTAATACCTATAAACTATGGAGGTAACGTCTCATGCCTAATATGCGACTATTTGGCTTTTCACGTTCCGTTGATTTTTACAAGTCTCTCGTGCGGACAAAAATATAATATGCATGTAATTTTGCACGGTAGTACAATGTTATTTATAAACCTATAAAAGTATATGATTTAGGGTCTTTTCTTTGACCCAAGTAATTAAACTTTCAGAAATTAATTCCTGGAGCAATTTATAAAAATTGATATGATAGGTAATGGTTAGAATATATACATTTCCTGAAGGAATTTCGTAGAATTTTTATTTTGTTGTTGTATTTACAATTTAAAAATTAATTTGTTGTTGTATTTACAATGTATGCCTTTGCTGGCAGGACTTAGTGTGTACAATGCACTATGTCTTCTGGTATAGGCTAGAGCAATTTTGTTACTTTCATAGATCTGTCTCTGTCTGTCTTATCCCTGGCTTTGACAATATGAAAGTGACTGAGGTATGAGCGATGCTAGTAATGCCAATCCTTATGCAGCCAGTCCCTGCTATGAATGGTGTGAAAATGTTGCTCATAGGGTCGGTTGGTGTATGCATTTCAGTGGGCTTGGCAGACTCGTATGTAATACCAACTCTGGATCGGTGAGGAAAGCAACGGGAAACTACCTCACTCATTTCCCTAGTACGCCTCTTCAGTGATGTCTAGACCATCTATGACAGCTGATGGCAGAGCTGTTGAGGATCACACCAGCGGAATCTCGGACGGACTGTACATACAACATACATACATACACAATTTGCTTTACATCGCCCCGACTCAGGTCTTGTAGCAGCGATGGGATAGGAAAGGGCTAAGAGTGGGAAGGAAGCGGTCGTGGTCATAATTAAGGCGCAACACCAGCATTTGCCTGGTGTTGAAAATGGGGAAACCATAGAAAACCATATTCTGGGCTGCCAACAGTGGGGTTCAAACCCACCATCTCCCGAATACAAACTGACAGCTACGTGACCCAAAACCCGCAGCCACTCGCTGGGTGTGTTTTGTTAATACCAATACATCGCGTGGCAATGGCATCTTCACTTGACGAGCTCAAAGACACTACGGAAAATGTGTCCTGTAGTAGAGATCGTGTCACTTTGGTGTGCAGCAAAATTATCTTAAGATCATTATCGCGAACCATTATTACGATTTGAGATATAATTCGTATTATAACTTCCTTCAGGTAAAGACTGTCAAGCTGGAGTCCTGCTGTGAGACACAGGCATCAATTAGTGAGTGCGGTCATTCATGGCTGATTAGAACTCTATAGTTGGGCCCACGAGAGTTGGAGTCTGACATTTGAGCGGCGAAAACAGTAACTACGAAGTATGCTGCGTTGTCATAGCTACTTTCATCTCCACCCTTTCATGTAGACTGAACATTTAATCAAATATATAGGCCTAATCCAATTCAATAAACTGAGTCGTTCCTAAGCTTCTGCTAATAGTTCCAACATTTAAGACAGAACACGTCTTTGTCGATAAATATGTGGTTTCATAACCACTAAACTGACAATAACCATAACAAATGCACATGTTAAGTAGAGAATAGAACTGTACAACCAACCAATGATTAACTTAAAAAAAAAAAGAAAATAATCAACAACAATCAATAGGCCTAATCAACTTCAACCCTTTTCAGCTCAAATGTTTTTGTTGATGGGAAAAAATATTCTCGCATGAAAAATAACATTTGCTTCTTGGACATGGTTCTGCAATTCTTGTGGCTAAATATCAGTGATGACATAATAATAATAATAATAATAATAATAATAATAATAATAATAATAATAATAATAATAGCGTGTGGCATTCGGAGAGTCCTGGTGCAGGTCTTTTGATATGACTCCCGTAGGCGACCTGCGCGTCGTAATAAGGATGAAATGAAGACTACACATACACCCAATCCCCGTGCCAGGGAATTAATCAATTATGGTTAAAATTCCCGACCCTGCGGGGAATCGACCCCGGGACCCTTGTGAAAAAAGGCCAGCACGCTAAACATTCAGCCATGAAGCCGGACAGTGACAGCAAGAAACAATACAAGGCAGATTCAGTATAATGTGTCCTTATTAAAGTTCTTCAAGTCTGTGAAACGGAAATATAAATTTAAGTGCTTCAATCGAAATGGCCCGTTAACAGATTGATATCCTTGTTTATAGAACACGTGTAAAGGCAAAGGGAATACCTGCACTGAAGAAAGGAAGAATAAAGCTACAAAAAAAGTACGGGACAAATATTACGACTAAGCAAATTAGCACAAAAATTCCGATAAGCAGAAACTACTATCTTGTTATTTCACATGTCTGCCATATTACATGTGTTTAGCTAACAATAACTAAAACATAAAAATACCTTATATACAACATTCTTTCAGTTCCAAAAAATTTAATGTGAAAATCAATGTAATTTACAGTACATTAATATTATTATAAAGCGTGGAGTTTTCCGGGTAGTGTATGTTGCATATCTCATCATTTTTGAAAATGCTTCAATAGTTTAGTTTGTTCACTTTCTGAGATGCTCCAGTATTATCAGTTATCTCTTAAGATTAAGATAAATTGTCATATCACATGGCTTTGTAAAGTATTATTGGACTAAAACATTCAGAAATAGCGCGATGACATGCAGCATCATAGGGCTGAAAATGTGTATCTCACCAACTAAATCATTTGTACTAGAGCAAGGAATTGAACGGCACCAATCCTAAAGACAGATTCCGGAACATCCTCGTGATCTCATGTCATATGTTTGGGAATTCTCTCCCTCCGTGACTTTAAACATGTCATAGAGTCGATAATGTAGTCAGCGTACTTAGTACGTATACGACAGGTTAACCAATAGCTCCATGGTAACATGCATGGCATGCTAGCACTAAGCATGCACACTGACAAAAAAGGAAATAATTCAAGTAATTATACAACGTGAACAGCAAGTGAAAATTTTACCAGTGTGGTAAAGTGTGTGGGTAAGTTCTCCTACCGGTCGAACACAATATAAATAAATAAATAAATAAATAAATAAATAAATAAATAAATAAATAAATAAATTGCCTTCCTATCCATTGATTTCTTTTTTGCGTTGAGTGTTGTTTCTGCGTGTTTCAGACACATTTGGGACCTACGGCAGCAAAAAATCTATTCTTGTATGTCTGCCTGATATTTATTCAGGGTTTTCTCTACTACCACGCAAACATCAATGAATTTTTTTTTTTTTTTTTATGAAACTTGGTATTTAGGCCCACATTTTTTCCAAATTCAAATTTGGACACCACGTTGTAAGAAATATGAAATGAAGATAATTTATCTCCCTTAATAACTGATTTACTATCAAATGATAACTGTTTATTGGAGCATCACATGAAAACTTCTTAATATGTTTACCCTCCAGGGTCGGTTTTCCCTCGGACTCCGCGAGGGATCCCACCTCTACCGCCGCGAGGGCAGTGTCTTGGAGCTTCATACTCTGGGTAGGGGGATACAACTGGGGAGGATGACCAGTACCTCGCCCAGGCGGCCTCACCTGCTATGTTGAACAGGGGCCTTGCGGGGGGATAGGAAGATTGGAAGGGATAGACAAGGAAAAGGGAAGGAAGCGGCCGTGGCCTTAAGTTAGGTGCCATCCCGGTATTTGTCTGGAGAAGTGGGAAACCACGGAAAACCACTTCCAGGATGGCTGAGGTGGGAATAGGGAACATGCATGATCCGGGGTTTTAATTAAAAATATGCTAATCTGATTCAAAATTTCATGCAGAATTCAAAAATGTGATCAGAATGTACAAATAATAACTCCAAACATGATAAAAATCTACGAAAATGTCACGTCACGCAAGTACGCGATCTCATTGGTCTGACGTCATCGTACAGGTTGACTGAATTAGCAGACGAAATAACACATAGTGTGCTGTGAGAAGCAGGATACACTTCGCGTATTTCTACTTTACGTTAGTGTCTAGTATGGTTAAATTCGAGGTCTATACATTGGATAATAATCTGAGTGGTATATTTTAGACTTAAAATGAATCCTGCGCAGACAGTGAGGCAGAAAACTTGTAAATGGTGTAGAGTTCCGATGTGCAATAGCACATCGCATACCATACCAAACAAATTGTTTATACATGTTCCAAAGACGCTAAAACTAGGGAGAAATGGATTTTGGCGAGCCGGAGAAATGCTGGTGATATATCGGAAAAGTCTACAGTTTATTTTTTGAAGATTTTAACGTATGATGAATTTGTTTGAATTTTCAAATCACTTTTCCATGTCAGCTGTTCTAGTGGTAAAACTTTAAATTTTAATGTACGATGCTTTATTTAAATGCTTCAATTACATCTTGGAATATGAAAGTAATAAACAGTACATTAAAAATTGCTGATTATTAAAGTATTCTCCAAACCTAACCTATGTTTTGGGTGATCCATGTCAAGATAATAAATCAAAGGGGTTATGAACCATTTTGACAGCTCTAATTCTACCAATATATCTTGGCATGGGACAGTTATGTATGTCTTTATTGAAGAGCTTAATTGGTAAAGAAATTTAGGCCATATCTAAATACTCTATAATGTAACAAAGAATAGGCGTGTACATCATGAAAGGAAACAACGTGAATTTAACAAATGTATAACTCTACACAAAACCAATGCTTGTCTGTTGGGGTCTTATAAGTTAACAATGCTCAATTATAATAATTATCATAATATTAATGAAATAAATAACATAATTGCACACAGGTGAAAATAGTGATGTAGGTGTTTAAAATATTATCCAACTTAGCCTAAGTTTCAGGTTATACAAGCCAAGTCAATAAACCGAAGGGTAAAAATACCGCGCGAGTTGGCCGTGCGGTTAGGAGCGCGCAGCTGTGAGCTCGCATCCGGGAGATAGAAGGTTTTGAACCCCACTGCCGGCAGCCCTGAAGATGGTTTTCCGTGGTTTCCCATTTTCACACCAGGCAAATGCTGAGGCTGTACCTAAGGCCACGGCCGCTTTGTTCCCATTCCTAGGCCTTTCCTGTCCCATCGTCGCCATAAGACCTATATGTGACGGTGTGACGTAAAGCAAAAAAAAAAAAAAAAAAAAAAAGTAAAAGTCACAGCACCCAGAGACATTCCTGTATTGAGCGACTAAAATGTCACCAGGACACTTTTCTTTCCTGATATGCTCAGCTTGTTAAAAGCCAAATGTAATTAATGTTATTGGCTTCACGCCCCGCTAACTACTTCTACGATTTTCGGAGACGCCGATGTGCAGGAATTTAGTCCTGCAGGAGTTCTTTTACGTGCCAGTAAATCTACCGACACGAGGCTGACGTATTTGAGCACCTTCAACTACCACCGGACTGAACCAGGATCGAACCTGCCAAGTTGGGGTCAGAAGGCCAGCACCTCAACCGTCTGAACCACTCAGCCCAACTTGTGAAAACTAGATGAAGTCATATTTATCTTTATCATGTTTAACTTTTTCCCTCCACAAAGATATTTAATTATCTTTCATGGGCCCCGGAAATGGGTAGGCCAGTTGCCCCAACACCACAGAAGCGGACTAGTACTATAATGCTACCTATATGTTTATGTTAGTACTGAAATCCGATTTCTTACTTTACTAATGCTGAAAGCCCGAAAATGTAATGTTATTCTTTAATAGGGGAATCAGTCTAGAAGGAAATGTTGAAAGTGATGTGAAATCTATCCAGGTTCGTTGTTATCCTAATACTATGGTTTACAGTACATTGCACGTATATAAAGAACGCCACTTACAAACTTGCTTGTTATCCGCTAATTTCTGCGGCCACAAAAGTCACATTTTTCAAGAATGATGACATCTACACATGGTAGATTGTCTGACTGTGCTGTTTTGAACCTTTCTTCTGTCATTTCGAAGTTATTCGCGATCATGAATAATAAACAATCGGCTTTTAGCAACGGCTGATGCACAACGGCTGGCAGAGCTCCATGCGGTACTGGATCGTGACGTCACAGCGCGCCGCTTACGGCAGAGGCCGTTTCACTCGCCTTGCGGAAAGGCACTATTAAATATTTTTTTAATGGTAGAAAACAAGGCAACATACCACAATGTAATACGTTTACGTACTATTTCATTGGTGTACTTTTCAAAAAAAATATTTTTGAAAATGATGCATGTTCCCAATTGAACCCACCTCTACTCAGTTGACGTACCGAGACTGAATGGGCCCCGTTCCAGCCCTGTACCACTTTTCAAATTTCGTGGCAGACCTGGGAATCGAACCCGGGCCTCCGGGGGTGGCAGCTAATCACACTAACCACTGCACCATAGAGGCGGACTACATGAAAACTGCTACACGTAATTTTACGAAACTTGTATTTATTAAAGTTGAGGGGGTTGGAATCAAAGTTATATATTATCGATACGAGCAGGTTGCAGTGTATTGCAAAGTTTAAAATAAATTCGCGATATCTCCATTACTGTTATGATAAGTCCGAAATAAAAGTAATACTTAAGAAAACTAGTAGAACATGTCTGTCATGATAACCGATGTATTTACATTTAGAAATGTTAAGTTACCTTTTACGATTGCCCTCTACGATGTTTAATATTAAATACGCTGTTTGGGTCATCTGTCCATAGACTGGTTTGATGCAGCTGTCCATGCTACCCTGACCTGTGCTAAGCTTTTCATTTCTATGTGACTTATACATCCTACATCTACTTTAATCTGTCATATTCTTGCCTTGGTCTACCCCTACCGTTCTTACCACCTACACTTCCCTCAAAACCGATCAAGCTGGCCTGCGATTAAGGGCGCGCAGCTGCGGGCGATAGTGGGTTCGAACCCCACTGCCGGCAGCTCTGAAGATGGTTTTCTGTTTCCGATTTTCACACCAGACCACGGCCGTTTCCTTCCCACTTCTAGCCCTTTCCTATCCCATTGTCGCCATACGACCTATCTGTGTGCGTGCGACATGAAACAAGTTACATAAAAAAATTTAAAAAAGATCTCTACCTAACAACAAAACTCGTTAAGGATGCGTAATACAGTTAAGTCATTTATAGGCCTATTACATTTTAAAAAGCAAAGGGCTGATACAGACACACTGGTTTTGTACTGTTAAACTTTCGTTCTCAAATTACAAGCCGGCTACCTACACACCACTTCACAAGTCAATGTATATTTAGTTAATGAATTAAGGTACAGTATGACCTTTCAGTCAGTCTTACAACTCCTCTATCTATATAGGCTAAGTGTTCCTTGAAGGTAATATCTTTATTTCTGTTTAATAGGCCTATGCGATCGTAGAACAATGCTCCTTGAACATCATTGTCAAATTAGCATAGGCAAGAGTATAACAGCACATGAAGTCAACTGTTCAGTCGCTGTATCTGGTTCCTTGTGAATGGAACAGTAATTTCTCGACCTAGTTCGTTTCGTGACCTTGCTGGAAGGGCAAGTGATAATCCTAGTATCACGCGACCAAACGTATCATACCTTACATCCATACATGTGCATAGAGGTATAGATAGTATTAAATTAATCAAATTAAAGGCCAACGGTGTTATGCTCATCCTGAAGTGTGATACATTTAATTATTACGCCAGTTTACTTTCCATTTATGTAAAGTTTAGAGATTTAAGTTATTTTAGCAAGTTCCGATAAAACAGGTCTGCCACTGCAATAACAAAATAGCAGTTTTCGAAAGAGTCTTGCGCTTGAAAAGCAGGCCTTTTCTAGGCCCTGAAATAGTAAATGTACCGCACATGTGCGATAAAGTAACTTCACCGTACACTTACTGGCCTACTGTAGCCTGTTACAGCACTCTTTTCACAATGTAGCTTACCTACTTCACGAAGTTGGTGATTATTTTCTGCTCGAATACAAAGAGAAAATACATTATAATGATACGTTTTATTGCTATAACATTTCAGCAACTTTTTTTTGCACACAACCTTACCCAGGTTATTTTAAAGAAAAAATGAACAATTCAAGGAAATGCATTATTTCCGTTCCCCTACACAATTCATGATCTACTATACATCATAGCCTTCTCCACGTGCTCCAAAAGACACGCATTGTATGATACATTTCGAGTCGCACGTTGGCCAGGCCGAAGAGGTGGATGCCGAAAAGAAGTCAATTTACCAGCCAACTGTAAACTACTATAAAGATAAATATCACCTAGACAATATTTCCGTCCATGGACTCATGATCGGAGCTCGAGGCACAATCCCTAAATTTATTGCACAGCTATGGGATTCTCTCGGTCTCAGCCGGACACGACTTCACGACATCGCTATCGCCGCAATACGAGGTTCAGTGACCATACTCCGTAATCATCTATATAACATCTGAAGAACCGTATTGCAAATTTATTCCTGAGCCTTGTGGTGATTTTTCTACCTGGTCCACTAGCAAAGTCAACAGTAACTTAGAAGACAAAATACTGTGTAGTCGACATACTTTGTCCTTGTGGCAGCCTCCGCATGGGGGAAGTTGTAATAATAATAATAATAATAATAATAATAATAATAATAATAATAATAATAATAATAATAATAATAATAATACCAGAGAGTATATGGCATACTTGCTATAACAATGTAAACGAAGAAATCCCAGTAATTCTAATGTGTTGTACATTATCTTACTTCTTTTCAATATGGTCTTTCCAAAGAATTTGTATTTTTGTTATGGTAATAGATAAAGTTAACTTATGTGGCGTTAATTAAATCTTTCCACTCATGCAAAAAAAAAAAAAGTACGCTTTACAAACAAGTTGCAGGAATAACTATTTGCGATGCTTTTCATTCTAGATGGGCATTTTTTTAAATTTATTTAAGTATCAACCTCAAGTCCCAATATATCCACTGTGTCAGAATTTAGTCATTTTTAAAGTACTGTATTATATTGCTTTTTAAGAATTAAGGCGGGGCCGATGACCTTAGATGTTAGGCCCCTTTAAACAACAAGCATCATGAAGAATTAAGGAACCACGTAGTAAATGAAAGGTATGAAAATTTCGAGATAAGAGCTAATTCAACGAATATGTAACGCATACAAATAAGTTAATAATTACCTTTGTAAATATCATATCACTCTAGAAATGCTTCCGTTCATTCCGAAAGAACAAAAGAGAGATTTTGTGCGCTTCAACACAACACACACTCTCTCTCTCGCTCGCTCTCGCTCTCTCGCTCTCGCGCTCGCGCTCTCGCTCTCTCTCAGCAACCTCCCCTTCCTAACTCCACTCAGAAGAGAAACAGAGACGTCTCGATCCTTCGAAAAAAAGGAGATATGGGCAAAAGAAAGAGAAGTGCCTCGAATGAAATCGAAATGCCGTTGGGATCGGAATAAAACAAGAGCTGACCAAGCGAAAAGAAGTGGAAACAGGGACCTCGAAGTCCCCAACTAATGCTCCCAAGGTAGAGTCCCTGAAGGTTACCCCCCTTTTAGTCGTTTCCTACGACAGACAAGGGATATCTATCTGATTGGGAGAAACGTGTCACACTCAGGAAGAAGAAACACTATCTGAATTACCTAATGCCACGAAACTGAAAAAAAATTGCATTGTAGATGAGGAAGGTGGTGGTGGTGGTGGTGGTGGTGGTGATTACTGTGCGGGAAGCCCAGAGCGGCAAAAAGAAAGGAAAGAGCCACGAAGGGCGTAAAGTGGAAGACTCCGAAGGCCTCACAAACCTAACACCGTCGGGGTCGGAGAGAACAAGAGTTGCCCTAGAGAGATCGCATAGGAAACATTACAGTGAGGCGCCTGACACAAGAAAGTGGAAGCAATGCCAGCTAGGAGAATTATGGCCACCAACCCACGCTCCCAAGCTTACTACGATAGTCTTGAGATACCAGGTTGGGAGAAATGCGACGCACGTGGCGAGAACAAAGGAATACTATCTGAATTGCACTGTATACAGTCAAAGCTTGATATCTCCAACCTCCATTACTCGAACTGTATCTCGAAGCAACTTAAATATCCCGTCCGTTTGTTCTATTCTTCACGTGTATTTATTTCTCTGTTACCCGAAATTCGGTTAAACGAATTTCTCGATTTCTCGAAGCAAACATTTCCTTCCTTAAAGCAAAAAATTCTCTCTAACTCGAATTTTGTGCAACACGAACTGTGCAATACGGCATTTGTGGTTTGTGAGGAACAGTTAACAAGTAAAGAAAGGGTTACAGTGATGCTGGGAGCTAATATGACGGGAACAGAAAAACAAACTTCTAGTGATCAGAAAATCGGCGAAGTCTCGCTGTTTCTCGGGTCTTAATTACCGGTCACGTACGAAAACATCCCCGAAGTCGCGGATGACAAGCTCCATTTACGAATCTCGGCTGTGTGGTATTGACGTGAAGTGAGGAAAGATTTACGGTAACAAACAGAAGAGACTAAAGGGATTGTTTCCAAAGGTGTTAACCGAGGTATGTTTCTTGTTTCACTACTGTAGGCATATGTAGTGTATCCTGTCTTCTAAAAAGTTACTATAATAAAGTTTATAATTAAAGTGATGCCGTAAAACAAAGTTTGTTTGCATATTTTTAAATATTGTAATGTATTCAGTATAAGCCCGTAGACAAGTGATTCAATGATGTGCTATACATGCTCGAAAACTATTCTCCATATCTCGAGATTTCGATAACTCTAAATAAAATTTAGCTCCCGAAGTGATTCGAGATATCGAGATTCCGCTGTATTTTAATTATGAATGGTACGAACTGAAAAATGCGTCGTTGACGAGAAGGGTGTCTGCTACTACTGTGCATACCTGTCATTTTACACACCAGTGGTCGCGCGGATCACAATATATATAGTGATCCAGCCGTTTAGTTTTTTCACTCCTGTTTTTTGGTATGACTGTTGACCTTGCGTATCTGTGTACCTTACTCGCTCCCCAACCCCTCTCTGATAACGCAGTAGTCTGCTAACCTTGACTGTTGGTTGTTGCGTTATAAAGCAATTTATTCTTGTGGATCACAACTGTGATCCGTGCGACCACTAGCGACTTCTTTTGACTTTGTTTTCTTTCTTCTTTCTTTTTTTTTTTTTTTTTTTTTTTTTGCTAGTTGCTTTACGTCGCACCGACACAGATAGGACTTATGGCGACGATGGGACAAGGAAGAGCTAGGAGTGGGAAGGAAGCGGCCGTGGCCTTAATTAAGGTACAGCCCCAGCATTAACCTGGTGTGAAAATGGGAAACCACGGAAAACCATTTCCAGGGTTGCCGATAGTGGGGTTCGAACCTACTATCTCCCGAATACTGGATACTGGCCGCACTTAAGCGACTGCAGCTATCGAGCTCGGTCTTTGTTTTCTTATTACGGTGTCTAATGTCAGTTCATGTGCATGCATCTATTCCGTTTTATCAGTTTATATTAATTATTGGTATATAAGTACAAAATGGATGACTATGAGAATATAAATCGATGGCTGAATGAACCAGTCAGTGAGGTGTCTCAAAAATATTATGGAGAGAGTGAGGCAAATCACAATGTCCGGTAATTTTTCAGGTATTTCTTATAACTGCATGCATAATTATATTATACTGTGCAGAAAATGAAGTTCTTTTCACAGTGCATTATCATATTCATTGAATAAATAGCATAGAATAGCCTTATATCACAAAGAAAGTACAAAGAAAGTGATCCGCGCGACCACCGGAGTGTTAAATTACATCTTATGACATGCTCAGTATGCATTGAACTTCTTTGAGAAATAGTACAATCACTAGAAGCAGGTCTATAGATTGTTCAGCATTAGACTGAATGATGGGGCGTGAACTCATGCTGTGCAGACTAATTATGTAATCTCTACGAGTTGTGTGGTGTGAAATGTTAAACGGCAGTCACTTCAGCCATGTCACGCTGCAGTACAGCCATGACCTTGCCTGTAAAGAAACAAGATGTGCGTTCAACATACACAGAACAGCAGTGAGGTTCGCAACACACAAAGAGTTCAGCTTCTAACAAAACACCCCACCTGCCATGTATTTTTACACGCCTTCGGAAGAGCCAAATGGCACTGAGCCTGTTGGAGTGTCTGCCTTGTGTTTACGCTGCTTGTGAATACCTGACCTTTATATCAACTCCCAGACAGAAACTGTGTCCCCTCTCAACTGTGAAATGTCAGCCCAACAGATGATTAAAAGCAAATGAACGTCATAAAGTAAGGGCAGTGTATTCTAGTATCCATGATATTTGGAGCAAAACGGAAGTAGGGCAAGTTAATGTCAGGTCACCGGCTGAAACCAGACAGAACGAGTCTTAGGAAGATGAGGAAATATGCTATTTTTAAAATCTTTTCAGTATTAATGAACTGTCGGTAGGTGAATGGCCCTCATATTCGAGTTGCCAAGATATATAGTTCTGCTCGTGTTAGTTTGTCTTGCCGGGCTGAGTGGCTCAGACGGTTAAGGCGCTGGCTTTCTAACCCCAACTTGGCAGGTTCGATTCTGGCTCAGTCCGGTGGTATTTGAAGGTGCTCAAATACGACAGCCTCGTGTCGGTAGATTTACTGGCACGTAAAAGAACTCCTGCGGGACTAAATTCCGGCACCTCGGCGCCTCCGAAGACCGTAAAAGTAGTTAGTGGGACGTGAAGCAATTATTATTATTATTATTATTATTATTATTATTATTATTATTATTATTATTAGTTTGTCTTTCGGCGCGAATGACAAAAAATAAGAATGTCCATGCGCTAACAGAATCCAAGTTTTCCCACTGTGTGGGAAATGGTGGTGGTGTAGTGATTTTGAAGAAAATAGTAAAAACGAACAAGAAAAGGCGTAAGATTTGTCATTTACAATTCGTGAAACATTAAGCAGTATTTGGTTTCTAGTTAAACTGCTGTATTATTTTAAGGGGTTGCATACTCTTGCAAGGGTCTGGCTCACTGGCTGAACTACGTTGTAGCCTTCGGTTAAGAGCGACGTACAGGTACTCCCATAAATATTCGGTCAGTCTGATTTTTCACACACTATAATGATAACGTATAATACAACGAAACATGTAGTAAAACACAGTAACACGTTCTACAAACAATGTGATGTAATTCAAACTCTTCTGACAGTCATTAGTACGCCCTCTGTCGTACATTAAATAAAATCAATAATTCCAGTGTCACTTCAAAAATATTCGGCCACTATATAAAAAGCAATATAAACTCGCATAATTCACAACACTGTTACACATTCAGTACTTTGTAGGTCCACCTTGATCTTTTAGAACCTATTCCAGTCGATTCGGCATACTGACAATACCTTTCTTGATATAATCAGGGCTTAATGCCGCCCATTCTTGTAGCAGTCTCCTCTTTAAGTCTCTGAAGGAAGTGGCCGCCGCAATTGCAGAGCTGCTTTCATTCGACTCCATACATTCTCGATGGGGTTCAGGTCGGGTGATTGTGGTGGAGTTTCAAGACCTTCGGGCAGTTGTACAACAGCCACTCCCTGACAAGTTACGACTTGTGATTGAGGTCGTTATCTCGGTAGAAATTGAAAGTACACTGTATACCAAGTTGTTCCACAAATTGTCGCAAATTGTTTTTGAGGATATGCAAATAGCCCTTATTTTTGTCAAAGTATCTTCATTGAAACTCAGTGCACCAACTCCGTTCGATGCTACACATCCCTACACCATTGCACTTCCTTCATTTTTCTACCGTTGCTTGTAAATTGCTTGTTCTCTGTTCCTCGTGACATTCCCGCCACACCAATTACTTTCCATCGGACCCGAAGACGTTGAACTTTGACTCATCAACAAATAACACATCCTCCCACCAAGCACTGGGTTTGCGTACGTAGGTTTTTCCGAACTCTAGCCGCTTGTTTTTATTTACTGCACTAATGTGTGGTTTCCTCCTAGCTCTTCTCCGAAAGAACGCATTCCTTCGCAGCGCTCTTCGCACGGTTTCAGTACCCACTTTCTTTCCACACTCCTATAAAACAGCTGCTGCCAGTTTCGGAGCACTAATTTCCAGATTTCGTTTCCCATTCTAAAGCACAACCGCTCCTCTCGTTCTGTCAGCCTTCTTGGTCTGCCTATCTAGGGAATTGAAGCAATTCTGTCTTCATTTTTGAATCGTCTTATTGTATCTCTAATTGCTGTTCTGGTTATGTTAAGCATTTGCGATATCTTTCTATACGATTTACCTCGAGCATGATGGAATATCACGAGCTGGCGTTCCTCAAACGTGGTGTTGTGTTGTCTTTTGCACCACATTTGATACCAGTTCGAAACACTGCAGCAAATGATTTCGGCACGACGTGTCTTGCGGCTCCGCACTCCTGAACTGAACGTTTTGCATTGCTATCTGCCCTGTCTCTGTCAATGAACACAGCGGCAATCCCGGCCTTTCCGGGTGACCGAATATATTTGAGGCGTGTCATTTCACCCAAGTGAGCAATGTCCTTTCTTTTACAGCATACTGTACATCAATGGTCCATGATTCCTCTTCGGCCAAAGCAACCAAATGTAGTTTCATTACTTGGACACATTTGGTTTGATATTCTGCTCGTGGGTGCGTTATTGTCATCACCTTTTCGCGGATTTTATCAGTGGCCGAATATTTGTGGGAGTGACTGTACGTTCGAATCTCGGGCCTGGTCGAAGACTTTAACCGTGTCAATTAATTCCTCTGGTTCGGGGACTGGGTGTTTGTGTTTGTCTCAGTACACACATCTCCGTATATACACAACACATCATACTACCAACTACCTCAGAGATACGTAATAGCGAATACGTCTCCACATACAGTTGGCGTTAGGAAGGGCAACCGACCGTACAACAGGGCCAAAATCACATGTGCAACAGTTCGCATTCGCGAGCCCGCCAGGGTGTCGGAAAAGAGACAGAAGAAGATACTCAAGAGAGGATATATTTAAGCAAATATTCATTATCTCAATAGTTATTTGAAGTAGGAACTTACACAGTACTCTGGAAATTCGGCACACACAAATTTTATTTTTTGCTGTTATAGCCTACATGTTGTCAAAAAAGTTGATTTCTAATTTAAACGTTTCAAAAGATTTAGTATATTTTCCAAGAATAAAAACACTTTCTATGAACAGGAAAAATGACTATGTCTTTGTTCCATTAGAATGCATGAGCTTCTATTTAATGGATTAACCACTGTAAGGTTAGGATTTCAAAATTTCAATATTTTAATTTTTAAATAGATATATTTTGTTAGTGTTTTGTTCGTAAATTCCGGAAGTTTCTTTACTAAATGTGATAATTTTGGTTCATCTTCAAGATAAGTTATACGTGATATTTGCCAAATTCGAAGTGAATCGTACAGTACTAGGTTTTTAATAAATTATCCTGTTACTTGTCACTGAGAGCCTCCGTGGCTCAGAACGGCAGCGCGTCGGCCTCTCACCGCTGGATACCGTGGTTCAAATCCCGGTCACTCCATGTGAGATTTGTGCTGGACAAAGCGGAGGCGGGACAGGTTTTTCTCCGGGTATTCCGGTTTTCCCTGTCATCTTTCATTCCAGCAACACTTTCCGTTCTCATTTCATAGCATCTATCAGTCAATAATATATCACATTGGGAGTGGCGACCCCATCGTACTAACAGCATCCCTGACCCGGTCAAAGACTGGAAAACAGGTTGTAGGTTAACATTTTCACTTGTCTTAGCTTGTCTTCGAAACTGAGTCTCTTTTCTCCAAGAAATAACATACCTCTCTGCCAGTTATCTCAAAATGTATACACAATCTCTAATTCATACCTTATGCAGAATTAAACTAACAATAACCGCGAACAGAATGTAAACAAGGAAGGAATATTATTACCATGGAGATTTGATAAGCAACTTCACCTTCAAATATTATCTATAAATCTAAGAATAACTAGATTATGTGTATATTTGTCGACCATAAGGGTGACATAGAACTAAGATAAAACGTAATGGAAGATTTTTCAGTATACTGTTAAATTTACAGGGCACGCCTGCTCTATTCTGGCTGGAGCACGTGCTTTCCCAGTCAACTACGCATACGTTCAAGAAACGATGATATTTGATAAGGCACCTACTCACGAACATTTCATCTTGAAAGCTAGAACATTTAACCTCTAAGTTCCACCCACCTCCACAGCCCAAGCGTATTAACCTGTGTTCCACCGTGGAATGAGGAGTCGCAGCGTTCGCAATTCCTAGGTTGCAATCCAGGCGCTGACAAATGTTTGTCCTTAGTATGGTTTTTCGTAACCGCAGCAATGGATGCTAGGTATAGGATTTTCTCTTCAAGGTACAGACGTATCTCCCATTTCTAGGCCCAATGATTATATATACCACCTCACAACATCAATAACACAGAACACTGAAATGATGGCCAAAATTATCCCAAACCGCTTAACACGAATCAACCGTAACACCCTACACATTTTTTTAAAATAATGACCTTGATAACCCTGAGCAGCGTTTATAATTCCTCATTTCAGAGGAGGCATCTGTTAGTTTAGTTGATTTTTTTAAGACTAACATCAAATGAGCTGAGTAGCACTGCTGGTTATGTACCTACCTATCAAGCTCCAGATTGCGGGATCGAATATCAGGGCAGGCGTTCGGTATTTCAGAGCGAGATATCCCTATTAGTTGGTTAAATGGCGAACATTATTTGTTGTTGTTGTTGTTGTTGTTGTTCGAAAGAGCTACAACAAGGAATGAATTGTAACCTATATTATCTGATTAAGTATTGTACAGTTCTGATTCGATATAGTGACCCTAGGACATGATGAAATTAACTTAGAATGATTAAATACAGCATGCAACACCCACACGAGATTCGACTCTAGCCGGCAGCAGATGCATCACGAAGTTCTTTTGCCAGCGGTTTTAAGGTAGCTGTAACACATCGAAGGTTTTCAGCGACGTAAGGGAAAGAGCTAGGATTTGGAAGGAAGCGGCCGTGGTCTTAATTAAAATACAGCCCCAGCATTTGCCTGGTGTGGAAAGGGGAAAGCCACGGAAAACTATTTCAGGACTGCCGAAGGTGGGATTCGAACCCACTATCTCCCGAATGAATGTTCACAGCTACGCAACCCTAACCGCACGGCCAGCTAGCTGGGTGCACAGTTCTTTACCACCCTTTGACTCTGAGCTATGTCTACTGGCATTGGTTTTTGTAACGTGTAAATACTTTAACTAATCAATCTAGTATCTCTAACTCGCCGCCATATCACATCAGTTCTCAGAATGAGACTTGGACATGCATCTTACCCCAGTCATCTGTTCAGACTCAAAGTTATAGACTCCCCAAATTGTCCCTCTGACCCCAATCAAGAAGCAGACCTCAACCATACAATTTTAGGATGCACTAAATACAAACCACAAGTAACCAATTTATATCTAACGCTTATACAACTCAAAGTTCCACTTCCCACTTCCGTTTCGTCGTTGTTGAGCAGCTATGACATCCGTATATATCAAGCAGTAGCCAAATTTCTAAGTGAAGCCAATTTAACATCGTGATACGTTTGTTGTATAGTCCGTAGTTAAACTGTTCTTATCCAACCCAAGTTCCTTTACCATGGCTTTCTATCACCAATTAGTCACAATGCCATGAAAGGTCCCATGTTGTACAGATGTTGCTCTTTGACCTTCCTGTTTTCTAAATGTACAGTACAGAGCTGGCAGCAAGGTCTTACGGACCAAATGCCAAAATGTTAAAAAAAAAAATTAACTAACACGAATCATTACAGTCTTCAATTCAGCACATGAACGCGTAACTGTGTTATACAGCCAGTGATGTAGAAGGCATGTCTAATGCAAATGTATTATACTCTATTGAACTTGGCTCGTGGCATCTGAAAAGAATTAATTGCACCTACCAATTTCACAGGAGCTTAAAGTCCTGGATATTCCCCAAATCGTGCATGGAAGTCATCCAGTTGAGATAAATCAGTAACTTGTTTATCTCTAATATGTTTATACCTTTCTATACATTTAATGCTAACAGAGATTCTTATCGATGATACAATATCAAGTTGACTTCAAGTCAAACTTTAAATTAAAGTTCTTAGGAGAAAAGGCCTGTTTCATGGCCTAGGGGTAGCGAGGCTTCTTACTGGGTCCCCCGAGTTCGATTTAAGGTCAGGTCACAGACCTGAATCTGAGGGCTGATTCGAGGTGTATAGTCCAAGTTAAATGGGAAGTTGTTTGCGTCGCGGTCGCCTTTACGCAGAAAAAAAGAAAAATTTTAGCTTGATATTTAACGCAGTGAAAATTTCCACGGACTGAACGCATTGATTGGGTGGCATAACGCGACGACATACCGTAATATTGACAGAATTCTGTCGAGATCCAAATGCTTCATATTCGACTAACCTATAATCAGCCTATATACAGCACATATATACAGTATAAAATAACTTGTCCTGACTGAGTGACTGACTGAGTGACTGACTCATCGTCGCCGAGCCTAAAGTACTGGGCATAAAGAAATAAAATTTTGCGGATACATTTATATTGTTGCCATTTCTTGATGGATGCAGTACTTTTGCATCTGTCTCTTCGCAGAGGCCAGAGCAAAGTGTAGCTTCCACTGAAGTCCCAGTCTTATCCATGGCTGTGACAACATGGAGGTTGCTGGGGTATGGGTGGTGCTGAATGACATTCGGAGTACAAATAGTGTCAAGTGTTAGGAAAGGTGTTGCTCATAGGGTCAGTCGTGCTGCAGTAGCACATTCTGGCCCAGTGAGGAAAGCAATGGCAAACTACCTCACTCCTCATCTTGCCTAGTACGCCTCATTTGGGCCATTGGTTTTTGCTGTTTCCCTATAACTGCATAGCCTTTGGTGGTGCTATTTGAGGATCCAACCAGCCTCTGGGCTGATTACCTAACAGACAGACAGACAGACAGACATTTAATAATAATTAATGTTATTTGTTTTACGTCCCGGCAGACAGACATTTATATTAGAGTGTAGGTGCTCACTAAGGGAGGATTTTTGGATATTCCATCGCTAAGGGGGTGAAAAGGGGGGTAAATTGTTTAACTGTGCTTATTTATATCTCAGAAACTTAACAGCCTACAAACGTAAATATTGGTATTTAGAATCCCCTTTTAAAATAAAGAAACACCTATTTTTTTTTGTTTTTTAAAAACCCTTTGAGGGGAGTGGAAAAATGTGAAAAAGGGTTGAATACCTTTTGTGAAGATACCTATATCTCAAAAACTGAAGATTTTATAGAAATTGGTATTTGGAGTCTCCTTTAAAAATAAAGAAACAATATTAGTTTGTTTTCGAAAAATCCACTTAAGGGGGGAGGAAAACTGAAACATTAGATTTGTATGTGGATACTTATATCTAAAAAAAACTGAAGATGTTACAGACGTGAAAATTGGTATAAGAATCTCCTTTAAAAATAAAGAAACGCGTATTTGGGCGGAGGTGGGGGATCAACTTCGTGCGGGGGGGGGGGAGGAGTTCAGTTCTTTTTATGAGTTTAGATATATCTCAAAAACTGAACATCATGGTTTCCCATTTTCGCACCAGGCAAATGCTGGGGCTGTACCTTAATTAAGGCCACGGTCGCTTCCTTCCCATTCCTAGGCCTTTTCTATCCCATCGTCGCCATAAGACATATCTGTGTCGGTGCGACGTAAAAAGCAAAAAAAAAAAAAAAGTTACAGTCGTGTTAATTGACATTCGGAAGCTCCTTTATAAATAAACACGTATTTTTTGTTTTCGGAAAATCAATTTATTGGAAGGAGGGGGGGGGGGGTGAAAATAAGTAAAGGAATTGAATTATGTGTATCAGGATACTTATCTCAGAAACTGAAGATGTTACAGACGTGAAACTTGGTATTTGGAAAGAGGATACTTATTTCTCAAAAACTGAAGATGTTACAGACGTGGAAATAAGTATTTGGAATCTCTTTTTAAATAAAGAAACATTTTCTCTTTTCTTTTCCGGCTTGATAGAAGGCTGATTCTCGCATGTCGCATGGTCATCTTAGCCCCAAAAGGCAATACCACAAACGTGATTTACAAAGAGTTTCTGGGGTAAATGAAACTCAATTCTTCGGCGAGTTTTTATACTTCAGGGATTTTGATAATGTCTTAGTACAGTACCGAGGAGCGCTTACTTTTAACAACTAACAAAACCCACGCGAGCGAAGCCGCGGGTAACTGCTAGTCAGCCTATATAATGACAATAACTGAGGAGCTATCTGGCGGTCATATATGGCGATGTCAGTTTAGACCACGCGTGAACTTCACAAACTGCAGGCCGTCGGGACGAGCAGCAGTCGCTTGGTACGTCAAGGCCATCAGAGCTCTAGTGTCATGTGAGAAGAATAGGAAGAGGTACTGAAGTTTTGGGAAATAGTTGCCTAACTATATGAATTGCCATCTGGACGTAACAGTGCATTTCATTAAAATGAAAAGATATTTAGGACTATCACGTGCATTGCGAACCCTGGCTCATTGGCTGAATGGTCTGTCTAGTGGTCTTACGGTTCAGATGACCTGGGTTCAATTTTAACCCTTTAGCTCGGTCTGGGTGTTTTGGGTTCGTCTTAATGCACATAACTAATCTTCATTTACATGTGAAACATCACATAACCAACCACCACAGAAACACGCAAGAGTAAATGCATCCCTTCCACATAGGAAAGGCCGTGAAACTACGTGTAGTGATTGCGGAAAAGGAGTAGAAGAAGACACGCTTATAAAAATCACTAAATGCCGGGCTGAGTGACTCAGACGGTTGAGCGCTGGCCTTCTGACCCCAACGTGGCAGGTTCGATCCTCATTCAGTCTGTTGGTATTTGAAGGTGCTCAAATACGTCAGCCTCGTGTCGGTAGATTTACTGGCACGTAAAAGAACTCCCGTTGGGCTAAATTCCGGCACCTCTGCGTCTTTGAAATCCGTAAAAGTAGTCAGTGGGACGTAAAGCAAATAATAATAATAATAATAATAAATAATAATAATAATAATAATAATAATAATAATAATAATAATAATAATAATCTCTAAATAACAAAAGAACTGAACTTTTAATCAATTAACTCACGATTCCTTCTTTGGCCATAATTACCGACCTCAGTCAGACTTTTGTCTTCTGTTCCCGAGTCAGTAGATTCGATCACAGCATTTGAGGCTGTTTAACTGCGACTACGCCATGTAGTTTGTTTATGGCTCGTTAGAGAACTATAGTAATCGAATGGGAGTTTAAAATATATACTTATCTTTATTATTATTATTATTATTATTATTAAATTAGTCATTTTAAAATTGAGACTATTTATAGTGGACAAATTTGTGAAGAAAAAATTAAATGGCGTATGGCTTTTAGTGCCGGGAGTGTCCGAGGACATGTTCGGCTTGTCAGATGCAGGTCTTTCGATCTGACTCCCGTAGGCGACCTGCACGTCTTGAAGAGTATGAAATGATGAAGACGACACATACACCCAGCCCCCGAGCCAGCGAAATTAACCAATGATAGTTAAAATTCCCGACTCTGCTGGGAATCGAACCCGGGACCACTGTGACCAAAGGCCAGCACGTTAATCATTTAGCCATGGAGCCGGACATTTGTGAAGAGAATAGATATGTTATTAACTCTCCCCCCCCCCCCCCTATGCGTGCTCTGGTTTCGCCACTGTGTTTATTTAGTTATTTATTAGGGATCACCATTCTAACGATTTCCACAACTGAGTCAAATATTGAGGTTTGTGGAACGATATTTATCTTATCAATCATGTTCAAAAAAACGTCTGTTGTGATGCTCCGCTCTGTCGCAACATCAAGGTATAATTCACCTATTAGGACCACCTGTTAACTACATTACTCAGATGTCGAATTATCTCAGCAATTATGCAACGCGATTCAAGTATGGTAAGTGATAACCTAATTGTCAACACATGCGAACTGAACATCAGTGTACACATACCGATTGACAGGACTGATAAAGATCCTGGTAACTATCAAAGTAAGTATCCGACCATCGCGGTCCGCTTTCATTGATCAATAACCACGCGGCCTTGAGTCAAAGACTGGTTTGTGTTACTTTAAACTAGTCATACGCGGAAATTACCCGACACCTTTCGTCACCTATACTTTCCGTATTTCTCTTTCGCTCTCGTCTTATAGTCAATCTCAGTATCTCGAAGAGTGGCCGGTTGTGTAAAACGTTCCTTCTTTTCATGTCCACGGTTGTTGGGATGGGTTCCAGTAAACAACTGGCGAGATTTTAAAAGAAAGATTCGTATCAGTAAATTTACTGCGATGCTGCAACAAAAACAAACAAACAAGCAAACAAACAAACAGTATGAATATATTCTCCCTGATCTTTTCCCACTTTTCTTGTAACCGGCATGTTGATTTGGCCCAGCTTTACGGTCCTAGTAAGTCACTGACGCCAACGCTGTGTTAAAGAAACACACACATTTTGCGTTTGTAGTGTGTTGTGGGTAGATAGAGATAACGTATGTGTATTAAAAATTAAAACGAACACCCTGTTCCCAAGCGAGAGGAACTAACCATATGCAGTTCCTGTCCGGGATTGACTCACGAGACAGGTGGTCATTATTTATTTATTTATTTATTTATTTATTTATTTATTCATTTATTTAAATTCAGGGCAAGGGACCTGTCTGTACAGTGTCGTGCGCTTACGCGATACTAGCAAGTCTGATAAGCTTTATTTTATATGGTAGAAATCAGGTACAGGTACGAAGTGTTCTTTTACATTGAATCACGGCTACGAAATGGTAACAGAAACGCCTTGTTAAGTCTGTTTGACAATCACAATTTGTTTTACGTTGCACCGACACAAAAAGGTCTTATGGTGACGATGAGATAGGAAAGGCCTAGAAGTGGAAAGGAAGTGGCCGTGGCCTTAATTAAGGTACAGTTCCGGCACTTGCCTGGTGTGAAAATGGGAAATCACGGAAAATCATCTTCAGGGCTGCCGACAGTGGGGTTCGAACCCACTATCTCCCGAATACTGGATACTGGCCGCACTTAAGCGACTGCAGCTATCGAACTCGGTCCTCCAAAGACTGAAGCTACCGGCGAAGGAAAGGGGAAGTCCACAAAGGGCATGAGAACAAAAGACTATTATGACCCGCCCCGTACAAGTAAGTTAGTAGTTATCCCACGCACCCAATTTGTTAGCTAGCTCGGAACTTGTCAGTTTTAGTCTCATCTTAAGACAGGCATGGGATTTCATTGGCGTACTCTATGCCCCCACCAATAGATGAGAGATGGCGCCTTTATTGTACGCCACGGCTAATTCTTTCCTAACTTACTGCTTAAAAAATACGTATGGGGCTGAAATGCCACCTCTGTGGGACCCTGGTGGAAACAGAACAAAGATACGCCTCGTTTTATAATATTACTACTACTAATAATAATAATAATAATAATAATAATAATAATAACAATAATAATAAAATTAAACACTTTAGTTGGTAGGCTATACATTTTAGGAGCCGTCGCCTTGCATAGGAAACCAACATGGTTCGTGTTCAATGCAATATAATCGGACCGGAATTCAATCGCACAACTTGAATATAGAAGGAGAGTGCCAACGAACTAAGCTACAATAACCATACCTTTCGGTACTTGTCATTAGATTATCTCTCAATGAAGCAAATATATGGCGTAAAAATTACTGATCGATATAACTGTAGAGAAGGATGGATGTTGACGTGCAAATGTAATTAACTCTAGTGTATGGAGCATGCGCACAATTCCTCCTTATACCTGATTTATTCGGTTCTCGCCAGACTCTTCCTTGTTACACAACGATAGCTTTACCGAGAAGTTATCTCTTTGAGCTCGGATTATGGAGCCACTCCCGTCCAGTAATGGCCATGCTTATTCACCTGTTTTACTCCCCTATGCCAGAGGTTCCCACCGTGCCGCACTTTAAATGTCACATTCTCGGTGTAATATCCTTCATCGTACTCAAAATTTAAAAACAAAATATTAAAATTCGAATTGGTGTTTTTTTTACAAGGAAATAACTTTTACATTGTTTTTATTCTTTCAAATGTAAAAACTACCAAATTAACAATAAGCCAAAAATTCAAACATCACTGGAGTATGGAACTATTTTCTGTTATTGCACAAAGTAGGGACCTGCACAGATTTGGCGTGAACATGGAACACTTGAACAGCGTTGCCAGTGTTCACACATTCAACCAAATATTTGACTACGACTCGACCGAATCTCAAAAACTCAAGGTCATGACAAAACTGAGGTTTACTTGTCACCCCACAGCCAACAGAAACTAAACATGAAACTATTGTACTCATTCCTGTCAAATCTGTCATTGTTTTAGATATTCAAAGACCGAGAGAGTTGGCCGTGCGGTTAGGGTCACAGGCTGTGAGCTTGCATTTGGGTGACAGCGGGTTCGAACCCAACTGTCAGCAACCCTTAAGATTGTTTTCCGTGGTTTCCCATTTTCACACCCGGCAAATGCTGGCTGGGGCTATACCTTAATTAAGGCCTCGGCTGCTTCCTTTCCACTCCGAGCCCTTTCCTATCCCATCGTCTCCATAAAGCCTACCTGTGTCCGTGCGACGTAGAGCAAATTGGATATTCAAAGAAATATAATAGTCTAATATGAAGGGAGCGCTCTCATCAACAAGAAAAAATGTTTTCTTGTGTGGTGGTGGTGGTGGTGATAACTGTTTTAAGGAAGTAAAACTGGCAACCATCCTATCTTGTTTGGTTTATTCCATTCCATAAAACATGTAAAAGTATTAACGAATTGCCTCTTGTGTTTCAATATAGGCTACTGTAAGTTTTAGTTTTTCCGTAAACTGTGATGCTCCGGACAAAGACTGTCCACCTACAGTCTTGGGACCCCGCTATACTTTCCTTAACAGTGGTTCCAGGTACGCGTACCCTTCGCGAGGTTTTTTTTTTTTTTTCCGGTGGGTAAGCAAACATTTATCTCCACCACTATAGCAAAACTGTCAAGTTCATATTTCAATACCATACAGCTTCCCATAAACTCACTTGCGCGAAGAAACTTCATTAGCATTCTTTATATCATCACCACTACCACCACCACGTCACTGTATTCTAGGACCTATGGAAGGTTTTCATTCCCCTCCCCCAGGGGAGGGGCGGCCCACCTAGAAGGTAACACCTTCTCTCTGGCCAGGCTGAATTCTTCGAAGATGCAGGCGACTCGGAATGCCTGCGTTGTTGCTGAGACGAAGTCTCGGTTCGCTCCAAGGTCTCTGACAGCATTTCGTTTTACGGTGATTCGCGATACAATACAGTATAGCCTATCGATCTACCGTACTTTATCGTATGATCGACAACTTTTTTTAAATTTATGTGATACACGGAAAAGTAAATAACTAGATAAATAAATAAATTAGTCTCCGCTTTTTTGCATGAAGAGACTTCATCTGATTTTTATCTATAATTATTTGTTAATCCACTTCACGGTTCCTTTTTCGAATGAGAAAATTAAATTAATGTTATCTTTCAATCGCCAACTGTACTCAGAAGATGTTAACTTCAGACGGGTTCTCGAACAAGAACTTTCCGAAATGGATACTGGAGGAATTAACCATACACAGTTTAAATCTCCGGCCCGGCCAGAAATCGAACCCGGGGCCCTCTGAACTGAAGGCAAGTTCGTTGACCACTCAGCCAAGGAGCCGTACAGTTATTCCATATACAGTATGCATATCAAAGGGTACAAAAAGACATATTCATGTTTAGATAGTCATTCGTGAGAAACTGAATAACTAACACTCGTCGAATTAGAAAAAAAAAATGTCAAAAGAAACGCTGGGAATCGCAATACACAACGAAATTGACTACTTTCACTTGGTGATAGAATGGTTTACATAATTAGCACGGAGAGAAATAAATAAATAAATAAATAAATAAATAAATAAATAAATAAATAAATAAAGAATCCGTAACCAATATAATAATCACTTAAAAAGCAAGGGCAATGTCGACATTTAAGATAACTGGTACGTTAAGGAATGCTGGAGAAAGATTCCTAATCAGAAGAACATGCGACATAACGACAAAGATTTACGCATGTATTTGTTTTCCTGAATTCTCTATATAAATGGTGAAATACGATTTCCATTCTTTTCGGTTAGATTGCGAGTTAAAAGTCTAAATGACTGTTAGAGAAAGTGTTTTAAATACGATAATGTGACAAATTACTTCTGACTAGAGACAAAGATTATTAAATATATGTTAACAGAACCCATGTCTATGTATGAGGGAAAGAATATGTTTCGTACTCTTACCAGTGTCTAGTAATATGTAGGCCTACACAGACGGACAAGTTAAATGACAGATTACTCAATCGCTTTAGCTGCAGGCAGTTTTCCTCCAGCATTACCTCGTTCTGCCTCTTTGAAACGATCACCACCCTCTAATTAGTCGTTCTCTTAGTCAAACGGATCAAGTACTTCGTCTTTACGTTTGCTTCTTGATCATAGCGATGCATTCCAGGAAGTGAAGTCCAGTATAAATATGAATTTCAGTGAGGTGTTGAAAGAGATCCTGCAGAGTCCACTGTAAGATTTCTGGCTGAATCTATTGTTCAAGATTCTAGTTGCCACCTGCTGATTACGCATGTAGAAGTTCACATGCATATTGTAAAACGGCAACTAGTTTTGCTGGAAAGTTACTGATATTGTTGTGCTATCCACCAATTACACGAAACAACGCTTTTCGGACATAAAAACGTTTCGTTTCACAACTCGGACGGAAACTGAAGATCAAATCTATTTCGTATCTTCCTGATCATGTGTTCACAGCTTCGGCAAGATGTAAAAGAGTAAGACGTCAATACGGTAGCTTGAACTTCCCCAGAATATTGGTTTTTTTTAATACTCTTTATGGACTGTAAATTATACATTCTCTTTGGAGATGGAGGATCAATGCAACTAGTGTTTATAAACATTTATAGATATTTCGGTTTAAGAAGTGAATACCGAGTTCACCGAACTCTACGTTCTGAAGTAGTTCACTTCCTGTTGTAAGATAATAATAATAATAATAATAATAATAATAATAATAATAATAATAATAATAATGCCTCAACAACTAACACACAAGCATCATTTTACAAGTTAAAAATCACATGGAAAACACTAATTTTAACGATTTTGTACTTCTAAATAGGCAAATATATGTCCCGGCGTAACACAGATAATTTTCACATTCGCAGAGAATCATAGCAAGCCATGAATATTCAGTATAAATTACCAGTAGACTATATTAAATTAAGGTATTTGTTACGAAGCAAAAATGTTCCAGATTAGATTAGGAACCGTCTGAAAGGGAAGTACACGTTGAAGTTGGATATTAAGAAATTTAATGATTTGTGAAGTCTCGTAACACAGTTTCGCCACACAAGAAAAAACAGTTTGAAACAATAATACCACCAGAAACACGGTGCAAGGTAATCTTGTTATTCGCATTAGTAAATAACTACACTACACTTTTTTACTTCGAATATCACTGAACAGCGCACACTTGTCAAATTAAGCACACTAGGAAGTCGAGTTGATAGGGAAAATACAGTATTAGAATATTTATTACACCACATATTTCGTATAACAACATTCCGATGACGACGTTGATTACCGATATAGGCTAATTATTTCCGGTGATGTAAATTAAGAGAGTATGCGATTGAGAGCCTGGAACAATTCAGTACTCGCCTGCAACTACACTGCAGCGCAGCCATTACCGAAGAGTCTTGAACTTGAAGCGATCCGAATGCATTGCAAGTTTGGTCGCGACTGTCCGATCAAGGTTCTGCAAGGATGTGGCAAGGAAGAAAATAAAATCACAAGATAGCGTGGCATGTTTAAAGTCTGCCAGTACACTTCTGTTGTCACCATCCTTGTGCCAATAAGAATAAAGGGAGCTGGCTAAATGCCATTGCGTTGTTTGTCTAGTACGATAAGCAGACGATGATGGTTTTTATTAAATCCTCTTTACCGGATTACCACCATTCATTTATTTCTTTGTATTAATAACCCAGTGTGCTACCAGCAGCGGCGATTGGGAATTAGAAGTGGGGGGAGGGGGACAAAAAATATACAGACAAGAGAAAGCAGCCGGGGAATTTATCCAAGGGGAAGGTCCGAATCTTTAACTATGTAACAAACTATTCTAAAATGTAAATCATCTTTCGGCTAATGTAAAATTTCGTAAAGTTTTTAACTCGGGGATAGAGAGTAAGTTACCCTCTCGAACTCCCCTTCATCTTGGTTTGAGGTGACTACTTTTTCGTAACTGTTTTCTTCCTGTAATGTATTAAAGTTATTTCCATGCGAGCCACCTCAGTAGTTTGGGACTAGCCCCAGTAGGCCGGGAGCCCTGTAGGTTTTAATTTTTCATTATCTGGGAGCGCAGTGTACGCCTCCATTCACTTCGTGTTCGGGCAGTTTATTTAACCTGTTCTTTTTTCGCAAAGGCCCAGTAGGTTGGGTACTCGATACCCCTGTATAAAATTATTTCAATTTGTAAATCGTGCCTTTAGAGGCCAGAGATTGTAAGATTTTGATGTAATGTTGCCTTGAGTAGGCTGTAAGAAACTGAGAGCCTGTAAGCTCTTTTCAAAGTTTTGTAATAGTGAAGGGTGCCTCTGGAAGGCTAGTTATTGTAATTTAGGGAGCAAGTGCTCTTGAATGAGGGGTTTTCTGCCCTTGACTAAATTATTCCTCATTTTTAATTGTAAATCTTGTAAACTTGAGCTCGTAGCTCAGAAACTATAAATCGAGGGCTTGAAGCCCAAACGTGTTAAGATTCCCTATTCTTGGGGTGTTGTACCCTTATTTGGGATTGTACCTGAGATATTGTTATTTTCACCAATTTACTAAGTGAAAAGTTGTTAAGTTTTTTAAGTTGTTGTTTTTGAAGAAATACAACCTTCAGTTCAAGTTTTAAATTCATTTTGATATTGTAGATAGACCCATTCACCCCAGCACCTTCTTTAACCTCTTTCTGCTCCACGGGTATCCCCGTAACAATAATAATAATAACGATCACCACCGCAACTGTCAGATAAAGTATTGCACTCGACAACAGATTTCCCTTCTTTTCTACCAGCTTGAAGACTGCACGAGCCGTCTTTCTAGCACTAAAAAGCTACACAATGAAATAGATTTTCGCAGATAGCTTTTGTTGCTGGACTTCACATATCTAAAACTAGCAATTACCCGCGGCTTCGCTCGCGTGGGTTTCGCAATTTGATCAAAGTAATCATTCCTCGGCATTGTACTAAGACATTATCTGAAAAGTATAAAAACTCACCCAAAATTGAGTGTCATTTAGCCCAGAAATTCTTTGTAAACCATTTTTGTGGTATTGCCATTTGTGGCTAAGACGACCATGCGACATACAAGTGTACATGTGAGAAACAGTCTTCTCTCAAGTCGAAAAAATAAATACGTGTTTCTTTATTTTAACGGAGATTCCAAATACCAATTTTCACGTCTATAACGTCTTCAGTTTTCAAGATATAAGTATCCTCATAAAAAAATTTCAACTGTTCTTCACATCTCTTCACCGCCCGTTAAGTGCCTTTCCGAAAATAGAAAGCTACATGTTCCTGTATTTTTAAAGGATTTCCCAAATACCGTTTCTTGTCTCTAACATGTTAAGTTTTTGACATTTAATGTAGGTATAACGGTACTCATTTTAAAAATTCACCCGATTTTCTTATTCCTTTCAGCCCCTTAACTGGGTTTTCAGAAAACAAAAATATACGTGTTTCATTATTTTGAAAGGAAACTAATAATACCAACTTTAACGTCTGTAACAGCTTCATTTTTTAATATGAAGTTTCCTCAAACATATTTCAACGCCTTATTTACTTATTTTCAACCCCACACCCCTTACGTCGATTTTCCGAAAAGAACAAATGCGTGTTTCTTTATTTTTAAAGGAGATTCCAAATACCAATTTCCACGTCTGTAACCTTCACTTTTGAGATATAAGTTTCTCCAGAAAAAGAAATCAATTTCTTTACTTCCTTTCACACTCACCACTCAAGTGAATTATCAAAAAAAAAAAAAAACCACACAGTACCTGTTTCTTTAAAATAGCTTCCACGACTAACATCTTCAGTTTTGAGATATATGTATCCTCGTAGAAGGAATTAATCTCCGTTTACCCCCCCCCCCACCACTACCAAGTTGATTCCCCCAGCAAAATGCGTGTTTCTTTATTTTTAAAGGGGATTCCAAATACCAGTTTTCACGTTTGTAACATCTTTAGATTTTTGGTGTATATATACATCTAATTCAACTAATTTTTCAATTCTTTCACCCCCCACCCCGTTAAGGGTTTTTCCCGAAAACCAAAGAAAACTTGTTTCTTTAATTTTAAAGGAGATTCCAGATACCAATTTTCACGTCTGCAATATGGTAAGTTTTTCAGATATACCGTAGATACGTTAATTTTAAGAATTCACCCCCTTTTTCAGTTTTCTTTGAGTGGATTTTCCGAAAAAAATAATATTTATGCTTCTTTACTTTTACAGGAAATTCCAAATACCAGTTTTCAAATCTGTAATATGTTACGTGTCTGAGATAATTTTCAGATATAGTCTGTTTTTAAATTCACCCCGTTTGTCACTCGTGTTCACCCCCTATTCATCGGATTATCCAAAAAATCAAAAATACGTGTTTATTTTCAAAGGAGATTCCCAATTTCAATTTTCATGTCTGTAACGTCTTCAGTTTTTAAGATATAAGTCTTGTCATAAAAGGTGTTCGACCACTTTTCCCCCTTTTTTCACCCCCCTTAATGGGATTTTCCGAGAACAAAAAATATTTTTTTTCTTTATTTTTAAAGGAGATTCTAAATACCAACTTTTACGTCTGTAAACTTTTAAGTTTGAGATATAGATATCTTCATTTTAAAAAATTCACTCCCCTTTTCACCGCCTTAGTGATGGAATATCCAAAAATCCTCTCTTAGCAAGCACCTACATGTTAATATGAATGTATCAACAAAATTTAATTTCTTTATGTCCAGTAGTTTTGGCTCAGCGATGATGAATCAGTCAGTCAGTCAGTCAGTCAGTCAGGACAAGTTATATATATGCATACAGATTACATTTTTCTTTCAAAATTAGGTCTTTCTTCTGCGTACTTTAAAATGCATTGATAAACAAATAAAAAATGAGACCATAAATTTCGTTCTTCCCCTTCGATATACCGAACCTACAATAGTGCAGTTTATGTGAGGGGCAGGCAATCATCACAGATACGGTATGCTTCTGCTTATCAAAGCACGTCTAGAGTCTATTTTCCTTCAATTTTGGAATGCTTTTGAACATTGAAAAACACTTTATTGTCCATGGCTTTAGCACAAGAAATACGGTTCATATTTAGCAATTCTGACAAAAATCATATCGCGCAGCTTAAACGTATGATCTTCCTCCTAATAAATATCAACATTTTTTTAACAGCATTCATATAATTTACCAAAATGCCACTGGCATGTTTAAACTCGATCGTAGAATACATTTAATTGTATCATATGGGTACAATGGCGTATGGCCTCCGGAGAGGCCTGGTGCGTGTCTTTTTCTCGTAGACGGCCCTACCTAGGTAGATTTCTAATGCTGAATACGCCACACACACCCAGCCCCCGAGCCACTGGAATTCACTAATTAAGGTTAAAATCCCCAACCCGGCCGGAAATCGAACCCGGGACCCTCTGGACCAAAGGCCAGCACGCTAACCATTTAGCCATGGAGCCATCTTATGGGTGATAATGCGGTACAGTAAGGTACGACGCATTTACCATTTCTGCCAATTAATACTTGAAGTTTCGTGAACATCGAGCAATGTAATATTGATTCTAGTCCTCTAGTATTCCTTAAATAGCTCTAAAATTCTCAGAAATGCGCAATGCGTGATCACGAAAATAGAAGTTTCGTGTTCTCACACACAAGGTCATGGCTATCGATTTTGTAACAGAACAGTGTTGCAGACAAGACTTCCACTGGCTGCGCGGACTTTTATCTGACCCAAATAGAAAGGATGAGCTTTGGCTCAAATTCAAAAACCCTCATGCCATACAGAGAAGTATTAGACATTTAGATGTGAATTTATAAAAATCTGTTATGTGATGCTTAAGTTTTGATGATGATGATGATGATGCTTGTTGTTTTAAGGGGCCTAACATCGAAGGTCATCGGCCCCTAGCTTCAGTTTTATCTCGCTGTGAATTATTTGCACCACGGTGGAGATTCATCCTGGAATGTCGTGATGGAACGCCCGGCGGAGGCCTATCGATTGCTGTACTAGCTGGCACGAATACAAGATAAAATCAGATCAGCTGAAGTGAATGAGGAGTTATCCTCTCACTAAGAATGATGCAAATGTGCTCGTAATGAAATCCGAGGCCTTTTAAATCAACTTAGAACCTCCTTCAACACTCCACTGAAAGATTTCTTGAAGAAAAAAAATGCTCAGGTTAACCTTTACACGTTTTTTTTTTTTTTTAGTGGCTTTACGTCGCACCGACACAGATAGGTCTTATGGCGACGATCTTTACACGTGTAGGGAAGAAATACTTCATATAAACTTTATTTCTATTCCTTATCACGGATGTATCTACCATTATTTCACTTATTTCCGAATCCAGGGGTGTGTTCTCAAGCTAGTAAAATGGCTTGCATCATTTTGCACCTCCTTATCTAACCTCCTACACATTCAGAGTCGTTTTAATTTCGGAGGTCGCATTGTATTAGTTCTGATGTTCCAACAGGGCTAAGCTGCATAGCTAATATTCTGTCAAATATCATACATCATATGTCAAACAATGAGGTTTACAAGCAGTTACATTGTACGACCTGGTGAGAAAACATTCCAATTCAGACCTAAAACCTGCTTACCTTCCTTAAAATGAAACTACAGGTAGCATACCTTAAAGAGTGCATATATTATTTTTTTTCCTTTTACATTTTGAACCAAAAATACAACCAGCAAACAAACATGTTGTGTTTATTTGATAATAACCTCTCAGAAATGATGGAGACTCAGTTTCCCCAAAGACTAACCACCGATTTTCTTCACATAACTTTGCTATTCAGTCGACTGTATTTAAATTAAGCCTCGGTTGAATATAAACCTTCTGAAGAAACTTACTACTGAAGTACGGAGAGTCACGCTCACATACTTATGTTCGACCTCCCAAGGAATCTTACTGCTCCTTGTAATTCTCCTTAAGAACCGCGAAAGGAGCTATAACAACAAACACTGGGCCGTGGTAGCTAAGCGTACTGTCCCTGGCTTCTCATCAGGAGGTCGCGGTCCGAATCCTAGCCAATGCACGTGGAATTTTTGAAATGAAATGTCAGTGGAAAACGGAAGGTTCCGTGGCTATAATCACGATATCAACAATCACGTAAACCTGTACCTTTGGTTTAAAATGAACACTTCCAATCTCAGTAAATTATTGTTGTTCTTGTTGCTAGTGGCTTTACGTCGCACCGGCACAGGCAGGTCTTATGGCAACGATGGGATAGGAAAGGCCTAGGAGTTGGAAGGAAGCGGCCGTGGCCTTAATTAAGGTACAGCCCCAGCATTTGCCAGGTGTGAAAATGGGAAACTACGGAAAATCATCTTCAGGGCTGCCGACAGTGGGATTCGAACCCATTATCTCCGGGATGCAAACTCTCAGCCGCGCGCTCCTAACCGCACGGCCATCTCGCCCGGTAATTGTTGTTCTTTGAGATTAGTAAGGTGTATCTATGTTTGAATCCCCTTGGGGGGGGTGGGGGCAGTAGAATAACACCCACGGTACCCCTTGTCTGTCGCAAGAGGAGAAAAGGGCCCCAGGGGCTCAACTTGGGAGCGTGGGTTGGTAACCACGGGGCCCATACCTGAGTCCTAGCATTGCTACCAGTTACTTGTGCCAGGTTATCCTATCCAACCTTCCTTGTTCTTTTCCAACCCCGATGGTATTAGAGAATTCGAAGCCTAGGGAGTCAAATTTTAACGCCCTTCGTGGCCCTTGCCTTCCTTTGGCCTATAACTCCATTTTTCTAACTGTCGGACTCCTTACATTTTTTCCTCTGATTAGTGTTAACAGAGGATGGTTGCCTAGTTTTACTTCCTCTTAAAACAATAATTATCACAACCACCACCGCCATCTTCTCTGATGGGAATTTCCCTGAGCACGCGCAGGAATTATTTCTAGTAAGAGAATGATCCCATTTTAATATATTTAAATTTATATGTTACCAAAGAATTCGTGCCAGTAAGAAAGAAACGTTGTTTCCATAGACTGAGGAGCTCTACGTGTTGTGTATATGGTTTAATGTCACCATTGCCTTGTCCTGGATATATCGGCTTGGCTTATGACGTCTTAGTTATACGACGCTGTATATTATGTTTGCGTCATTTAGCCACGGAGGTCGGGCGAGCCAAAGTATTGTATAAATAATCGCATGCTGTTGCACGAATACCTCACCGCCAGCTTAAACCAGACTTAACCCGATTCCTTTACGCAGGAAGTCAAAAGCATACATACATAGGCCTACCTATTTTAAAATCCCTTCTGTTGCAGTCGTCACTTAATATTCAACACACGAACAACAGAATGAGTAATAATAATAGACGTGTGGCTTTATTTTTGGCAAGTCATTCGATAATGCGGAATAATACGTGTTGTGACCGAGTGCCTTATGCTAATTGGACGTTGGCGACCTAATACTAGTCAGTGCCCCCGGCTTCGCCAGAGGCCACCGATAGAGTATACTTTGGCCAGTTTTTCCGCTCGTACTCTAGCCAGCCACACCGAATGTTGCTTAACTTCCCATATCCCACGGGATCCGAAGAGATGGCTTCAGTCTGTAACAAATGGGAAGGATTTTGGCCTCGAAAGCCTGATCAGAACTGTACCACTAAGTGGCTGCTATGTCGTCGCCTTATCCCATCACGGTTTCTCTCGGACTACCGCAGGAGTGATCTTCCGATATCGCTAGGTAATTCAATGCCTCAGCTAAGTGCTACAATAATACATTTAGTAGCAATGATTGAGCTTCTTCCGCACTTATGCTTTCCTTCATAAAAACGACCGTAAAGGAAACAGCTTCCCATTTGACATCGAATATAGTTCCTTCTCCTATCGTAAATTACAATTTAAAGTAAATCCTGATGGCAAATGCTGCACCGTCTACGGTAGAAGTTTCATGAACACTGTCCCAGTCATCCGGAAATTTATTTTTCCCTACATCTCTAGAACCAATTACTGGGTATTGTAGCGTAACAGAAACAGCGTAACACCTTTCGAGCGGACGAGTTGACACATTCCTCCACCCCCTCCCCCCCTTTCCGCACTCTGTGGGACCCAATTAGGTTGTAACATCAGGGACGATGATGATTATGATGATGACAGCATAGTTTCTGCATGGTATGCACTGTACTTATGGCTAGATTCTCCCTGTTTAATTATATTAATGTCGTATGTCTAAAGTTTCTTCAACTACAATCAGTCGTAAGAGATGGCAAAGTTTTAGAAACTTGTCTTGTCATCCCTGAACATCTATTTAGGAGAATTTCAGATAGACTATGTGGCTATTACAAAGAGAAACCAAAAGGGGGTCATAGAGTGAGGGCATATAACGCTGTTTATGGTGATTCGACCGTCGAGTGGAGACAAGTTTTGAGCAGACTCCTTGGTGCTATTCGACAGGAGTAGGCTATGTGCCGACACCGGGTTTCACCTTCTCCTACCACAACACACACAGATGCGCTGATCACCTATGGGCGTCAACTAGAAAGACACGATTTCACATCGTACCACACTATTATTATTATTATTATTATTATTATTATTATTATTATTATTATTATTATTATTATTATTATTTGACCTTTCAATTTACATAAGGAAAGTGATTCAGGAAATATTACATTAGGAAATGAAGTCTTAAGGGAAGTAGATGACAACTGCTATTTGGGTAGGAAAATAACTACCGATGGCAGAGGTAAGGAGGACATAAAATGTATACTAACACAAGGAAGAAAAGAAATTTGTTCACTTCAAACATCGGTATAGGCATTAGAAGGATGTTTCTGAAGACTCATCTGGAGCAATGGCAATGGCTCCCTATCCCCATCCACATCCCTGCATCTCATTTGCAGCGGTGCAAAACACTGATGAGAGAATATCTCAAGATCCAGACCAACAAATAATTACCTATTCATAACGCCGTTAACTGTCTACATGTGCACCGAATACGCTCGAGACATCCACGGCGGAGAATCTTATAGCTAACAAATTCAAGCTGGCTGAGAGGGTCTCTTGAATGGAAATCGTTTACCCTTCCAGAGAGTCCAGGAATGTCATGCATAACCGAGAAGGTGCCTGGGTTTGTTCAGCTTGGAAAGATCTGGTCAAAACTGAATCGAATTCGGACCATCCACGCTGTATGTGTGAATCTCCTGCAGAAGTGGAGAAAAAGATCGTCATGTTGCGACTGTGGCGCTGAGAGGCAGGCTGTTAAGACACGTAGTTCAAGAATGCCCACGAACATCTTACAACTGTGAACCAAGATACTTTTTCCTCGGGACATCACACGCACTCTAATACATCTCCAATCTGGATGTGCAATTATAAATAATTTTCATGTATGCCATGCGATAAATGAGCAAATAAAACCGCTAACGAGACTCGAACCACCTAACCACGGTGTCAGACCACGCCTTAACAATTATGGCCACCGGGGATGATGATGATGAAGATGATGATGATGATGATGATGAGGATACCGTGTTCACTGCACGCAGAATATTCTCTCAGAGAACATTGCCAGCCAGCTAAGAAAGTGGTTGCCTGGTGTGAAAATTCGGGTATCGAACCCATCATCTCCCGAATGCAAACTGATAGTTACGTGACCTAAACGGCGCGGCCACTGGCTCGGTCCAGGAACTTTTATCTGAACTGAGAACATTATAGCGAGGAATAAAAATAATATTTTAAATAATAAGAGGTATATCGCGCGCGGACTGTTCTGCGAGTGAAAGATCGATACACCCACGACGCCAGGTCGGCGCCACTGCTAAGAGACGCCATCTCCGTCTCGCCACTGCCTCTGTTTACTGGACCGATAGATTATACAAGACAGCGCGTCAAATCACTTTTCATCCGACAATTGACCTTACTTTATATTGAAGAGTAGATCACCTCATTATCTCGTGGCTTCACACGAACTACACCACACTGGATGATCTGTGTTGTTCAGAGCATCATTAAAATGGAATATCTAGTTTTCTACTGTAAAAACGGCACTAATTCCGATTTTCTTTTGAAAATGAATACAGAAAAGTTATATTATACAAACAGTTGACGGATTAGTTAGAAAATAATCTATAATATCCATAATATCCACTAATAAACACACTAGGGCAATAAGATACAGACGAAGGAAATACGATAAAATGAAAAAACTCTGAAAAAACCCTCTCTAACCTAAGACGTAACTTCACTCTAACTATGAATGCTACGACAGACACATCAAGTTATGTATGAGGGAGTTTTAAAATAAAGTAACAAAAATACGATAATTGTTTCCCATCGTATGTTAGCGTATTTCCAATATACTCATTATCCTAAGCTATATTCTTGTATGTCTTTTACATTTCCTTTCGGTTTCTGTACGGAAATTTAAAATGTGTGAGTCTAAGTTTGAAAAGGATTACATTTCTGCAAAGCAATAAAATAAGACCGAAACCCAGCTCGTGTGAAAGCTGAACAAAAGTCTGATGAAGAGTTCTTTTTAAACATGTAATATCGAACCTAAGTAAACCAGAACTGACCGATATGTAAAAATATTTTTAAAAATGTTTTTCCTGAAATTGTACTGAACCCTGATATTACGAGCCAATTGATGTATTGAAGAATTCACACTGAATTCCATTTCATTCATCGAATACTGGGTATGTTGTTTATCCCAGGTAATTTTGAGGTCGCTAGAGCCAAAGCGTGCTCACCTTTGGCTCTCGGCCTGGGGTTAAAGGCCAGTAGCCCTTCCTGACGTCACGTGATCTTTCAAGTCAATCCATCTGGTAGTCGCGTCTGTTCCTCTGTAATAATAATAATAATAATAATAATAATAATAATAATAATAATAATAATAATAATAATAATAAAGAGGCGTCACTAGAACAGGAAAAATCAAGCGACTGGACTGAACCCAATTTGTCAGAGAAAGCAGCCCTCTCAACGAGAGGTAACAAGCTGGAACGGGCCTAACGACCCGCTCACAACACCTACAAGCTATGTCTGTCACAAAATCTAAAGCTGAAACACGACACAACAGTCATCCGCCCGGAAGCTCTGTATATCATGGAGTGTGTCGCTAAACACAGAAGGCTTGATTGAAAAAGAGATGGAAGTGAGAGAGGGAAGAATTCTCTAAAAGATTCTAGGGCCGGTACTGCAAGATGGGGAATGCTGGAGACGTCACTATTCAGAGCTCTACTCCCCAAGCAAGGCGGCTCTCTGACTGTTCCAGGAAAAGGAGGGTACTGTCTATGGTCATGTGGAAAGACCGTCTCCCAGTAGATTCTCCTTCTAACGAAACAAGTAAGTCCGTACCACGTGAGTGACTGGGGCCGACAGATTTAAGAACAGACAGGCTGTGAAGCAGATTCTGAAGAAAGACCGCGGTTTTCAGGAAAATGCAATGAAAAAGAAAAGTAATTCCTGGTCGGAGGAATGAAAGATACGACAGTACTGGGTGAATATCAAAGCCTAACGAACAAGCATAGTCTCACGTAGGCCTGTTCGAACTACTACTACTACTACTACTACTACTACTAATAATAATAATAATAATAATAATAATAATAATAATAATTCAACCGTGTGCAAGCATTCTGTTGTCATTTAGACTGCATGTGTGTCAGTTTCAGTGGTCCGTTTTATTCTACTAAGTGACCGTGAAACTAATCCCCGTTGAACCATTCATGGCTGAGATATAATCAATTTTATCGGGCAAACACCAAATGTGTCATCAGAGATCTTTCAAATGCAAATATCGTACAGATTGAGTGTCGAATGGACTTTCTTCCACCCTTCAAAAATACGACTACCTCTGCCAGGCTTGAACCCGCAGTCTTGAGATCAGGAGGCCGATACTACCACTGATCCACAGAAGGAGATCTTAGTGGGTGAGGGCGTACCCGGTAACCGGTAAGACGCGACTGAGGGTGAAGACACGCCAAGTGGGTCGCTATGCGATATCCGCATCGCTGCTAAAATAAAAGCACTGAACTGAATGGAACAGTGCATGCCCAAAATAATCTCGCTGTCGCGCTGTCCAGCCGAGTGCCTCGACGTCTCACCGGGATACAAATGCTTCTTTCGTATGGAGGATTGCCGCGATGTCAGCGAGACGGACTGCGCTCTGATTGGTGCAATCAAGGTCACCTCTTTTTCGCTGCAGCGGACAGCGCAGGTGTTTCAATTTTATTCTGTTGTTTTGGTGTTTAAGATGACAGGAATTAAGGAGCAAATAATCAAAACGATACTCAACGAACCCGCAGTAAGAGACAAAAGAAACAAGCATAACACAAAGTAGTTTTACACACACACACACACACACACACACACACACACACACACACACCTTACGAGCTGAGACATGCAGGTAAGTGCGCAACTTGATTACTATCAACGGACTCATAACAAAGTGCAAAAAACATACATTTTCGAAGGCTCAAAATTATAGCGGAATACACTTCAACAACCTGTAATGAGTCCCCAAGCAAGATGTTGACTACACACCACTCTTCCTTTGTCTGGCAATGTTCTAGGAAAAACGTTTCGAAGCGTTATCTAATAAATTTTGCTCTCCTTGAACAACGATAGGGCCGATGACCTTCGATGTTAGGCCCATTTAAACAAGCATCATCATCATCAACGATTGTTCGATCTGGTCAAATGCATATTACACTGTGCTAGAATAGGAGAGAGGTCCATGCCATCAAGGGCTGAAACCTCCTTATAACACCTGAATATGTAAGGAAGTTTGTTCACCGCACACTGCGGCCGTCAGCTGACCAAGGAGTTTATAACATACAAAGTATGCGCGAGTCATTGGAATGACACTAAACCTGAAAGTAAAGGTCCCGCCGAGGGCAGATGGGCCGCGCTGCTGTGCGACTCCGCATTCCCGTGGTGTCTCGTTCTCATTGCGAGTTAAGACGCACCCAGAGCGTATACTTTGGGACCCGAAAGATGGTGAACTATGCCTGGCCAGGACGAAGTCAGGGGAAAGCCGTAGCTATTCTGACGTGCAAATCGAACGTCGGAGTTGGGTATAGGGGCGAAAGACTAATCGAACCATCTAGTAGCTGGTTCCCTCCGAAGTTTCCCTCTGGATACCTGGCGCTCGAACGAGTCTCACCCGGTCAAGCGAATGATTAGAGGCCTTGGGGCCGAACCGACCTCAACCTATTCTCAAACTTTAAATAGGTGAGATCTCCAGCTTGTTTAAAGCATTTTTGTAGCCGCGAGATTTATTTATTGAATCGGAGTGCCAAGTGGGCCACTTTTGGTAAGCAGAACTGGCGCTGTGAGATGGACCAAACGCAGAGTTGAGGCGCCCGAGTAGACGCTCATGGGAAACCATGAAAGGCGTTGGTTGCTTAAGACAGCAGGACGGTGACCATGGAAGTCTGAATCCGCTAAGGAGCGTGTAACAACTCACCTGCCGAAGCAATGCAATCTGATAGCTATGTGACCCAAACCGCACAGTCACTTGCTCGGTCGTCTTCAATTCCACCGCGATTATAAGACTTGCAGGGTGTCATCACAACGTATTAACCCTCTATGACTACTGGACTTATTGCCAGTACAGCATGCTTGACAAACCCTGGGACGACGCATTACATATCATGGCCAGCCAACTCAAACAGTACAGGAGCTGGCTGCACATGTAATCAAGGAGAGATATAATGCTAATAAGTAAGCAGAATATTTGTTTAAATGCCTGCACAAGGATCCAACTGTTTATAACTTCTTATATCTGTCACACTTCGTTCTGATATACGTACCAAACGGCAACAAACACTGTATTATAATAATAATAATAATTATTATTATTATTATTTCTCTTCCTAGTATGGTTATGTAATAATAATAATAATAATAATGTTATTTGCTTTACGTCCCACTAACTACTTTTTAAGGTCTTCGGAGACGCCGAGGTGCCGGAATTTAGTCCCGCAGGAGTTCTTTAACGTGCCAGTAAATCTACCGACACGGGGCTGTCGTATTTGAGCACCTTCAAATACCACCGGACTGAGCCAGGATCGAACCTGCCAAGTTGGGGTTAGAAGGCCAGCGCCTTTACCGTCTGAGCCACTCAGCCCGGCAGTATGGTTATGTACATATTTCGCACGTTTCATGAACTTCTCTCCTTTTCGTTTATGTGTAGTACTTTCAATTTCCGGCAATGTATTAAACGTTTCATGCTGAGATGATTAATCAGATTTTTAAATAGAGGAATTTCCGAAGATCCTCGAATACTCCAGGAATCATTTCTGATATGGCAGGAGGCTCACATTTGGCTCTAATAAGGATATTAATAATGCAAACCAAACCAAACCAAACCCCATGGCACTACAGCCCTTGAAGGGCCTTGACCTACCAAGCGACCGCTGCTCAGCCCGAAGGCCTGCAGATTACGAGGTGTCATGTGGTCAGCACGACGAATCCTCTCGGCCGTTATTCTTGGCTTTCTAGACCGGGGCCGCTAACTCACCGTGAGATAGCTCCTCAATTCTAATCACGTAGGCTGAGTAGACCTCGAACCAGCCCTCAGGTCCAGGTAAAAATCCCTGACCTGGCCAGGAATCGAACCCGGGGCCTCCGGGTAAGAGGCAGGCACGCTACCCCTACACCACGGGGGCCGGCTATTAATCATGCAACCGGTGCGAAATGCCAGCTGAAATGGATTCTACAACTCTTAACTCCTTCACTCCTGGAGACGAATGGAAAGTGTTGAATAACGAGTAGTTCTCACTTCGTACAGGGCATTGGCCCAAAAGATTCACAAGTGTTTCATTGTGCATGATAAAGCTTTCACTTTGATGTTCTGTCCAGAAAGAGAAAGTCGTTAAAAAAAAAAAAAAAAAAAAAAGGTGACTATGTTGATGGGCGATAACTCGCGAACACCACGACATTCCATTACGACAAAGCGAAATAGCCACCAGTCGATCGTTTGCATTTGCACGTACTATACGGTAACTTAAAATATTCTTGTACGCTGTCGCTAGGTATATTCTTAGTTTTGCAGTTATCTAGACACACACATACTCTATTTTTTTTGTTTCACTATCTACAAAAAGTATAACCTAGTCGAAAGACCTGAATGATTTATTACTGTTAATAATAATAATAATAATAATAATAATAATAATAATAATATTATATTATTATAATATTATAATATTATAATAATAATAATAATAATATTATATTATTATTATTATTATTATTATTATTATTATTATTATTATTATTATTATCATCATCATCATCATCATCATCATTGGTAACATTTTGTAGACTTATTTCAATGATCATTTTCCACAACTTTTGTGGCCTAGTACGGAGTCGCAGTTAAGGTGAGATGACTTATATTATTTCAAAATTACTGCATCTGTCAACTTGGAATTATGATATTCTCTTTATAGGTTGCTTTGCATTAATCTGATGAAGTCCGGCTCCATGGCTAAATGGTTAGCGTGCTGGCCTTTGGTCACAGGGGTCCCGGGTTCGATTCCCGGCAGAAATTTTTACTATCATTGGTTAATTTCGGTGGCGCGGGGACTGGGGTATGCGTCGTCTTCATCATCATTTCATCCTCATCATGACGTGCAGGTCGCCTACGGGAGTCAAATCAAAAGACCTGCACCTGGCGAGCCGAACATGTCCTCGGACACTCCCGGCACTGAAAGCCATACTCCATTTCATTTCAATCTGATGAAAAATAATGGTTACTCTTCATGACCCGAGAAAATTAGTAACTTCGATTTTTTTTAATGTGTGCATTCTTCCTTGCGTGTCTAATTTGAAATCTTTAGTGGTTAGCTCACAAATGTACCTTTCGTTGAAAATTTAAGGCTTAGGAATTCGTTAAATGATGTTGACACCAGTGTTTTCCTTCAGAATGTTAATCATTGTATCTTGCAAAGCGAGCTCGATTATCTAGTGTATGTGTTAAAATGTTCATTACAATAAAATCAGTCTTATGGTAGGAGCATAATATTGGGACAGAAGCAGTCTGGTATGTTGCCAGTTACTACCACCTTAAAGTGAGCATGCCGGGTACCCTTACTATTATAGCGTATCACTGCGAACAGTGGGCAATAAAATTATCTTCGGAGTTTTTATCTTGACAAATGAAATGACCCTAGGGTTAATCTTGTTGACCGACCGTTCAATCGTTCCATTCGTCTCAATCAAGAATGTAATGGAGTACAGAGAGTTTAAGTGTTGAGCCATCTCCAGAACATACGTATAACTTAACCTGTAAACAGACTCCTTCAAGAGCAGAACCTAATGGCAGCTGCAATGTCTACGAAGTTAATGAATCTTAGAATTACCTGTCCTCGGCAGTAGTCAGTGAGGTTTCAATTTATCGTTAATAAAGGTGAATATCTGAATTCTTGCCAGCTTCCTCATAATCCTTAAATTAGTATTTCAATTGAAGCAAATCAAATGCTGCTACTAAGTAATTATTATCCACTCGCAGTTCACAACCCCAATGAATACTTTTCCAACACATTCTCGAACTTATATGGGAGGGTAGTAATGTGATAATACCTGTAACTGGTGTTTCAGGTATGTTCTAATTGAAAAAAATACAGGATTTCTTTAATGTTCCATTTCTGGCTCACATAGAAGCTCAAAGCATCCATTCACTTTATCACCACCTGTTAATAACTTCTCTCCAGATCTGCATCAACACCAATGCTGATGGAAATACAGTGCGGTCGTAATCGATCGCGCAAAGATCAGGATGTAAAAATAGACATCCATATTAAGAATATAACATTCCTAACATCGTTCTCTTCGATAACACGGGCAATAGAATATTTTATCATTGAGTTCGGCGCGATTTTCAACCCATTTAGCCGATTTTAAAACAACCTGTTGGTAAAATTGGAAAGAACTATTTTTTTTTTACAATCCATTAGTATATGGTAACCCATATTTAGTGAATGAAATTTCAGTTAACTAGTGCACTGAAGTAATATTCTACTTCAAAGGAGAAACGGAGCAGTTTTCATTAAGGAAGACAATCGTTCGGAGTCTCATTATAAGAATGCAATTGTACTGCTGAACAGTTCACTCCAAATTAAATGGATATGATTGGTAAAAGTTAACATTTTAATTATTTGAAATCTAGTAAGTTTCTTTTTGTTACTGGTTTAATATCGCGCTGACCAAAATAACATGTTTAATGGCCATTGGATTGCTGCCAATTCTCTTTCGGAGACTCTAGTAACTCCTTGTTACCAGCAACTATTCTAGTATTTATTATTATTATTATTATTATTATTATTATTATTATTATTATTATTATTATTATTATTATTATTATTATATGCTAATAAGTCCATTAGGACGACATAGAGGCGTGAATTTACCCTCCTTTGTGCCCGTATTTCATTTTGTGGGCTTCCTTTCGTGTTCAGACCAGATTGTTCCATACTACTACTTCTTTGGTCTTTCCTCTTGATCAACTTGCCATTTGTGAACTTTCGGATCGGACATCTACTGATGTAATTCCTGCCTGTTTCAAATCTGTTTTGATTTCAACAATCCATTTAATTGTGTCTGTTTTGGCTTTATTCCTGTTTTCGTAGAATTCGACTATTTTGTAAGTCTGCCTGGGTGCGTTCTTTTAATATGTCCACAGAATGTTAACCTACGTTTTCTAATGACACTGAATATTTGTGTATTGTTTGATTTCATGTCTGCCTTTGAGTCGGTATTGTCCTTCGGACCTAGAATTTTTCGTATGATGCGTTCCTTTTTCTCAATGTCTGCTTTCCTGTTGAAAATGAGCTGTTATTAATTCTGGCTCATAGTTTGTGTAGAGTAAAAATGCCTGAAGGCCGTAAATACGGAAGGAAACTAGGTGTTACTAGTACTACGCCCAGTTAGAACTGCATTAAATTGCCTTTGGGGAGGAAAGCCGTTCGGTCACTGACACCGGAGCTACAGCGGTCCCGCAGAAAATCGATGTTGCAAGGTGACAACAAACACAACGCACGCATTCCGGAACTAGAGTACACGTGCAAAGTTACTTACTCTCTTCATCACTTTACCTCTAGAAAGGTGCTTAGAAAGACATGTTTACTAGTAAAATAATTCTGCTACCTTTAATTCTTCAAGTTAAAGTCAGAAAGTGTAGAATAATTGATATAAAAAGAGCCGTCTCTGAACAATATTGATTTTTCTGATTGACCTACATTCAGCTGCGATACTACTCTGAAGCTTATGCCGAAGCTTTGATGTTTCAGTAAACTCCCAAACAGGGAGTAAAGTATACAGGGAGATGCCTTGGAGCTCTGGAGTGAAGTCCAGTGACTGTGCTATACATAGGGGGTGTGGTCGTATGTAGGCGCGAGAACGCATGTTATTTCTTGACAGTCAAATTTTACAATAAAATTAGTTTAGGAAACGCTACAAAGTTATATTTTAAAAATAATTTCGATGGAACATTAATACCAAAATGATGGGGCTCTACCTAGAATGGAATCTAATTATGAAGACGGCACAAACACCCAGTCCCCGAGCAGAGGAATTAACCATTGAAGGTTAAAATCTCAAATTCAACCGGGAATCGAACCCGGAACTTCTTGGACGAAGGGTCAGTAGGTTAGGCAGTTAGCCAGGGAGCCGGACACTTTTCTCAGTAATATGGAATGCCTTTTTGCGGGCTGATATTTTTTCCATTTACACTGTGATGGTAGCGTCCATAATGAAATCATTAGTTGAGCCTTCCTGAATGAGTACAGTTTAGTTAGCCTCATCGGTTTACAGTCAAAGCGTCGGACGCAAATCTGTACTACTACTACTACTACTACTACTACTACGTTTTCATTCTGTCCCTGAAGGGGACGTCGGGTCTCCTAGACGGTAACGCCGTCTTTCAGGCCAGGGAGATGTGATACGGTGAAGAATGTGTTCGGAGAAGGTGAGGGGGTTGACGGCCCTTGTCTTTCTTTGACCGATATCTTCATTGTCTAAGTGTTTGACCTCTTCCTTTTTTCCTGTGGACAGCGTTAAGAGTTGATGGTTGCACAGTTATATTTTCTATTAAAATAATAATCACCACCACCTTCATGCTGCCATGGGGATAATAACGAGGTTTCGGTTGAAAAGGAGATTAACTAAAGACATAATTTCTAGGGAGATAACTAGCTATTCAGGAATAAAATCTGTGTATATTGTCTTTTTTACAATGTTATTATTCATTGTGAACTAGTATCTAAACGAACCCTCATCTTACTTTAATAACAAAATGACACTGAATTTATCGTTTGCTGTCATGATATATTTTTTGGGGACAGTGAATAAATATTATTTTATTTATAGGGAATTTTCCAAGGATTGTGATTAAAGACACGTAAGTTACACAACAGTTTTGTATAAAATTATTTGTTGGTATATCCTATGCTGCTGAAGTTCAGCATTATGTTTCTGACACTGTGACATTTAATATAAAGTTTATTGTGTAATTTGTATTTAAATTTCTGAAAAAATGAACTTCGAATGTTAAAATACACTTCCAGTTATTTTCAGTAATTACGACTAATGGGGATGATCTCATGTTATCATTTATAAAATGAATACTACAGTGAACGTGTGTATTACAGTACGTTCTTAAATTATGACATTAATGCGAGTCCCAGTGCGCGCGCGCTGCTACTGGCCTTTATCGTGACCACCGATCACGCCTTTATCGGGTGCTAGGGATACTGTTTCGGGTCGGAGGGGAGTCGGCTATATTCGGCTGTCGTTACATCAAGCATGGTGCTAGATGGCGGTGAATCTTAGGCCTCCCGTGGCCTATACTAGGACCTATTCCGACATTTACCTTAGTGCAGGAGAGTCTGAAACCACGGAAAACCATTCTCAGGACATCCACTCTCCCAAACACCCGGTATATAAAACAACAACGCACACGGCTTTTTCAGTTGGAAGACAAAGCCAAAATACTGGAACAGTACACTATTCATACCTAACAGAAGATAGGCCACATGATGAAAACCTACAACCTGTTTTCCAGTCTTTCACCGGGTCAGGGATGTAATGAATGAAACATACATAGGCCACTCCCAAGGTGATTTGTTTATGAGTTTATGACTGATAAATGCTATGAAATGATATTGGAGAGTGTTGCTGGAATGAAAGATGACAGGGAAAACCGGAGTACCAGGAGAAAAACCTGTCCCGCCTCCGCTTTGACCAGCATAAATCTCTCATGGAGTGACCGGGATTTGAACCACGGTATCTAGCGGTGAGAGGACGACGCGCTGCCGTCTGACCCACGGAGGCTCAGGCCACATATGTGATCCAAAGTTGGCAATGAAATTTTATAGCATATCTATGTTTTGATTTCTTGCGCTACCTACGGGTGTATTTAACAAACTAAGTTATGCAGCAGTTGGGAAAATTGGTACAACTAGTAAGAAAATTAGTTGCAATTGCGTTTTCCTCAAAACACAGTTTTGTTAATATCAACAGACCTGAAGTATTGCACCTAGAATCATGAACTCTTTAAATGCTCACTATCTTATGCCAATTTTATAACCACAAAAATCCTATTTGAGGCCCTTTTCCGCGCAATGGATGGATCACATTTATGAACTCTAGGGAGTTATTGCACAGATAAATATTCGAGATCTTCAATCACACTATGCATATTTCCGCCGGAGATGCTGGCAAACAGCTGTGTTGACAACACTGCAAGCATTATGTAACAGTAGTCATGAATGTCACGACTGACTTTGGAGAGATGCCAAAGCCTAAGTTTAACTACTGTATAAGGCATTCTGAAGTAGTGTACTGAAGGCTCTTCTCCGTAGTAACATCTGATCATTTTGTTGGGAAGTTTTAAATGGTTCCGATTAATGTACAGAAGACTATACCCCTCAGTCAAACTTTGCAGGCAGAAGAACAGAAAACTGCTTCATCTGAAACAATTAACAAAGTGAAACAAATTCAATTAAGTGTAATTCTGCAATATTACAGGGTCCATCGAAGTTCTATCTCGAAATATGTCGATTTCCGTTCAGCAAAGAACCGCGCTCTAATTGCTTACACGTGCCTGAAATGTAATGCGAGAAAATGTTCGAATTACAAGAAAGGAATGCTTTATAGTTATTCTATACGACGTCGATGATGAAGAGAAGTATGTCAACACAAAATTTCCGGAATCAACTTACAGGATCCTAGTGAAGCAAACCTACTTTATAAGAGGATACATTCTAATCCTACGGGAAGTACAGTGACAGGCAAGGCGAAATGTCTGAAAATGAAGTCATTATCTCCAGTAGTATAATAAATCTTACGTATAAGCCAAAATAGCTAGTTTTCAGGGCAGAGGCTCGAAGTTTTTAAAACAGTGACAGCATTAATTGAAGGGGGTTTGAAATTACTAAAACGCCAATATATGTCAAGAAACTGATTTATTTTCATTTCTTATTAAACGTTATGTTCTGATCACTGTTAAAAATGGAACAAATGGCCTTTAGTAGGACGACTCAAATATTACATGACATTATTCTTCAAGCCCTGGCAAAATAATTATAGTGATTCCCGAGCTCGTCAATAAACGTACACATCACACCACTTGTTTGTAGTGATGGTTTTTGTACGCCTAACTTCGTCAGTTTTTAAGAGTTATGTCGGTATATTTTTCGCTATTTTTAATTTTTTATCTTATGTCCAACCCTTGTCCCGTTTCTCTACGGGGTCGGATATGAGGCGAGATGAATCTGTCGTGAAGGGTTTTTAAGACCGGATGTCCTTCCTGACGTTAACCTCATCAGAGGAGCTAATGAGATGAAATGAATGACGCGATATATGATAGTAGGAAGGGAGAGGGTGAAGCACGGTCCCGGCGCATAGCCTACTCCGGTCGAATAACACCAAGGGGTCTGCTCAACGCTTAAAGTCACCGTCCGACAGACGAATTACCATCAACAGCGTCATATGTCCTCACTCTATATGAGCACTGCGGAGAGGTTTGGAATTGAATCCAAGCTTTTAGCACGCAATCTGATGATTATAAATTATATACCACCACGTCCCCTACTCTGCCGGCCAACATTCTGATTGTGAACATTTTTTCGACCAACGGGTCTCGAACCGGCTCACCACGGTGATAGACCCTTTAGACTTCAACGCCTTAACGATCATGGTCACCAGGCGGGCTATAATTTCGCTAAATTTTATTTCCACTTTTCAGCAATAAAAGCTAAACCAAACTATACCTAACAGCATATTAGCATTTTTTCTCTTTTTTTTTTTTTACAATTACCTTTACGTCGCACCGACACAGATAGGTCTTATTGCGATGATGAGATAGGTAAGGCCTAGGAGTGGGAAGGAAACGGCCGTTGCCTTAATTAAGTACGCCCCCAGCATTTGCCTAGTGTGGAAATGGGAAACCACGGAAAACCACCTTCTGGGCGGTTGACAGTGAGGTTCGCACACAATATCTCCAGGATACAAGCGCACAGCTGCCCGCCCTAACCGCTCGCCCAACTCGCCCCATATATTTGTAATAAAACCTAATATATTATATATATGATAGTATATTATAAATATCAAAGCATGGATGTTTGGGAAAAAAGAAATAATCCTGCCACTTTCATAAATAGGGCCTAGCCTACATGCATAATTTACACATCAGTCTGTAAAAGACAGAGATACCACGAGTTTCCATTTTACTGGCAGTCAAAGCTGTTCTCCTGTCAGATATACATTGAAAATTATCTCTTACTGGCAGCATTACTGACTGGGATCCATAAAACCTTCACTGTAGCTTCCACAAAATAGCCATAATCTGACTTCAGGGGAAGAAGAATGGCAATCACATCAGTAACGTGACCTGCAAACTAGATCCCTAAACACTGTATGGTTCAAGATATTCTGATGTTGAATTCCCTCGCAGGATGGGAGTTGACTTTATTAGATGAGAGCATCATTTTCTACCTTTCGTTATGCTTCGTGGATCGAAAAGAGATTCCGCTTAATTTCTTCAATGATTTCGCAATTTGAGCCAAATTTGTAAAACTTCACAAAATTTTCGCGCTTTGCGGAAAAACGGGTGCATCTGCAAATAACACATTAAGACAGAAATAAAACACTACTACTACTACTACTACTACTACTAATAATAATAATAATATAGTATTGGCTTTACGTCCCACTAACTACTATTACGGTTTTCGGAGAGCCAACGTGCCGGAATTTAGTCCCGCAGGAAGTCTTTTACGTGCCAGTAAATCTACCGACACGAGGCTGACATATCCTGAGCAGCTTCAAATACCACCGAACTGAGCCGGATCGAACCTACCAAGTTGGTGTCGGAAGGCCAGTACCTCAACCGTCTGACCCACTCAGCCCAGCTAAATAAAAGAACTCCACGGGTTAAGTTCACACGAAAATTTAAGAAATGGTATTAACGTTCTTATATTTTCTCAATTTTATAAGAAGTATGCTGAAAAATCCAAGACGAACATTCGCTCTTTAATGAATTCTTTCAGTAAAAACATCGTACGATGTTTTTTGGTTTTGGAAGCGGTTTAACGTAGCACCGACTTGGGTAAGTTTTCGGCGAAGGTGGGATAGGAAGGGGCTTGAACCAGGAAGGAAGCGGCCGTGGTCTTAAATCAGGTACAGCTCCAGAATTCGCTTGGTATATAAGTTGGAAACCACCGAAAACCGCTTTCAGGAGTGCCGAACCTAACATCTCCCGAATGAAACTTGCAGCTACACGACTCTTATTAAGCAGCCAACTAGCTACAGTATGTGACACGAGGTTCAGTGTCAGTAACCATCAAATGTATACTGTAACTCCGTTGACCAGTAGATAAGACGGATTTCAGTTTTAAGTTTTCATCTCATGAAGAGTCACTAAGGTCAATTATTCTGGTAGCACTAAGAACGTGAACAGTGTTCAGTTTCCTCGAAGTACTGGCGGTCTTTTACGCCGGAATACCGTGAGTTTGTCTTGAAAGTAAGTCACAATATGCTAATAAATCTGAGTGTTCCGATCCCGCAACTCAGAGCGGTTAATCAACAGAGTTACACAACCGGTCACCCGAGTAAAGTAAACAAGCTCGTATTACGTCATTAGCTTCAACCATTCTGTTGTTACTCTCACTTAAAATCAATTTGCTGTTCTTTTCGTGGGAAATAACATCTACAAAATTGTTGTCACACATAGTTAGATTGAATTAACGTAGTTTTATAGACATGATACACATAAATTTTGCTACGCAAGAAACGAAGGTACCGGGCGAGTTGGCCGTGCGCGTAGAGGTGCGCGCAGGGTGCGCGGCTGTGAGCTTGCATCCGGGAGATAGTAGGTTCAAATGCTGGGGCTGTACCTTAATTAAGGCCACGGCCGCTTCCTTCCAACTCCTAGGGTTATGACAGTGTTTTGTAAGCCTAAACCGATTTAAAAACTATTTTTCATTCCATATATGAAAGTGACGTCCGCTTGCTCGGAAAACTCGTAGTGCCCGTGGTCGTTCAATAATTTGAACCATTTCTTTGTCATCGTTTAGTATTTCTTCAAACACCTCAAAAATATCTCCGAGATCCATTCATTCTGCCATTTTGCAAGGTTATGTATTCTTACTTCAGTTTAAACGGGAGATGAGGGGCAGTAAAATTAATCTCTAGTTAAACTTAAGATTAAGTTTTATAATACACGACTAACAGATATACCGAAGTTTAAACTGAACCAACAGTTTAAGCCTCTATTATAATACCGGCCCTTAGTAATAACTAATTACACTTTCTACGTGAGTGCCCCAATTTAGATATGTGGTGTTCATATGGGTCACATGTGGCAGAGCAAGTTTGTTCTACATCTTGTTGCTTGACTGGTTGGCGAAATGGAGCTATAATCTGTTATCGGTGCCCAGCCTCTGGAGGATCGCCATGTCTGCCAATCAATAGTAAGGTCGTACAGATAACGTCCTCAAGAGTCGTTTCTATGACGACCGAGGAAACTACTCATCTCGTGCTGATATCAGTATGGGCGTGTCTCGTCCCGGCTAGAACGAGTTAAAGGTACGTCATACCGGTTTAGGGGAACCACCAGCAGGCAGTTTAATCTCGCGAAAAACAACAGTAACTGGATCCGAGAGGCTATCATTGGGGGAAGCAGACGCAGCATTTTTCAGCCATGTTAAAGCAGAGATTGCCAAATTTATTCTTTCTTGTTAACAGTTCACAGAGTTGTACCCTCTAGAGTCCTAAAATTCATTCTAAACACTACATCCAAATCCAGTTGTACATTTAGACATTATATGAACATTTCCTTCGTTTTTTTTGTTTTTTTTTTTTTTTTTTGCTAGGGGCTTTACGTCGCACCGACACAGATAGGTCTTACGGCGACGATGGGAGAGGAAAGGGCTAGGAGTGGGAAGGAAGCGGCCGTGGCCTTAATTAAGGTACAGCCCCAGCATTTGCCTGGTGTGAAAATGGGAAACTACGGGCTGCCGATAGTGGGGTTCGAACCTACTATCTCCCGAATACTGAATACTGGCCGCACTTAAGCGACTGCAGCTATCGAGCTCGGTGAATGTTAAACTAGTAGTAGGCCTATTCCTTGTAATATTTTCTTTCTGTGGAATTGCTTGTTGTACTGTTGTTGTTATTTTTTGATAATTACGTATTAACCTTTCTTTATTATTACACTACTGAAAGTGATCATTGCCACCGGGATATTTCTCAATTGCGATGTATTTGTTAATAACAACATACGGTACGGTAATATAAGACCTTTTTCGAATCATAACACACAGTATTATCGATGAAATTAAATGGCGTATGGCTTTTACTGCCGGGAGTGTCCGAGGATATGTTCAGCTCGCCAGGTGCAGGTCTTTCAATTTGACGCCCTTAGGCAGCCTGCGCGTCGTGATGAGGAAATGATGATGAAGACGACACATACACCCAGCCCCCGTGCCAGCGAAATTAACCAATTATGGTTAAAATTCCCGACCCTGCCGGGAATCGAACCCGGGACTCCTGTGACCAAAGGCCAGCATGCTAACCATTTAGCCACGGAGCCGGACAGTATTATCGATAATGTGGCGCAACGAGCCTATATATTTCTTCTGTGATGTGTAAAATATAAATGCTATCTTTATATTACCTTCTGAAAATGAAAACCTACAACCTGTTTTCCAGTCATTGACCGGGTTAGGGATGGAATGAATGAAGCAGATATAGGCTATTAGTACGATGGGGTCGCCACTCCCAAAGTGATTTATTAATGACTGATAGATGCTATGAAATGAGAATGGAGTGTGTTGCTGGAATGAAAGATGACAGGGAAAACCGGAGTACCCGAAGAAACACCTGTCCCGCCTCCGCCTTGTCCAGCACAAATCTCACATGGAGTGACCGGGATTTGAACCACGGTACCCAGCGGTGAGAGGCCGACGCGCTGCCGCCTGAGCCACGGAGACTCCTATATTTCTAGGCCCTATAGTAGAAATAGAAATTCGAGACAAGACGGGACATAAATCCGAGACAAGACAAGACATAAACCGGAGGATTGTAGGAAAGAATGGTTGACTGACCAAGCAATGTTTTGGCAACGTCCTTGGACGATGGGGTTTAGATGAAGAAAGGCTTTTACAACTCTTGCGAATATAAAACTCGTCTTGAACTCCAGACCTATGGTATACAAAGATTTTTTTTTTTTTTTTTTTGCTAGGCGCACCGACACAGATAGGTCTTATGGCGACGATGGGATAGGAAAGGCCTAGGAGTTGGAAGGAAGCGGCCGTGGCCTTAAGGAACAGCCCCAGCATTTGCCTGGTGTGAAAATGGGAAACTACGGGCTGCCGATAGTGGGATTCGAACCTACTATCTCCCGGATGCAAGCTCACAGCCGCGCGCCTCTACGCGCACGGCCAACTCGCCCGGTATACAAAGAAGACTCCTTACACTAGCACACTTTCTTGTAGAAGGCAGATTTACAAGAACCAAACTAGAGATCAATACTTAACAGAAGTACACAAATTGGGACACAAATGGTGTCAAATTTCCTTATGGAAAAAATCAAATGATCATAAATCATAAATATGTCCTATGTCTCTCGGTCATGGCCATCCATTAACGGTTGCTAATTTCAGATGACCGCCAGCCATAAGAAATAGTCTGAACGGTGCCTAGGTAACACTGTCTGGCCATCCATCCACCCACCCGTAGGTCTACTTACAGTCCGCACACGGTTGCTAGGTTACACTTGCATCACATATTTTGTTACACGACACTACTTCATTACACAAATTTTCTGATGACCCGCAGCTCTAAGCCATATTTATGTCAAAATGGTAGAAAACTTCTGTAAGTGGTAGAGTAAGGACTACTTGAATTCTCTGAGAAATTTCCACAAGATGCGTTGACCCATGGTAAGGTCAACAAGGATGGAAATAAGGGATGCAGTTTCCTTCCAAGATGTCCATCCAATATCACCGCCTGTGAAATAAGGATAAAATCGTGTAACTAGGGCAGAGATCGGCTGAGTCATACCGCGTAATTTCATAGGCCAGGAAGACAGATGGCTATACAATTAGAGGCAGACCAGGGTAGAAAAGATGGGAGTAATGAGTCTGTATATTTATTCTATGGCGTGTCAAATATATTTCTGTATTATATTCAATGGTAAAACTAGAAAATCAAGACAGAATGGCGCTCATTAAAAGGAATTATTTATTAACTTTCTGGTGTTCCACTTTTCATTTTCCCATAGTTCCAAATACAGCTGAACTGAGACGGAATCGAACTGCTTAACTTGGGCTCAGAAAGCCAGAGATCTGCCATCTGAGCTAGTCAGTCTGGCGAATGGGGATATCCGACCATGAATGGAGTAACTGAGTTAACTGTGATTCCTTCTGAGAAAGTAATGCAAGTGTTTTTCTTTTGCTATTTGCTTTAAGTCGCACCGACACAGATAGGTCTTATTGCGACGATTGGATAGGAAAGGCCCAGGAAGAGGAAGGAAGCGGCCGTGGCCTTAAGGTACAGCCCCGGCATTTGCCTGGTGTGAAAATGGGAAACCACGGAAAACCATCTTCCGGGGTGCCGACAGTGGGGCTCGAACCCACTATCTCCCGATTACCGGACACTGGCCGCACTTAAGCGACTGCAGCTATCGAGCTCGGTGCAAGATCATTTATTCCAATATCCACTTTGTTTCGTTTCGCACGGTACAAGGCTGCCGTGCCAAAAATGTCAAATCTATAGTGGTTTTTTTTTTTTTTTTTTTTTTTTTTAACGTCGCACCGACACAGGCAGGTCTTGCCACGGCGATGTGATAAGTAAGGGATAGGATTGGGAAGAAAGCAACATCCCCAGCATTCGACTGGTGTGAAAATGGAATACAATAGAAGACCATCTTCAGGTCTGCCAACAGCGGGGTTCGAACTCGCTATCTCCTGAACGCAAGGTCAGTTACTTGATACTAACCATGTAGCTAACTCGCTGGGTATGATCGATAGTGACTTCTGCTGAATAATTTTCTTTTTCATAAATGGTAATGCTGTATTCAAAAATGTCATTGCTAATCGTTTACTTTTGATACATATACATTCCCCTGCTGTGAAGTGCTCTCCATACATTTGCGAATTCATAAGTTGTGGTGGTGGTGGTGGTGAGGA